>NW_027210755.1:0-425000 GCF_029030835.1 Brachyistius frenatus
TGACTAGAACATGGAAGTGGTTTTCTTGTTTGGATCAACATGTTTAGTTGTGTGTAATATCCTGGCTGGCACCACAGTGCTGCCATAACAGGTTTGATACCACGGTATTGTTTGTTTTAAATACTTGAAAAGTTTATGCCACCGATTTTGTCG
This sequence comes from Brachyistius frenatus, assembly GCF_029030835.1. Taxonomy (NCBI): domain Eukaryota; kingdom Metazoa; phylum Chordata; class Actinopteri; family Embiotocidae; genus Brachyistius; species Brachyistius frenatus. Next base: position 154 of record NW_027210755.1, read on the forward strand.
TGTTGATATCAATATTTGATGTTGTTATTTATTACACCTAAGCTTTTAATAACAGGCGGCCTTTTTTCATATTTCAGTCAGCTTGGCACTGCAGTACTGTAGAAATGCTTTGCCACCACAAACGTTTTGATTATTTTTAGATTTTGGTCCACACATAACAGTTATGCCTTTTTTTCATACCTGAAGTCTCCGTCCTGCTTTTGTGTCTTAAATGTTATTTTCAGATAAAAAAAGTTCAGTTGTTTTTTTTCAGTGTAAAGGAAATTGGCATCGAGACTCAAAGATTTTAGCTGGTATTTAGCTGGAATCGACAACCAAAATCTTTGTCCTGTACAACCATTGGTCAAACCTTTCTGAGTGCGCTTCCCTCGTAAATCTTAAGGTCTTCTGATGTTCTGTTCAGTGACATCTTGACGGGTGTTTTGCAGGAAATTGTTGAACAAGTTGAGTGTTGAACTGTTAAACGAACGTGAACGAACAAACTTTGTTTCAAGTTGTGTTGCTTGCAGTCAGGTTGAAGGTCTGATAGACACTGAAAGATTCTCCACACATGCAGCCTTTAGATTCTAAACCCTCGATGACGTCACAATGACATCAAAGCAGTTCTATGTGACGCAGCATTCTAGGGCGTGTCTGAGTAGGTTTATATATCCTTGTGCGTGTACATGTTTATGTATCCTGGGGGGGACACACACATACACACACACACACACACACACACACACACACACACACACACACACACACACACACACACACACACACACACACACACACTTTCCTCTCATTTCACAGAAATATCATTTATAGAAATTCTAATCCCGACTGACTCAAATTTGAGGTTACATCTCCTGAGAAAGTGAATCTTCATAATTGTTGATACATGCTAGTCTCCAAAACACAGCAGCCCAATTTGGGGCCTGCCGGCAAAGTTTGTCCGACACCTTCTTTGTTTTGGACCCTCACATCATTTGATAAACTCATGATTCTCCTTATTCTGAATTGCAGTAAAACCCTAACCAGAATGACTACGAACCATTAATTGTCCAGCTAAAAAGTAGTTTAGATTGGTTTTACACCAATGTACAGCATAGTACTGTTAGGCTTCCCAATTCAATTACAGAGGTCTACATCTTATTTACAAAGAATTACAGTATACACAACTGTATGTATTTATAGTATAGTATAGTTTTAGTTATTATCTTACTGTATAAAAAGCATAACAAATTAACTAGATATTCATCTCACATGGATCAAACCTCTGAAGTCTCTTTTTTTGCTCTTGTGTGCTTTTAACCACAATGATTATGTTTTAAAGTTTTTCATGACTTTGGAAACAATTGACAAAATAATCGTCCAGTTCCACTATTGTTCTGGAGCTTTCAATCATCTTAAATGATCTTTCTCAGCAGACAGAGTTTGCACGGGTAGCTTTTGTGCTGCACAAAGATTTTTTTTTTTTTTAATGCCATAAAAAAAAGCTAGCATATAGAAAACAGTTTTGGCCAGTATTAAAGATAATTTAAAGCCTTGAGAAACAACACATGAAAACGAGAAACTCGCCACGTAGGCCTGTCACAATGATGACATAATCGCCTGATTGTAATTATTGGAGCCGAGCGCCATAACTTTGTGTTACGGGTCCCGGGAATGGTTACCGCATGCAAAAAAAAAATGAACATCCTGTAGGACACAGGTAAAGTTCAGCAGCAATGAAGACACGAAGCGTTCAGTTCTTCTTCCGGATTGCATCTTATTAACAACTTCACAAACAACATTCAAAATAAACATCACTGTGCGTGTTGTAGCAATCTCTATTACAGTTTCCCATGGTCTCTCAAACGTATAAGTGTCAAAAAGTCCGGTTATCTCACAATTCTTGACACAATGCATCCACAGCAACTAGCATCATACATATTCAGTGTACTTCTCACAGTATTCCATTATAAGCAACGTAAAGTACACTTAATCACCTGTACGCGAGTGATTTAGGGAAACTATAAAGATACAGTGCAATTTACAGCAATACTCAACTGTGTTTATAACAAGCTACGTTTAGCTGTCTGAAAATAGATTTGACCTCAACATTCATGATCGACCTGCATACCACACGTAGAAATACAAAACAAGTTCAATAAAGAACATTTCAACAGTAACATGCAGCTTTAAACTCTCTACACTGTCATTAAACATGAACTAATGTGCAACTCTCTCTTTATCTCTGTTCTGAAACTCAAAGCACTTGTTCTGAACTGAAATGACTCATTGTACGCACGTGCTTTAAACTCGTCTCCAGTGTCGTAAACAAAACTCTCAATCTACAAACCTTCATGTTTCCCACATTCACAAGTTAGCGTTTCATATAAACCAGCTTCTAACGCTTCAAAATCTACTTGGAAACGTGAACACTTTCTGTAACTAACAGCAGCGTGAGAACCCAAATAATTACTGTGCAAAAGTAGATAACCGTAGTGAAATCCCTGCGAGGCAACGTTCAGGTACAAACAACCCGCCTTACCGCCGCACGGCAGCTGGCTTACCTGCTGAGGCTAAACCCTCGGCTCGAGACCGTCGCGGATTTCTAAGCCGCATATTTATACTTTCACGCTCAAAATATCTTTACAAACCCTTCCAAAACGAGCGTGCGCATACAGTTGGGTTTCCCAAGAGTGACTGGACAACTGATTTTAACGTGAAACTAATAGTGCTGAATTTTGTTAAACTACACGAATTTGATTGACATACTGGTTTATAAGAGGCTTTTTGCCGGCCCGGGAGGTCTGGGTTATTGTTTCAAAAAGCAAGAACTATCTTTTGGAGGATATTAAGTGTTATACATCTTTGTATGCAGCATCTGTACTGCGATACGTTAGGGTTAGGGTAAAAGGGGTATTTGCATACCGTTATATGCAGTATTCAATTGTATGCATACTGCATACAACAGTACGAACTTTGTAAGGGTGGCTGCAGTATGTCCTGCAAGTAAAAAGAAAAAGTATGTGATTTTTTCAGTTGGCTTTGGTGGAAACTGGCCCGACCTGCATCAAAGCGCCCTCTGTCGGAATCAAGTATAGACTCAAAATTCATTAACATACTGCTGTCTTGTTGATTTTATAGTATTGTAGTTGTCTTGTTTTCCTTTGAGGATGTTGTGGGCCGGATTGAATTAGTCCATGGGCCGGTCCATAGAACAGATCCAACCTGCCTGCAACAGCTGTTATTTTAGTCAACAAACAAAATTTGTTGACAAACAAAAATTTGGAGGTTATGAATAAATTGCTCATGTGCCATGCAAGGACGGTTGACAAGTGTCGCAACAGCAGGGCAGCAATTGGTGATCAGTTTTAGTAACACGAGTGATAAATATGCTTATCTGGGGGGGAAATATACACTAGAGTCTATATACCAGCATCAGTGCATTATTATTTGTATTCCAACAGCAACAGTTTGAAGCAGTGAATTCTGGGTTTTGGTTTACTGTATTTATAAACCACACAGACTCAATAATAAGGTGTCCTTTGTACTGACTCAGTGATGGCAGTAAATAGACATCTATGCTTATCTGTGACGTCTGCGAGAAGCAAAGAGGTGACAAAATGTTACACTCTCCGAACGACAACAAGTAGGTCACCAAACCACAACCTGCAGTGAGGAGGACAGGAAGTAGGTGATGTGATGCACAGGGCAGACAAAGGGAAGAATAAAGGCAGAAAATGTGGGACAGACTGACAGCTGCTGCTGAGTTGAGTAATGGCTATGAGGAGATCCTAATTATACAGCTCCAGACAGGCTCACGCCGCTTCACAATATAGTGACTCAATGCTGGATGTTTTGTCGTGGCTAAGGTAATCAAATGACAGGTTTTAGAGATTCTCCTCCTTTGAGGTTTTGTCTAATTTTCTGTTTTGGTGGCTGCTGAATGAGGCAGCAGGGAAGAGAAGTAGAGCGGCAAAGAAGGAGAAAATTAGAGAAAGATGACTAGAGTGAGAGAGAAGGAAGATCACTCGCATGAGTATAGATTTCAGACGGGAGGGAACATGCATAAAGTAGAACCAAAATGTGCCGTTTGACTGCCAGCCTAAAAATAGGGACGAGGCGGGAGCTCTTCCAGACTTGACAGTGTTTTGAGTTCTGTTTCTTTAGCTTTTAAGAAACAGAGAAATTGGGACAGTGAGAGAGCAGAAGCCTCTGCCAAGTGTGTGTGTGTGTGTGTGTGTGTGTGTGTGTGTGTGTGTGTGTGTGTGTGTGTGTGTGTGTGTGTGTGTGTGTGTGTGTGTGTGTGTGTGTGTGAATCCCTTACGCTCAACCAGGGATATTGGGATGTCTGCCACCAGGATGTTAGGAGGATAGCAGCTTGGAGAGAGTGAGGCACATGATGAACAATGCAACTGACATCACTCTGCAGCAAGACAGCCTTCTGTGCTGCATTCTGCCCCAATCTATGCCTGTTACATAACACTGTTACATCCAAACTACCCACAGAACAAATAAACCAAAGCTGGCATACTTGGATTCAGTAACACTTACCATTTTGATTTCACAGAAATAGCACTCAACATTAAAAGATGGGGCTGGCAAGATCATATATTTTTCTTGTTAACAACCACCAAGACAAAAAAAAAACAATGTTTGTTTCTCAGTAATTCTTGACTACTTTATTCCGAGTCATACCATTTTAAATAAACATGTCAGAAAAATACTTTAAAAAAATAAAAAAATAAATAAACTTGTAAATATTCGAAAACGGCGGGGCATAGTGGAAGTAGTGTAAATAAATGCTACTCAAGCAGGAAAAAATAATTCATTTTCCCATTGGATTTCTTTATTGGACTAGATAACAAAACAATGCGACTGATTCCAAACTAATTACAGAACCTATGTTCTTGGCAAAAAAAAGGTCAATGCAACCATGTTGTTAATTATGAGGTTTTTGGATACCAATCGTGACACACTGTATGTTGCAGAGGAATAAGCTACATTAGGATTTGACAGACAATACTTGTTAGTAGGATCAGGTATTTGTTTTTAAGAATAATACAGAGTAGTAACCAATTCTTTGTCCACTTTGGGACAACAATATAATGTAACAAAAAGTGATAAAGCAAACTTAACAGCTGCTCAAAATTAGCATTCATGTGGAGTTTTAACAGCATCCATAATGCTTGCTCATTTCAAGTTCTTGTGTTTTTGTTTTTATGCTTAAACACAGTAGTGCTGCATGATTTACAGTTTTAAAAAAAAGAGACTTTTCTTTATGCAGCCTCTCAGTCCACAACCTCCAGGAGGCCTGCCAAGCTGCCTCATCCTCTTGCTGGTGTGCAGGTACTGAAAGAAACCTCTACACCTACCAACAAATGGCAACTACTCAAATCTGTCTGTACATGTTCAAGCCCGAATTTGATCCAAAAAAATTCTACTGACATGCATGAATATCCGCAGCAACAGAGGCTATGACAGAGGACGTCTGTCTGGTAAATGTCACACTCATTACCTGCTTATTGTGTGACGTAACAGTGGATTTAGTCTTTCAGTCAGAAGCCATATAGGCTATAAACTTCTTTCTCTCTATATATATATATATTATTTCACAGGTGTAGGTACATGTGGGACATGCATAGTTAGTCAAATGTTTTCTGCTGTCACCAAACGACAAGTCTCTCCCTGCACTATCAGTATACTCTGTAGTGTGCTGTGGCTGCAGCTGTTGACCATATGAAGAGCAAACTGACTGTTGGGAGGAGTTTGAAGCCTGAGCTTTTTTTCTCAAAGGAATTACTTTAACATCTGTTCACCTTATACTTTAAAACTTTGGCCACGTTCAATGTGAAAATCTAACATTTTAACATGAATATGACAGCTGGTCTCCGCGACTCCTGAGGAAAATATCTGACTCTTTAACCGCTAAGTCTTTCTGCCATTGGGTGCGGGGTCAAAAATGTACGGTTAGTTTTAGCTGAAAACAGCTGTCTGTAGTGGCTGGAAAATCAAAATAATTACCTAAAAGGTGCTAAAATGCTCTGAGGAGCTTAACTGGAAAGCTGAGTGTGATTATTTATGGTTTTGGAAACCAAAGAAAAAGAAAGCAGGAGTTTCTTTGTGATCTCGAACAGCAGTTTCTTGACGCTTACCTTCAAAGAAGCTGTGTATCATCGCTACAAGTACAATCTTGTCTCCATAGATTCAATTAATACAAATGGAGAGGTGAGAGATGTGTGTGTTGCACCATCTTCCCCCCCAGACATGTCCACACTGCTGCTGCACAAGTGTAGAGATCATAAGTAGAGCAGCCAATTACTGAAACTCTGCTGGGCTGCTGCTTCACACCTTCAATAGATTGGCCCTTTAGTTTAAACCTGCAGATGTTCAGGTCATAATACAGCTTTAAAAAAATAAATATAATTATTACTATTTAGATAAAACCCATCCACAGGACGCCCACAACACAACATCTTGCAACGTCTCCGTGTCTTTGTTTTTTAGTATTGACCTCATATTCCTCTGTGGTGGAAATAATTTGCAAACAAGGGAGACTTCAAAATGAGCTTGTTTTTCCCCAAAGCCAGTCTCTGATGGAAGCAAACTGAAAAGTGAGGCGGGGGTGCTTTTAACAAACAAGCACGACATAGCAGAGGCCAAAGACATCGAAAGGCCTCCAGCAGGAAAACAAAAAAAACTCACCCTTCATGCAAATACCTTCTCCCCGAGCACTCCTGATGAAAGATCCATAACACGGCAGCAGACGGGTAGGTAGCCACGGAAGTGGGTCAGTTAAACAGGTCAAGATGGATGAACGAGGGAAACATGCATTCTTCTTGTGATCTAATTAATACCTCCAAGACTTTTCCCCAACTATTTGTTCCCCTCCCCTCTGCGACTATTTGGGTTTCAAACCAGACTGACACCACCAAACAAGCCACCACCGGCCCGGCTGGTCAGACCATTAGTCTGGGCGGCGGGCAAAAGGATGAGCCCCATCCGTCACGCCACCAGGTGAGTAGATTAGAATGGAGGCGATGTAAAGAGAAACTAATTTGGAAATAACAAGAGAGAAATTGCAAGGTAAAAGTAAGAGGGCACCGAACAGATTCATAATTCACAGCTGACTTCAATTTCACAGTCTCATTAATAGTCTCTGCATTGACAATTTATACAATGCTCCTCTGCAGACCCACTTTTCTTCCATCCTCTGGTGCTGAAGAAAGCGTGAGGGGGGGATAACAGTGATGATCATGATGACCACGGACTCCCACAGCAACACCGGGGTCCTGAAGCCAGACTCTAACAGCAGGAGTAAAAGCAGACAAGAGAGAGCGGATGTTACTCAAGATTGATCCGTACCATTATGGGAGAGACAAGTAGATATTCATATTGTAATTCATAACGGACTGGGGCAATTAAAAACGGAGCTCATCGTTATCTCGGGGTCGTAATAAATTTATTCATAGCCTCTCATCAAGTTCAGAGATGTACTGAAACAGGCAGGCAGTGGAACTTTTTTTTGAGTCTAACAAGTGGATATTTTGAAAAGGGAAATTGCACTGTTATTATTATTTTTTTCAACTTAAAATACCACACTCATTTCCATCTGCGCTAACTGCAGGCTACATAATGAACCCAATCATGGCGATTTTCCACAGGTATTTCACTCAGGGACATCCGCATCCTGGAATGAAAGAAGATACTAATTTGGCTGGAAGGACCGAGAAGGATTTTGTGATTCTCTGAGTGTTTGTGTGTCAGTCAGAGTGTGGGTGCATGATGAATTTATGCGAAATACACACATGCCAGCAATCTGATGCAGCACGGAGAAGCCTCTCAGTTTTTTAAATCCCTTACACCCCCTGCTATCGTACAGAGTGCCTAGGGACTGGAAACATTTAATCACACTAAACATATGTGTAAGGTGAGGGTGAAGCACTTCCAAATAAATACCGGCATGAAAAGAATCCCAGGAAGAGTAATGTCAAGACGATTCACCCTGAATGTGTAGTGAATGACACACTTCCCCAGGGGACCCAGCAGGCTGCTGCACCTCACCCCCACGCATCGAGGCAGATGGGTGGAGAGGGGGGGTGCGGGGGGAGGAGGGGTGCACCACAACGAGGAAGTGTTTCATAATGAGAGAGTCAATGAAAGCTCCTGGGAGGGCAGTTCTACACACCACGCCGATAAATATACTCACAGATGAGTGTGCCGGTACAATGCATATGTGCATATTTAGATTCTTTTTCTGGGAACCCCATTTATTGAAACCAAATTCTTGTGTTGTAAAAAGGCTCTCCCTGAAAACAAAACAGTGAAGACCTCCCAACAGTGGAATGTTTCAAACCCATTTTGATAATGTTCATTTCTGCGCGGCGGTGGAGACCGTCCAGTCACTCTGAGTGAGTAAATTGACACACCAGAGCAGAAACCTGGAATATCAGGCGTTTTTAGATGCTTGGAGCATACAAGCATAATTTGGCTTCGAATTCAGTCAGCCAAGCCGGAGAACTGAAATCTCCATACGGTAGTCTGCACTTTACTAATGCGTTTGGCTGTGCACCATAGCAACCATCATGGAAGGGGTTGGATTTGCAGGGTGATGGTCACAGCATTCAGCATTTTCTAGGTATTCAGAGATGACTCACACATTTTTTTAGATCATGTTAGCGTGTGCAGATAATGACGCACTACAGTTTCACAACTAGCTTTTATAATGATATACCCTGAGATGCTTCAGACATCAGGGGGGAGGAAAGGCAACAAAATGCCTCTGCCACTTATCTGTCAGGACGCATATAAACAACGGTCAGGTTATCACTGGAGAAGATTTGCTGCAAGACAGTTTCTTATGTCTTAGTTAGATACAGTCATTATTTTAACCATATTTCAGTGTGTAGTTAAAAGCTACCTAACAATTAAATCACGTTCAGTCAAACATGAGTTATTGCTCACCGTAAATTTATTACCAAATTATTTTGCCAATATATTTTAGAACCAATCGTCAGCGGCACCACATATCTGACGACGACAGGTTTCCAACGCTATCCAACTTTTGGTCATGCTGTCTGAACAGACCAAACATCCCTCCTCAATTTAAGTGTTTTAGCCCGGGATTCAGAACAAAGACAGGCTGCGTTGGTGGTGACTGTAATCGTTTGGACTTCTGTTCTGTAGTTCTTGGTTCAGTCTGGGTTTATTTTGGAGTCTCCCCCTGTGTTTTGGTCTAATTAGCTTCCTGCGCTTGTGTGAATGTCTGCTCCGCCCTGAATAGTTTCATCTGTCCCTCACAGTCCTCCTCTACCAAGTATATTAAGGCCATGTGTTTTCCTTCTCTCTTGTCAGTTTGTTTCAGTTGTCTGTTTTTAAAAACCCGTAAGTCGTTGGTCCTTAGTTAGTTCTTTGTGGTTGTTTCATATCAGTTTATTTTCTTTACGTTTTAGTTGGTTTCAGTGACTTCGTTTTTCATTATTAGACATTTTTATGTTCACAGACTGTAACGATATATCTGCATCTATTTTAAGTGAAACAGTAGAAATAACAGGGAAATGTATTTAATTGACTGACGCCTTGCTAGATGAAGTTGTATTGCAGCAAAAGTGGAGCCTGGTTCAACCTTTTTGCTGGATGTGGTTTTGAGGGAGCACTTTGTGTTTGCGTCACCCTGCTCGGCTCCCGTCAAATGAACGAGAGGGGCACATTCACATTTAGTCTCAACTGCCACATTACTTAAAATGCCCTTCACAGCTGAGTCCCGGATCGATTCCCAGCCAGAGGCACCTTTGGTACATGTCCTTCTCCTTCTCTCTTTTTCCACATGTCCTGTCTATCTCTACAACACTGTCTAAAGAAAGACAACATTACATCACATATCATCTTTAAAGTTGGTGTGTATGCAGCTGCAGAGGAATCAGTGATTTTAAGGAGTAGTGTCAGGCAGACTGAGGAGATGATGGAGGAGAAAGTCTAACAAACAACAAAAAACAGGCTGTGCCTCTAAAAAAAGATTCACCTGACCTTTCCAAAAGTAACTTGTGAGTTTTCTTCTACGGGAAAGATATGGTTTACTTCATGCAGCTAAGGATACTGGGGGAGGGATCATCGACATGATTAAAACCATTCAATGTTTACTGTCAGGGGCTAAAAGAATGTCGACTGCTGTGTTGAAGGTGACAAAAATTGTTTCAAAAATGGCCAACCATATTGTTTGGGACTTTGTATAAAATGTGTACAGGACACAGAAATGTCAGAATAATAAGGAAAACGTTATTAATAAATTGACTGACAATATAAAACTGAACATCACAGGAAAGTTTTAGAGGATTACTGGTCACCAATTACATTTCTGTCCTTGTAGAGGTATTTTAATCCATGCAGGTGGAAGCACACAGCTTCCTTTACCCAAATCAAAGTAGTTCAATAAGCAGCAAGGTGTAGGGATAGTGTAGGGCAGGTACAACAAGTGAAAGGGGAGGGAAAACCAAGGTTGCACAAATTTATGGAGCAAACTCCCTCAGGGTTAAGCTGGCTAGTCATGGAGGAAATACCTCAGCAGGAAGAAGTAGCAAGGTGGGGAAGAGTGTGTTCCTCGGGCTAAACAGTCAGTGGATACCTTGTGAATGTGAAGCAGGCGAGCAACTCGGCTGAAGGGAGGTTTAGGATTTGGAGCAAACCAGGTTAAATTCATGACGTGTTAGCTTAACTCAAAATCTCCTGATCACCCAAAAAGCACAAGCCATCTAACATAAATGATTTAGCAGCAGACATTGAGAGCAAATGGTGAGTATTTCATCCGTCATCTAATGTGAAGATATTGTTGCATTTGTCCAGAATGTTATTAAAGAAAAGGACTAAAGGATTTATGAGCTGGCATATTTCAGGACAGGTATGGGTGGGAAGAGATTAACACATGGGAGTAGATTTGCGGAAGCAGTTGATAAGCCCACGGGATGCGGTGAGCTCCACCATAGCTGGCGCAGATAAAACACACAATGGATGGTTTTAGTCTCTGGAGCTCAACATATCACGGGCGGACGCAGCAGATGAGGCATGAGAGAGGAAACGCTTTGATTGCGGGGTGTGATAAGTTGGTCACAGAAAGTTTAGTGCACAGTCGATCTTAAAGTTACATAATTTACTAAATGCAAAAGACACTGAAACGATAGCATGGAGTGCTTTAGTGTTACTTATGTAAAACATGGGTCACCAGGATGTTGAGATATTAGTCAAATTCTCTTCTCACGCACACACTTCTCCAAGCTCTGGAAACTATTCAATTTCATTTCTGACCTGAATTTTTCAAAAAGCATCAGCTCGGCTGTGATGTACCTTTCATACAGATCAGCTTTCATACAGCTGATCAGGCAGCTACAAAGCACTGACTGCTTTAATCAGTTTGTTGTGGAGATGATACACCGGTAAGAATTATTCTAATGTTGACTAAGGGTGTTGAAATGTGGGTGAGCATAGTTTAATATGTTAGGTAGTTCACTGTTTACCTGGGTAGGGGGCCAACAGCTTGTCATGACCTAAAATAGGATGTAAGCTGAATTGCTAAAGCTGTTTTGTGTGCACTGTTGTTACACTATTCTGTGTTGCCTGCATTGGCAATTCCTCAAAAAACGGCAGTAAATGTCAAGAGACTCTGGTCATTATTTGACATGAACACGTACGTACAAGGTATGACCAAATAGTCCCGATACTGTTCCTTTGGTGAACGAACAGAGCAGAAATGCTCATGAAGCAGGGGGACGCTGTCATGTTAGAGAACCTTGGTGCAAAAGACCTGAACTTTTGCACAGACTGTTTTCCCTCAGATGCCTCAGAATGTCACAGTGCAACTCGTTGTTGGCAATATGACCCTGCAGGACCAACTCATGGTGCTCAACTCCCCGGCTGTGACTCAGCTGGTATAGTGGGTTGCCTACTAACCATAAGGTTGGTGGTTCGACCTAGGTTCTTCCTGCCCACATACCCATGTGTCCATGGCCAAGACACTAATCGGCCAATTGGCCTTCTTCAATCTTGGACAGTGACATTTCCCGAGCTGGACACAAATTACGATGTGGGCTTTACGCTCAAGCTTTAAATCCATGATGACATCGCAAATGCTTCTTTAGCAGTGGTCACAAAACCGCGTAAATCAGGCGCGGATGTTGACCAGGCGACGTAACCTGGAGTACTTATAATACTTATTGCTCCGTGTGCAGTACTGTGCTGTGCTCTGTTCGTTCAGAACAAAAACTTTTTGATATTTTCCAATACTGAACCCTGATAACACAATTAAACAGTCCAAGCAACAGCATATTTCAGTAAAACCCATTAATAGGTGAGCGTGTAAATGTCAGATGCAAGCCAAGTCACTTACTGGTTGCTCAGCTAAGCATATGAGTTTAACCAAGAGATGTAACTAGCCAATGATTTAGGCTAGTAGTCCTGTTTCTGGACACTTTACTTTTCATAAACATTTAGATTAGGTGGCTAATGTAGTGCCTATTTGATGTTTCTACCAATATGTCTGTTTCCTATGGTAGTATGCATAAAACTAACTTCAGGCTTTGCCACAGTACAATTGGACTCAAATTTAAGCCCTTTTAGAGTTGGGTAATACTTAGTAATCCTCCATAATATTATCTACATATGTAGTATTCATGTGAATTTAAATGGAAAATGAATTGTGGTTGTTGGAATAAAAATGATCAATACAAGTACCTGCAAAAAAGTTGTAATTGAACAGCTCTGTTTCAAATAATAAATCAAAGAAGCATTGACAGTTCACATTTATTGGGTGGCAACATCCTTACACCTGTGCAGTCAAAGTAAAAAGGGAACCAGATTGTTTAGGTTATTGTATTTAGCTGATAAAACTGTTTCTGCGTCATTGTTATGAGTCCTAAATTGTTTCTCTAAATGGAGGCTAACCATGGACTATGAACAGGGGCTCTCCCTCTCTCTTGCGTGTGCTATACAGTGTGTTCAAGCCCTTGGCAGATCAGTCTGTGTCAACGCCCCTTACCCCGTATGAACTGAAAACCTTTTCCAATCTGCTACAAGCCAAGTGTGTTCGTGTGTACAGCACAGTGAGCGCAGGTGTGACGTCAACCGATCCCTTGAGAATAGATGAGTGACAAAAGATGCGATCCCCCCCCCCACCCCCACGCCCCCTCCTCCTCCCTCAGAGGACCGTGTCGTGGGGAGGCAGCAGTGAAGGATCTGTACGTCTGTCAGTCCCTCTGCGGAGAGTTAGCCCCCGAAGACGTCTCTGTCACAGCACTGAAACACGCGAGGTTGGCCATCCTCCAGCTGAGGGCTGAATCCAGAGGTGACACCCCCGTGAACTCGCCGCCACTCACTGTCAGAGAGCTGTCAGCCTCAGGGACCCAAAAGCCACGAGTAGCAGCCACCATTAAACGGTTAACATGGAAACACAAAAACACAAGCTGGCAGAGAAACGAATGCACGGGGCAAGTAACACACCCCGCTCGCCCACGTATCCGTAAGCACACGAGCGCACACACAAAGACTTTGTCACTCAAGCAAACAGGGTATGTGATCTGACACAAGATGGAGGGTGCTTACATAACACTTGATTCATTTCAAAGGTGTAATTGGGTTTCTGTTTGGGCCGGGTGGAAGAGGCTCTTGGCACCGGCAATATCAAAACTGACATTCATCAAAGTTTGCCAAAATAACACAAAGTTATTTCTGGTTGGAATAAAAACTTACACAAGAAATACAACACACAAAAAAATGAAGAAACCTGATATTCATTTATTTTACATGGAAAAGATACATATCTGTTACAATTATGTGATGATGTATATCTAGTAATATAGGTACTGTAACTTCACCCAAAGTTTTTTTTTTTTTTAAATACAGCTTACAATTCTTGTTAAAGACAGAAAAAAATGATATTTTCTTCACATTATAATTCACCAAAATGAATTGCTTTCAGAGGGAAAGAGTACATTTATTCAAAACGACAAGGTCAAAATAGATGCTAATTAATGTTTCGAAAAAGTGGGTGCCTTCTTTACACACACACACACACACACACACACGTAGCTGTTCGATGTGACACAAGCTCACAAGGAAGATACCACGGTTCCTACGTTGAGTCTGAAGTCCAAGAAGCACCCAGTACAAATGATCGTCTCTGAACTTTTCAACAGCAGAACACGGTGCACTTGCATAAGGACACCATAATCACATAAATGATATCTGCGTGTGCTGCATACAAGAAGTAAACGTGGCTCGGAAGGCCTCATGTATAACACTTCGTCTATATTCACCACCAAAACGTTGTAAAAAAAGGCACAGCCGACGTTAACAATCGCTGCTCACACAACATAACTAAGGCTTGTTATGAATCGGAGGTGGATTTATGGTGATGAGCAAAAGCTTAACATCCGCCACAGACCATCCACTCTGATGACAATAAATGTCTCTTTAAATGCACAATGGTGAAGAAATTAGCTCTATTTGCTACTTGAATGTTCAGTTTCAAAGGAGGAATTTGTTGGAATGTAACAGATGTTGAATCAGAGAAATCTAAGACAATAAAGTATATTACTGTATATAACCAGCAGATATCAAATGTTTTATTCAGGGTTGGAGCAACATAGAATCTTCAATTCTCTTGTTCAGTTTTATCTGTGGTTTATTTCTAGTTGAGTTCAGAACAGTTCTGCAAACAGATAAAGTAGGTCATCTCAATTGCACATTATATAATAACCATCCTAAACTCCACTATCTTTCATTAGAGCCACAGTGGAATTGCACTGTCAAACTTTATTCTTTGACATGAATAAATCCTACGAGTTCACTTCAAAATATTCCTGGAGATTGTGTGATGTATCTCACACACACTCTCACTGTAAACACACACTCATTTTGTTATGGATCTCAGATTAAGTGCAGGAACTTCAAGGCATGTATCCGTGTTTGTGCGTTTGTGAAGGCAGTGGTGGGTTCTTTTCGTCCGCAGTGTTTCGGTCGGTTTCCAGGAAGAGGAATGTAAGACCTCGTAGTGAAGGTCAGTGTTTTCAGCTGACCGGGAATGTAGAAACCAAACGTTCTTGGAAGTTGCGATATGTAGTTTAAAGTTCCTCGAAGAAAGCCACCCTGGACTTGGTGCTCTGTAGTGTTAGCTGTGGAAGAGATAACAACAACGATGCGGTAAGGTTTGTATCTGTGGTGGAAATAAATAAAAACAAAGTATGCTGGAGGAGAGCAGTCGAGCAAGCAAGCAAAATAAATAACCACACGGAAATCCTTATTGGAAACTACGTAATGTCACTGAAACCATCCGTCTGCCTGTGTGTCTGATCTCATCCTGCTGTGTATTCTTACTGCGTGCACTGTGAGAAACTAGTCTGCACAAGACCCTGAGTTTCAAGTGAGAGACCAAGAGAACCAGCGTAGAGATGGTCAGTAAGATGCTCTGTGAAAGCAGATTGCCAGAATTCTCCAGTGGTCAGCAGCCCTTTGGATTGTGTGCATGTGTGTGCAAGCTGGATGAGTTCATTTCCATGCAGTGGTGAGGACTTGGCTGCTAACTTGTTTCGTCTCCTATAAATCCTCGGCTGCGTCCGGGCGGCAACTCAGCCGCTGGTTTGTAAAACTGCTGTTTTAAAGCGTCAAGTTTGCCATTTCGGCCGTCGCCATCTTGGTTTTATGGAGCCAGAAGTGATCACGTTTGACTGACTGAGAACTGGAGGACAATACACCTTCCCACCTACAGAGGAAACCATTCTAACAATTAGGCATATTGGTTACCGTCATCTCAAATCACTGTGATCAGGCGATTAAGTAATAATTGTGACAGGCCTGAGAATGGACACATACGCATGTTTAATCCAGTCATGGCTCTGATCAACACTGACTTGAGTTTTTAAAAAAAAAGCAGTAGCATTGCAAATTACATGATTTGACTTTAACTAATCAAAAGACTAAGTGACCATAAGGAGAGGATAACTGGAGAGTCTTTGCTGTGTTTAGTGCAAACACACCCTGAAGGTTATCCTGTTTGTAATGAATGTTTGATGGTATGAAGGCATGCAGAGTTCTTGGGACACCTCACACTGATCTTCATTTACACAATCAGGGTTTCCAATTGGATCGGGGAAAAACCTTTGTAGGTTTTCCCGCTACAGATGAACAGATTTGCAGAGCAGTGAAAGATCAATGATAGTCAGAGAGACAACTGCTCATTGTTTTTCTCTCCAGGTTTAAAGAAGCTGGTGGTGGATGAATTCAGACCAGTGGTTTTGATTTAACTCTTCTAGCACAGCTAACCGTTGAGTCATCCAACCCACAAGGAGAGCACCACTTCAAATTGGCTGGGCAAACTTTTCTCCTCTCTCTAACATCTGTAGGGTAAAGGGAATTAAAGCGGCTGCCAAAGCAAATATTAGGCCGGGGATGAAGGAGGGTAGTTTAGGAAATCCAGGTTATTTCTGGGGATTGTGCAGAACGAGGGACTTAAACAAATCCAAACAGATAATGTGTGGGAGAGGGATGTTTACCGATCACCTTCTATTGTCCCTGCAGACAGGCAGCCTGAACTTCTCTCATGAGTGTCGTAGCCTGAATAGGTGTTTATCTACTGAACTTGGTCATGTTTCCTTGATTTCTGTGCTTCTATCGTGGGTAAATGTTGTTAATCGTTTGCTTCTTTGTCCATTTTGGGTTTATTGCTGCTATTTCCTAGTTTGTGCTGCAGCCTGAAGACAAAGTTAATACAGCCCGCTGCCTTTTAGCCATTAAAAAGCATCAATCCTCATTTACTGCGAAACTATTTTAGATACCGTGTCTGCAGCGGGAGCAGAATGCATTTCTCTCCGCGGCGGCAGACGGTAGACTGTAGTGATTTTGTTTTACGACCAGGTGTTTGCACATGGATGTTATATTTTATGTCTTTTTCTGGACTGAACCGCTTCTTGGACGCTGGTGAGACGCACCGCGGCGCAACCGGTGGGATATGAAGCATTGACTTTAATGACGGCGATTCACTCCGGTCGCCGCGTCGGAGACGGAACCGGCGGAAAATAGCCTTCGCTCTCCACTACTGTACTCCACACTGCCCACTGTCTCCACGCCGGAAAGAGCAAGAGCTTTTTATTTAGTGTCTCCGGTACTAATGTTGTCAATGGCACGGCAGCAAGTTCTTTCCAGAAAGAAATCCTTCTGTCTGTCGTTTGAAACAATGGGACGAACCCCGATGGTTGGCCTCCTTCACTGTGCCCCGCTTCACACGGTCTGGATGGACCGCCATGGACAGCACATGAAAAGCATTTTCTGTCTTAAAAGTTCACACAGAATCGCTGCAGCTCTTGTGTTGAGATTTGTGTTGTTGAGAATGAGCTCTGCTGGCGGGCTAACGGAGCAGAACCTGTGGCCTGGTAGAAGCGCAAACGGCGCTGGGCCGTGTTAAGAGGACGTTCATTAATCATCCAGAGGGGGGAGGGAGTCTGCACGGAGGAAACTTTGCACGGGGGGTTGCAGCTGGTCCTGATGCTTTAGGCTCAGACATCT
Source organism: Brachyistius frenatus (assembly GCF_029030835.1). NCBI lineage: Eukaryota > Metazoa > Chordata > Actinopteri > Embiotocidae > Brachyistius > Brachyistius frenatus. Next base: position 17,671 of record NW_027210755.1, read on the forward strand.
GTGCTTGGCTCCACATTCCCTCTGCTCCTCTCGTCCCACCGTCCCCCCCCCCCGCCCCGCCAGAACTGACTGAGCCTCCGTCCAACTCCCCATCCTTTGAACATTAACCTCAGCCTTCCCTAAACTTCTCACCTCTTCTGGCGAAGCTGACTTATTTTCCCTCTCCTCCTTCCTCCCTGCCATGCGCCCGGCCTCTTCCCCCACTAACAAGATAAATGCCGACCACCTTCAGTTCAATTAAAACAACACTTTAAACTTAGCTCCTTGCCCTCGTCAATCCAAGTGACTAATCTCCCAGCAAAAATCAATCAGCGCTTCACTTAACAAGTATATTTTACTTAAAAGAGATAAAAGCAGAGGTGGGTGGGCTTTTTTTTTCTTTTGTTCTATGATGTGCTGGGATCACCGCTCCAATTTTGATTTGAAACTTTTATTGAAAGTGGAGATACTGCAGTGGGAAGATAAAGGAGAATGAGTCTAATCTGCCAGTTCATCAGAAGACAGTGGAAATAAAATCTACTTTTTACAACAATACCTCTGACCAATCAATTATGAAATATCCCTCAAGCTGGAAGAGTCGTTTTTTCTGTTATTTAATTTCATCACTAAACGTGTCGCTGGGTGAGACTAACGAGCTCATACTGATGGAGTTGACACATAGAAATCTCCCTCAGTTGCTTTTTTTTTTTTTTTTTTTCATTTTAATACACTTGAGACCAGTAATCACTGCATACTTTTCGAGGTCACATCAGAAAATGAATGACTGCTCCGGCTCTATCAAAGAGGAAACTCGAGGCTAAAAAAGCCAAGTGGAGACGATTGCTATTAAGTGATGCTCTGAGGATCAATAGAATAATAAAATGGTGAGGCCCGGGTTTTGTACGAGCGCACTGTCACCTTTAAATAGATAGTTATTATAGTTATTCTCGGGGGAGACGGTGTAGGATCAGTATTAAGACCCTATTTACACCTCAGACTCAGGTGACTCGAACAGATTTGGGCGGCTGTTGAATGGCTGAAATACTTGTGAATGTAACTAAGATGCATTAGTGACAGATCGGGAGGGTGTATCACTCCCTGTTAGATGATGTGATGCTTGTCTACATGCACAGACCATGAGCAAAATGTACTTCAGTTCCAAGGTCATAAAGTTGCAGGGTCAGTGTCATTCTTCACAATATCTATATTGCATTTTAATAACGAGGTACGAGCACATGTCCCCGTACATTAAAAACGTGATCCTTCTACTACAAAAGAGGTTCGTGGCCAGCTGGAAGTAAAATCTGTGTTTGTTCATTAATGTGGTAGAATCTGAGGTAGAATCTCGTCAAATGATTTCTGTTCTGCGACTAAAAACCGACTGAGCCTTGACTTGAGTGTGCACATGTGGATGGGATCATTTGGAGGAACGCTGGAAGAGTATTGTGTGACGTGTGTTTTAGTGTCCATCAGTGTGATACTGCTACCTTTTTAAAGTTGCTGTGCTTGCTGGTCCCCTGCTGTGTGTTCTGGTTGTGAATGATGTCCAGAGGAGTCTCCCTCTCTTTCAGCTTCAGACTTTCAATCTCCGTCTTCAGCTCGTTCAGCTGCTCCTGCAGGTGTTTGCTCTTCTCCATGTACTCGACCCTAAACATGGACAAATTGTGGGTTGGGAGAAAACTATTATTTCAATCTGTAAGCATGTATTATCACACAGTACTTTAATCCAATGTATCAAAAACATTTAATCATCAAAAATTCTAAAACAACCTTATCAAGTCAGCAATAAAATGTACACCCAATTTTCATTTAACTCATCATTTTTAAATAATTTCAGACAACTGTCATCAAGTTCATTTCAATACAACAGTATTGCAAAAATGATGTCTGTTTAAATCATTAAAAACCAAATAGTCTATTAAAAGACAGTTGTTGCTACCGGCGACTGGTAGTAATGCGTTACTACTGCCAGAAGGTGGCAGTAACGCACCTCAAAGTTAAATAGTTCCAAAGCATTATCCATTACTATTTTTGTTTAAAATGTTCATCCATACTGGAAAGAGAAAACATTGTTTTTGGAAAAATCTATCTCGTCAACTGGTCATAAATTATATACGACAGCCGTGACTGGAAACATTTTGGTTTTGAGTTTTCCAATCATCATCCCATTCTTGTGATTGTGATATCTCAGGAACGCCTTCACGGAATTTCTTTAAATTTGGCACAAACGTTCACTTGGACTCAAGGATGTACTGATCAGATTTTAGCAGCCAAAGGTTACGGTGACCTCACAGAACACGTCTGTGGCCAATTCAAGAATTCATACCCTCATTTTAACAAAATGTCACACAAGCAACTTCCCTATGGAATTATTTTGTTCTTCAACACCATAATTCAGGAACAGAAGAGGAGATTGTGACCTTTTCATATTTGGTCGGACACTGAATTGGTGACGTTAATCAGTGATCTTCTGCTGTCATGTTAAAGATGTGTGTGACGCATCAACAATTAAGAATTAGTAGCTTCTTTGCAGCAACATCCATATTTGAAGCATCGTCTGCTGTCAGGTCAACAACTTTGTGTTCCATTAGAATTATTTGTATTTGTCAAACACATACAGGGGATTTGACTGTTTTTAGTTTCTCTCTATTATATTTTCAAATTAATACAATCGACATACAACAGAATAAGAACGAAGCTTTACAAAGTCACTTTCATTTGTAGATCATGTTATCAGAAAAGGTCGATGTAAACTACAACTTGATCGATAACACAGACGTACAACCGCGAGAAAGCGATTCTAGTTCACAGTACGTCTCTAAACTCCATGACAGTCTTTCCTTAAGTCTCAAGAACAGTTACCAGTTGTTGTCCTGTAGACCTGCTGCTCACTTACATTTGTTGTATAAAAACATAATTACCTAATAATACGACAACTAAGACTGGTAATTTATTCGACTCCACAGTCCAGCTCGTACTTGTGTAAATGTACTTTTCCCCTCACCTCACTGACCCCAGGAGCTGTTGAAATAAAATGTGTGAACGATGGCAGCGACATCAGTGGCAGCTAATGCTGAGGGTCAGCTGCTCACCTGAACTCCAGAATCAAAAATGTATTTTTTAACGTGATGGTGCAACACTTCATCCATTTAGATATTTCTCATTTACATATTGTACGATTCTTCCAAACGACCCTAAAAGGAAGAGTTTTGTCAATTAAACACCTCCCTCTGATGATTAACAAGTAATTTACTAAACCGCTGCAATCAGGCGGATCCACATAACTGGAAAGTGAAAACGCGCTGTGCAAACTTGCAAAGAGCAGCATCAGCAGATGCAGGACTGGCTCTTTCATCTAATCATCTGCTCCTATATTCTCTCACTTTTAGGTTGATTGTAGGAGTGAGACTGTCATCCCAACTTAATGAGTGTGAATCCTAAACAATGTGAGCTTTGTGTGAGTATAGCGAGCCTTATAAGGAATTGTTTTGCAGCTCACAGTGACACTCTTTGTTTCCATATGGAGTGGATATTCAGTATCTTGTTAATGAGTCCCTACAGGCTCACCAACCAATGGAAATGAGTTTCTTTGTCCACCATTTTACTACAGGGTTTCCCCAACCCTTTCAGCAGAAATAGAACAGTGTAATTTAATAATCATGATGAATTCAAATCGCATGCACTATCTCCACTTGGAGCAGCTGGCTGGAGCTTCAGTGTCCTGTTTCAGTGTTCGACGGCAGACACGGTGAGATGCCGCAGTGGAGACAGTGAACCAGTCCAAGTGAAAGAGAACTTTTTATTTTGGTCGACGCAGGTCTACACTGGTCAATGGAATTGCAATAAAACCTCCATTAGTAAAAAGTGGATTAGTACTTTATCGAGCTGTTATCTTGAGATATTATTGACTTTAAACAGTGAAATTGTTTTTGCAAACATCACTGTTTGTTGCTCGAGAAACAATATGAACTTACATTTAAAATATAAATATTTATATATCAATAGTAAGGATTACTTCAGGGTATAGCGCTGACTTCATCAATAAGCATATTTATTTAAAAATGTCTACTGTTGGTGTGTACTGCAAAAACTACAACCTGAGTTTAAATAATTTAATGATAATAGTTCAAAACTATGTGAAAATCCATCCCTTTTTAACAAACAACATAATATAGTATTGTGAGAGAAGGACCAACCAACCACCCTTACTTGGTTGAGGTCTCTCTGTTGTCAAAAGCTACTTGTCAAGTACTTTTAGGTTTGTCCACTGAAGGTGAGCACAAATATTCGTCCTGACATCAAGGTCTATGAACAACAAACTCCTGGGGGGAACACTGTATTATACAAGCTGTATTTTTGTGTTTTTTTCTTTGAATTAGCTGGAAGATTCCAGATGGTCTCCATATTGTACAATATATATATTTGATCTATTTTATCAAGAAACATGCAAGTGTTTTGTTTGTTTTTCTAAGTTTTAAGAGTTAAATGCAGTTTTTCCACAACACTACTCACTTCTCCTTCTCGATCTCCATGGAGAGGCGTTTCATGTCAGTATCTTTAAAGTCAAAGCTGAGGTTCTCTCTGCTGAAGCTCAGGTCTTGCGGCATGCTGTCAGGCGGCAGTCCTGGGGACTACAATGGGAGAAAAGATTAGAGGGAAGGAAGAACTGTGAGTGAACTAACAGAGGAAATGGAAAATAGGACAAAATCAAAAAGGACTAGGAAGGAAGGAAGACAGGAAGAAAGAAAGAAAGAGAAAGAAAAATTAAAAAGAGCACTGAAGAAGACAAAGGAAGGGTAAACAAAGAAAGAACAGAGCAAGACAGAATAAAGAGTATTTGTTTGCTGCAGAATGTCTGGAAAGTAGGACACGAGGACAACATGGTGGTAAAACGAGGATCACTTTGATGATCCCAGACCATAAACACACACATGATTTTAGGTCTTGACCAAATGTCTGAACCCCATTGGTCACATGCCACCTCGGGAGTCGGCTGGAAATGAGGTGGACCTAGTATACAATATAAATGTAAATCCAGTGCTCGGCATCCAAACTACAGAATGGATCCAGTCAACACAAACCTGGTCTGGCAGAGCGTGGAGGGCAGATCGACCGAAGCCGACGCTGATGGGACGGAGAATACGGTGTGCTTGTGTAACAGTGTGTTTCTGTGTGCAGACTTTTCACTCAGGAGCTGATAAGTGCACAGTGGAGTTCCAGTGTCTTTTATGTGCACAGTGTGAGTGTGAGTGAGAGTGTGTGTGTGTGTGTGTGTGTGTGTGTGTGTGTGTGTGTGTGTGTGTGTGTGTGTGTGTGTGTGTGTGTGTGTGTGTGTGTGTGTGTGTGTGTGTGTGTGTGTGTGTGTGTGTGTGTGTGTGTGTGTGTGTGTGTGTGTGTATTTAGACTCTACATTCATAGGCTGATAAGAGTGCAGCATTCTATCCATGTCCAGCATCTCAATATGTGCGTGTGCGTGTGCGTGTGCGTGTGTGTGTGTGTGTGTGTGTGCAGGCAGATGAATGTGTAACGTGTGGGTTTTTAGCATGTTGGAAGCTCTTGCGTGGGTTGCCTCGTGCGCCGCCCGCTCTTATGCAAGTATCTCCTGTTTTCGACTGGCTTTGCTGGGCCACTAGTTCATGCGTCAGCGTGTGCATGTGTGAGCGTATGTGTGTGTTATTAAGCGTCAAGATAAAGCTATCAAATCTATACGGTCATGTTGTATTCTCATCCCAGCAGCAGCACCTCACTCTCCCAACGGGGACGGGACGCTATATTTGTCTAAATAAATTCTGCAGCAGTTCTGCATTATGCATGTTTGTTTTATGGTTGTTTGTGTATTGAGGGTTATTACTTATTTATGACTATATATATATATTACAGAATATTAAAACATATAATCAACTATGGAGGAAACATAGCATTTCCTGTTGATGTTTATAAATGTGAAGAGCTGCAACGATTTAATCGATTAAGCAAAAATGCCATTTTACATTTAGTGGTTCCAAGTTTTCAATAATGTAAGAATTCACAGCTTTTTTTCTCTTAAATAATAAACTGAGTGTTTGGACACAATATTTAAAGACATTACCTTCTGCTTGGGGATATCGAGATCAGCATTTTCTCCCTGTTTGAAGATGTTTTGTACACAGAAAAATCGAAAATCAAAATAATTGCTTGTTGCAGCCATGAATATGCACTATCCCTATTCAAAAAAAAAAAAATCAATGAATAAGCAAATTATTACAGTTGAGGAGCTGAAATCGGCAAACATGTTTATTTTACTTGATTTGAATGATTCATCAATATATTTCCCCTCATTCATTATCAATAGTTTCAGCCTCGCTGTTTTCCCTGAAAATGTACATCCTTGTCAATCAGGTTGTGTACTGAATGGCCAATATGCATCTATTTATTGGTGTGTTTTACATGTATATGAGCACCAACTGTATGTTGTGTGTGTGTGTGTGTGTGTGTGTGTGTGTGTGTGTGTGTGTGTGTGTGTGTGTGTGTGTGTGTGTGTGTGTGTGTGTGTGTGTGTGTGTGTGTGTGTGTGTGTGTGTGTGTGTGTGTGTGTGTGTGTGTGTGTGTGTGCCCCAGGTCAGTTACCGTATAGACAGCCTTGCTGGTAATCTCCAGCAGCTTGTGCTTGGCCCTGCGCTCTGAATCCCGGGCTTCCTGCAGGTCCTGCTTCAGCTGCTCAGCCTCCTTCGCCCTGAGGGGACAACCAAGACGGAGAGATGCATTCTTAATACTTAAATCACCTCCAGTCTTTCATCGGAAACAGAATTATCTAAATCGAATACGAAATTATCTTACAAAATTGGCAAGTTGGTACTCACTGAACCAGGAATGAGACTTTTTGTTATTAGCCGGGTGATCTTAGCGTGGTCCCAGAAGACAATCATCTCAGACTCCATTATTTCACTATCGATTGTGCGCGCAGAGATGTAAGAACTTTCATATGCGAGTGATTACATTTCTTTTGATTGTGTTCCTGAACACTCAGCAGTTCCTGGTTGGTGTGGGGGAGCCGTGTGCCTCGAGGGTTTGAGTGGACACAGTCATTTCCAAGTGCTCATCCACAAATGTCAGTCACTGGCGTGTGGTTAATGGTGCCCGTTTGAAATGATTGTACTAATAAAGTGTGAAGTGGAGGCTGTGAAGGGATATTCTTAGTATGTGTACTGTTTTATTATTAAAAAAAAAAAAAAAAAAAAAAAAAAATTTTTATTAATGTCTATCAAGTTTCAGAAAGTGCCGACTGAGAATCCCTCAAATCTTAATCTCTCTTTATCAATCAGGCCTCTGAAGAAATAAAACAGTCAAGAGCAGATATTGTGTTTGATTTGATCGACTCCAGGAAGTCGAAAAATTACAAAATCTTGGAAGGCGCAGATAAAAGACATCAAACTGTGGAACTTCAGTGTGTAGTGAAAGAGACTATTTGATTAAGACTCCGACCATCAAATCGATACGACTGCTAACAATTAAGTAGCACAAATGAACTGCTGTTCCTGAGACCGAGGGGGACGGCTGCTGAACAAAAGCTTTTCCCTCCCTTTTTTCCCTCTTTGGGCAGCAGGATGGCTGTAACTCGCTTTTCTGCTGCAGTGCAAGAACAAAGCCTTCGAAATTAAATGACTTTAAACAAGTCGGAAGTTCTTATTCTTTGATCGAGCAATTTACATCTGCTCCGCGCTCGGAGAACAACGTCTGACTTTGAGCAAACTGATGTGCAGCGGCATGTTTGTGCTCCTTGACATTAAACAGTGCAGAAAGTCAAAAACATTTGAGAGGCTCCATGAGGTGAGGAAGTTTTTTCAGGAACTGTGATTTGATGTGATTTAAATACAGGAAAACAATAAGATAAAAAGATATTACAAGGTGGGATTAGGTTAATTAAAGATCTAAAATGATGCATGTTGTGTCTGTGAGCGCATATGTGTGAGACGGATAAAAGCTTACTGAGACAAAGTCGCACAACACACAAAGCTAAACAGATATACGGTCATATTGAGTCCTCTTTCTTCTCCCCACCTCCTCTCCGACTCCTCGGCCATCTTGAGGGCGAGCATCTCTGCCTCCAGCATCTTCTGTTCCATGAGCCGCCGCTCCTCCTGGCCACGGATGGCGGTCACTTTGATGCGCTGCATCTCCATCTCAGCCTCGGCAGCTTTCTGGGCCAGCAGCTTGGCCTCCTCCTCTGCGATCTGGGCTTTTTCAGCCAGCAGGTCCGCCGTCTGCTCCGAACGCAGCTGGGGAGGAGCAGGAGAGGGAGCGGGAGGAAGGGGAAACACAAACGGGGAAAGTTCAAAATGGGGGAGGAGATGGGGAAATGGAGCAAAGGCATAGATTCAAAAATGTGCAGAGGAGGAGACGACAGAAAGGCCAGGAGAGGTGTCGACGTGAATGAATACAGACAAAGGGAGATTGATGGAGAGGATGACAAACAAACTGAGGAAGAGGAAACACTTGGAGGAGATAACACGACGATATTATTAATGTCGAGAGGAGCACAAATGGACAAATTATTGTCTTTCGACAGCTGCCGTACAGTTTATGTGACACAGCCGACAAAACGTTGGATTTCAGATTGGGCTAACCAACTGGATCTTACCAGCGCGTCGTTGGCCATGTGAGCCTCATCCTGGAGCTGCATCAGCCTCCTCTCCAGCTTGTCCCTGGCTCTCTCTGCCTCCTCTCGCAGCTGCTTTTCTCTCTGCAGACGCTGCCTCTCCACCTGAATGACACAGACGTTGGAGTGCGGTCAATGAAAAGAGGATATGGTGGCAAAAATGATGGACAGAGAAAGAAAGAAACTCAACGAACAAAGGAGGGAATAAGGATGAAAATACAATGGACAAAGCTCAGTTTGGATGTGACAAAAGGAAATCACAAAGCAGGTGCAGCTGATGGGACACATCATTACAGGAAAAGAGAACAACAAGGCCCTCTGTTTACTTGTAAATAAATCAAGTTTACACTTACAGAGCAGTGTGCGTGGATTTTTGTGTTACTGCACTTGTGATACAACACAGATGTTAACAATTACAGTAAACACATCAGAGACATACACTACTCGAGTGTGAAATAAAATGAGAGTGGTTGGACAGAATGTATTTTGTCACTACGTGCATTTCCATCCACCTGAATGGAGGCAGCCAGCGAGGCTGAAATTAGATTTAGTTGATATATAGTGCAAAAAAACAACAACCTGTTACGCTCTGTTTAGGTGGAAAAGATTATTTACAGTTAAAACAAACTCATGGAAATGCACTTAAATCATCATTCAGCACACAATAAATAACAAAGTAGCGAGTGATCGTCAGTCAAACATTTGCTCAGTGAAGGAGAAGGAAAATGGCAGCAGATGAAAACATTAGATTTGAGTGTGGACCAATGAGGAGATTGTAATAATCCTCAAATTAATACATGACGCAAACATAAACGCCATATTTCCACTGTATTTTACTCTGGGTTTTCTATTGTTTGAGGTTTGACTGGAGCTCTTTTAATTGTTTCGTCCCGTTGCACCCTCTTCTTCTGCGATGCTTTACCAGCAGTGGGAAATGATTTCAGGGGTCGCACCAGACGGGAGAGATCTCAATGTGTGCCCAACTCCTTATATCTGCATAAGAGCCGTTTTCCATTTCTTTTTTGGAAAATCAGTTCAGACTTATCTATACATTTGGATGGTTACTGACAAGTTCAGGCCATTCTCCTTGTGTTTGGTTCTTACCTGTTTCCTGGCCCTCTCCTCTCTGGCCTGAGCCTTCATCTGCTGCACTTCAAGTGAGTCCACCCGCCGTCGGCGCATAAACAGGTCATGGTTCCCTATACACAGCTGGAGGATCTACACAGGAGAAACACAACCAACAATGTACTAATTCCTGTACTTTTCTTCAAGATGATTTCCAGTCAGCTAAAGTGGCTGTTGGAACAGCAATAGCTAACAAAACAACTTCAACAATCTCAACTGAACTCACCAACTTGTTGACTCTCAGCCGTGAAGAGTTGAACTTGAAAACATTGGTTTTCTTGTCCAGAGGTTTGATGGTAAACTAAAACAGTGAGAAAAACAAACACCACAAAAGAAAAAGACACAACTGTCAGGTAAGACTTGACAAGATCTTCATTATCAATACTAATATCAAAATGTATAAAGATCAATAAAACCTATATATAGATAAGAACCTCTTCATATGTTAAATTAAAGAGATGAAACTTTGTTTGGTTAAATTCTCAATGCTCCCAATCATTAACTTGGATGGCCGAAACTTTGCAATATACTTAAGAACAATGAAACTTAATGAGCAATGGCACAACAAACAAATATGACGCCCCTCAAAGTAAAAACACTACTATACTAAAGTATCATATATGCACAGTATGTATCATAACTATCATGAAGTTCCACAGAAGATTGTCCCACCTCCTTGTCGCTGTAGGAGATGTTGCGGATCTCGTTCCAGGGGAAGGAGCACTTGGGTGTCAGCTTGTTGTCCGGCTCGTAGATGTGCAGTCCGAGGGCGTCCACTCCCAGAAGAAGATCTGTTCCCTTTTTATTCTAAACCACATCGGCAGAGTAAACACAGCTATTCTACTACCCAGTAGCGAGCAGCTGTGAGGCCAGTCGACATTCATTTGACAAGAGGAGGCTTTGCAGAGGCTTTGATAACCAAAACTATTGGTTAGAAGTGAGCTGAACAAAGCCAGCTGCTGGACGTATACACAGTCTTTGAGCTTGTTTACTTTAAAAGTGACTGCTATAGTGAATTACTTCCGCTATGTTTGACTTTTGGGTGGTATTGTAAAATGTCTCGGCCTTTACGAGAACACATTGATGAAGGCCAGCAACTCTCTGCTTGCTAAGAGTTGTTACAGGTTTGTTTACTTTATGACTCACCTGGAAAGAAAATCCAGTCCAGCAGTTTATTTATAAATATATACAGAAATAGAAATATATATGTATATATATATATATATATATATATATATATATATACATATATATATTCTATGTTAAATTATTTCTTCTTAAAAAAGTATATATATATATATATATATATAGTTAAATATATATTTACTGTTTTTTAAAAAAACAAAATAGGCAAATTTGCTTAAAAAAGAGACAAACAGGTGAGTCAGGCTGCTATTCACAGTGAAAGTGACACGCCTCCTCTTCACTCCTATTGGCTTACTTTGTAAAGACATAGCGAAGGAGCATCGGCTCACCCTGATTAAAAAGTAATTGACGCCATACATGTCCAGGTCCTGAGCTATTTTTAAATACTCCATCTCGGCTTCATCCCTAGTTCAAAGACAGACAGAGAGAGGGATTGAAGGGAGTGGAGAACAGAGGGAGGGGAAGGTTGGGAGGAGAGGAGAGGAGAGAGAAAGGAGATCAGACTTCAGCTCCTCAGCTTTTGTGTGTAGCATCTGTTGTGTTGTGTGATCTATAAAAACTCTGCCACGTAGCTCTGGTGAGGGTGAAAACATAAGCACAGTACTGAACCGAATCACAACTACAATTCCCTAACAGGCTTTACAGGTCATGCTTGATGGAAAACAAGACTCATTCTGATGCCTCCAAGACTCCAAACACTGCAGAAAGAGAAAACAAATGCATCAAACTCTTCGTCTTCTTCCTCTTTCTACAGTGCTGTTGGCACATCTGCTCTGATTTCGGGGTCAAGTCAGCCCAAAACAAAAATGTATGATTTAAGTTTCATCAAAGTTTAAACAGGCAAGAGAACATAATGCCATGTAAACCAATCTTATCTAGGTTGGACGCCAAGTGCATCCTGGCTTTAGAGGGGATCAGAAGAAATTTAAACGGTAACGTTGGATTTATGCTGTGGAAGTGCAAAGCAGCAGAAGTTCCCCCTCGATAAAAGAACATGCAGAATCACACGGCACGTCCGTCAGTTACTTTCATGTGGTGCTGACATCTGTGTTTTAATCATCACTTCTGAATCCAGTTGTAAAAGAACGTGGAGCGAGATACAGATGAGATAAAACCTGAGCTGTGTGCTGTAATCTTGGGCTGGACATTACACTAAAACGTGTCCACAGTACTACGACTGAAAATGTCGGCAAAGTTCGACGACTTTATTTCTTCATACTCGACACGGCTGCATGGGTTTAACAAGGATCTGACATTGAGACGTTCAGCTGCTCTGTTTAATTGGTTTCTGGAGAGGAGCCGTGCTCTTGGCTTAATGATGCTGCGTTCATCCTGCTTCCATTACATCTCGTACATATACGTGTTACAGATACGTGTTTTTGCTCATCACATTTCGGTCAAGATATCCATATCAGAATGGTTTTATGCCGCCACGCTGGCGACAGACACATCCAGAGGCATTATGGTTTTGTCCGTCCATCCGTCCATCTTGTTCTTGTAAACACAATATCTCAAGAACGCTTTGCAGGAATTTCTTTAAACTTAGCAAAAACATTCACTTGGTACCAATGGTGAACTGCACCAAAAGATTTTAGTGGGCACAGGTCAAAGGTCACTGTCCCACCACATCGGCATATGCTCCTGGATGAGATATTTCAGGAACATCTGGAGGGATTCTTTTCACATTTATCCCAAATGTTCAATTTAACTCGAGGATGAATTGACTTTGGTGGTCAAAGGTCAAAGTTCAAGGTTGCTATGAGCTCACTCCCGTTTCCCACTATGAACATCTCAGAGACGCCTTGAGGGATTTTCTAAAAAGATGGCTCAAACATGAACGTACATGAACTGCATGTACACAACAACTTGCGGGGTTAACGGAGGCATACAACAGCCAGGCGGTGATTCCAGTTATATTCTAATATCAGTAATGTCATTGTTCCCCAAAATCCAGTATCGGTCTGGCTGTAATAGAAACATGTTCATATCTCTCATATCTCTGAAAAGAGGTTTGAAATTGATACCAAAACGTCTGTATTGGCACAAGTGTTGTAAAGGTTTAAATGACACCCAGCTTTGGAGTCATCAGGAAGCCGTTGACCTCCCTCCTGTGCCCCTCCCTCCCCACAATTCTGCATCACTCCCATAACAATTCAGATGCTAAAGGTGTGAGGACCACCGGCTCCCCTCCCACTGCTGGGGTTCAGAGGGTTATTGATCAGCACCGTGACTCACTTATTACTTTTCTAAGTGCTGAGGTTCCCGGCTTTAGAACTCACACTTTCCAGGCCTGATTTCCCGCCCACGGAGTTTTAAGACACTCCACATCCCTCTCACTTGCTCCCTATCCATTTTCAGATGAGTTCAGTTTGGTGGTGGAGCGAAGTTCAACACCACAATCACATTATTGTAGATTCAGTAAAGCAATTACAGCAATGTCATTTTATAGTCCAATATTTTCTCCAAAACCAACCATACATGTTGACAAGTTCATACTGTAACTCCATTAATGCTCTTTCTTTAACTTCCCTTTAGAAACAACTTTTATGCACCATTTTCTCATCTCAGTGACAGAGTGGACTAAGTTTTGCATAAAACATTTCTTGTGGAAGTTTTAAGCACATCCTACATGAACTCAAGGCTGAATTTGTGCTGATGACTGTGGAACTTCACAGCAGTCCGGTTCAGTGCAGCAGTTTTTACCTCGTCCTGCCTCTGTGCTCTGCGTAACACGCCGTGATCCTCTCCTCCCACATTTCTGCAGTCATCTGGTACAAGTTAATCACCTGAGATGGAGAGAGACCCACATGAATATCATAATATCCATAAACGCATGCAGATGATCGCGTGCGTATCAAAATGCAGCATGCAGGTACGGGGCAAGATAATAAGACAAATACTTTATGTTGACATCTTCACTCATGGTTGACAGCTCAGTTGAAGCAAATCAGCGCTCACCCTCTTTGGCAGCAGTTCCTCCTCAGCCAAGAAGCCGGGTTTGTGAACATCAGGGTCGTAGTCTCCGTACTGTAAAATAGAGCAAAAGTGCTAACATGATTAAAATCACTCCAAACTAATGGCCGAGTTCCACCTTTCATCCAATAACAGCCCAGACAATGCCTCTCCTGAGAGCAGTTCATCAGATGGAACTACAGCGCTCCGAAGAGGGTATCGTGGAGAATGAATGGAGGCTGGTGTGCCGTCAGGTCATTAATGTGCACGGTACACCCTGCAGCCCACTTGTTGGGAGACGGTGTAAATGATGCAATTAGAGATATCTCTGGGAGAAATGAGATCGCTTATCATCACAGAGCCGGGCTACAAATCATACCATGCATGTTTGAAGGGAGGTCTGGATGGATCAGGAATGACTGAGTGGCGTTGGGAGTTTCCTTTGGGCTACTGTAAAACTGGTGGAAGGACATGAATAAAACATGTTGCTACACTTGCTACAAAGTTGGCTATGACTGTAGATTTATGTAAGCAGGCTAACATGAACGTTTCCCTCTGCCTGTGCACAGCTTCATCCTCCGTGCATGGTTTTTAAATATCACTATCGGATCTAGTGATGTGAGTCCTTTGATTTTGATGTTGTTGTTCATTCACTGGGAGGCAGACACACTCTCTACTTTTAAGGGTCTCATATTTTACACTTCTCTGATGTTATATTTAATCTTGGTATCCATTTGAAGATATGTTTTGAGGTTTTAAGTACTAAAAAACATCTCAATATTGTTTGACAGTTCATTTTCTCTCTTAGCTTCTCTCTGGAGCTCCACGAAGACCAGGCTGCTTAAAGGCACACTGATATCAACGACCCTCTCCTCTGATTTTGTTCTGAGTGACACCCTGGCCAACTGAGTCAGTGCTTTGTGTTGTGCTGTGTTGTCAGTGGACAAATTACACGAGTGTGCTTGTGACATCGCAAAGTTACTCAAGTCCAAACAGCACAGTTGCTGCATTCGTGTTGTGTGTATTTCTCTGTGGACTGACACTTTCACAGTAATTATACAGCACCTAGACCTGCTTTACAATCCAAAAAGAAATTCACATCTGAACTCATACAAAATGGGATCCCTAATGTTGGGCTGAAAACTTTCTTCTTTGATGAAGTTTGTTGGGGCTGGCTCAGGTGACTCTTTAGTTCTGCTGCTGTAGGCCTGGGCTGCTGGGGGACCTCCCATGATGCACTGAGCTCCTCTTCTCTACTCTCTCTTTTACTCCATTCATTTCCATGCCACTATTGCATGGCATTACTTCGGTCTTTTCTCTCCTGCAGCTCATGCTTTTCCCTCTGTATCTTCCTGCAGGTATCTCTGGCTCCACAGCTGCAGGTTTCTGATCTGCTGTAACCCGCCCTGCTTACTGTTTGACGTTTTTCACTGCTCATCATTTTCTCTCTGTGCTCTCCGCTCACCCCAACCGGTCGAGGCAGAAGACCGTCCACCTCTGAGTCTGGTTCTGTCTGAAGTTTCTTCCTGTTAAAAGGGAGTTTTCCTCCCAAGTGTTGCCAAGTGCTTGCATATGGAGGAACTGTTGGGTTTTATTTCAATCTTATTATAAGATTTTGACCTCGCTATGTAAAGTGCTCTGAGATTACTTAGGATGAGATTTGGTGCTCAAATAATAAAACTGATTTTTTTAATTTTTTTTATTGATATTCAAAGAGGTCATTGATGAAGGCAATGTTTATTCATGTTTATATGTCCAACCCTTTTTAGCATTGACATAGAACTGAGTTATTGAAGCAACAAATTTGTTAAAAAAAAAAAAAAAAAAAAGAAGAAAAAAACATCAACATTGCAGCCAACTATACAGCACAAAGACACAATAAAAGTTCACATGTTTATAGTATTCTTTATTGGGTAACTGCTAACTCAAATGTAAAACCAAAATATTGTGAAATTCTTGTGAGTTGCCATGTTTTAGGCCTGACTATAAATTGTAGTGGCATCCTCAAAACTGCTTAAACTCCAAAGCAACCTGAACCAAAATAATGCAGTGACTGAGGACTCCTGTATTAACACCAAAATGTGCTGTTTGTTTCTACTCAGAGATTTTCTTCTATGACCATTGAACTGGTGGAAAACAGGTAGCTTGGGATGACTCATTCCTCTCCGACTGCGAGCCTGACACCAAAATCCGACATTCTATCTGAGGTTTCAGACAGCGAAAGAACCTTCTGCTGCTGCTCAAGTGTTTTTTGTAATTGCACTGAAAATTCCACTGCTGTGACACTTTCAGCTGGAGGAGCAGAAAAATATACACGAAAAAGAAATCGTCTCGGAGATGGTGGCAGGGACTGAAACAAAAACCATGTTCTGATGTAACGTTTCATTGTGTTTGAAAGAAAACACATAATTAATCCTTACAAATGCAAGTCACCGCACATTGGTATTGTATATTGTAACATTTAATAGCGTTTCTAAACTTGTGTGCGCGTAATAAATTCAAATCTTTTGACCACGTGTTGGTTATAATAAACTACATAATTCTACATGCTGTGCTGATTTGTTGTGTTTGTGCTTTTATTTGGGGGATTGTTTGGGTTTGATTACTGAGCACACCAGTCTGAGAACAGCACTTAACAGAGCTAAACTTAATAAGCTCAACACAGACCGAAAGGCCTGCAACAATAGGGTAGTGGCTCAGAGCGGAGAAGCTGAGGGCCATTTAATGAGATCCTTTCTCTTCACTTTCCCATCTCTACCTCTTCCACTCCCTCAGTGCAACACTTGTTTGTAACGGCTACTTAACGGATGATATATAGACTTACCACGGTTTGATGGCAGCACTGGGCTCGTTCAGCCAGGCGCAGGGACAATGCTGGCATTTGGCCAGTGGCATCGCTCTTCACAGACCTCCTGATTATTTCTGCCAATTATTTCAGACAACCCCAAACTAAGAGCAGTGATCGATTCTCAGAGGATAGCTCTGTGTCAATATTTTCAGTTAACAACCGTCACCGGCAGCTCAACAGTGACCACCGCCTAATGGACATATCATGTTCAGTAGAGCCCCCATTGAACAGGAGAAGGAAATGTATTTCTCACACAGTTCACTTTGGAGAAAATCAATTCACAGTGAAATAGTGAGAAATGGATGTTTTTCATGGCTCACCTTGAAATCCACTCTGGCCAATGAAATGTATTATTTTTATGGTATTGGCTCGTGGGATCTCTGAGTCTTTTTGTGCTCCGTGCTAATTTTAACATGCTACAGTAACACACAGAGATGGTGAACATGTTAAACATCACATCAGCTTAAAATTAGCACGTTAGCATTTAGATCAAACCACCGGTGTACACGTAGGTGTAGGCTCTTAGTTTAGTTTAGTGACCGTCAATATTCACCCTTGATTTATATATTCTGTATAAACCATGTGCACTACACATTTGAAATGAAACCGAGTAACAGCAAATGGCAAAACAACAGAAATGTATTTTTATACCTCCACTTTTCCATTTGAGTTCAAACTCTTCTGGGTTCCACCGAGCGAATGCATATTGTGACTGACGTGTCTCACCAGTGGGCTGTCTGTATCATTTGGTCTCCATCTACCTGTCTCACTGTCCCTCATGATAAAGCTGGCTCCCGCCACGCAGTGATGGCCATCAACATTATGACAGTTGGGAAGGGGGAATGAAGTAGGATTTACATACTCTCAAGGCGAAGCTGACAAACAAGCACCGAGTACTGAATAACATATTGTGTGGTCCAGATTGAAACTGAAAAGAGCAACTCTGTTTACATCTTCGCTGTTTAAACAGATTGGAAATAGAAACAGATTGGGATGCAGCTACAAAGTAAATATACTATAACTCAAGACTTTCCAATTAAATTTGCATTTCCTTTGGGCACGAGTCTCGTTGAAGTCACCTGTAAAACACCATGATTCCCACCTCTGTGATTCAGGCCTATTAGCCTGTCACATCCCTCTTCCCTCAGCTGGACACGTAGCTCCACGCCACAAACAGCTGAGGGAGATGACTTCTCTCCCTCCTCAACTTCTATTCACAGTGACTCCCTGTGAATTTCTCCACAGCGGCTGTTTTTGAAAATCCCCTGTCATCGCCTCCTTGTAGCGCTGCACCCAGTCAGCATACGAAGCAGGAGGCGCTGACACCTCTGCAGAGCCACCGAGGCTGAACTCTTGGCTCTCAGAGGGAACACGTGGAGAAAGTACATCTCATGGGAATTGTTTTTTTTTTGACATATTTGGACAAGCAAAACGCTTGATCTTCTTTGAAACAGATAAAGGTGGTATACCCAAACAACACCACAAGGACAGTTGGCTTTTTTTAATCATTTATTTCAATAAATATATCGATAGATGTGGTATTCTCCTGTGGAAAAAGTAAATAGACCAATGGCATAAGACATTAGTATTAGCCCCTTTTAGCAGAAATAACTTCTTGTAGGTGTTTTGCATAATTGTCCATCAGTCTCTGACATCAGCTTTCTAAAGGTTTTGACCCTCTTCAATGCAAAATTCCTTCAGTTGCAGGATTTCCTCGCAAGTGCTCAAATCCCAGATCCCCCTCAAAGAGGATCAAATGTTTGTTACTACATACGCTATTAAATTTACATGTGAGCGAGTGTAGACTTAAAATCTGTAGAAACCGTTGTACATGTGAGGATGAGCCACGATTAAGGCTACATTTGGAAATGATCTAATGCTGACAACAACATTTTATGCTGTTTGTTTGATTAATTGAATAATCAGTTAGTCAACAGGCAGAATAATGTGCCTACATTTTGGTACTTAATTAAATCATTTTTCAAGAAACAATTTCAAACATTTCTTGGTTAGTGTGTAAATTGTCTCTGACGCATCAAAACACGCCCGATATTTTGGATTTTTGACATTTGAAGACGTCACCTTGACCTTTAGAAAATTGCTCTCTGCATTTGAAGTTTTCTCCACCTTATAATAGATCTATAATTTTGTTTTCAATGCTGTGATCAGATTAATTAATAATAAAAACACAGTAGTTTGTTAATAGTTGCAGCCATAATAAATATACTGTAATCCTGTGGACTGCACTGTATGTGCATTAACCTGTGTCGTTATATGTCCATGAATGCACGCAGGTGAAATAGTTCAATGGGAATCAGTCAGAGGCTTTGTGCACAAACACATTTCTCCACTATCACTCTCATCTGTTATCTATTATTATGCACTTTTTGCAACTCATACAAGGTAATAGGAGCTGTTATGGCTTCCTTCTGTATCTGTTGTGAATTATGCAGCACGTTCTCCTTTCACTGGAAACTGACTACCCACACAGATTCATTCAGTGTGTTACCAAACGTACCTGAACAGAGCTACGATTCACATTATTAAACAATTTCCTTTAAAACATTAAAGCTGTTGTGGAATATGCCTTTACTCTCTTGTTATTGCCATCTTCATTCTGGCATAATCATGATTAAAGATGAGCCGCTGCGCCAAAGTAGACCCGACTGTATGATGTACTCTACTTCGCTAGCTGCAGTGGTTCTGCAGAAGAAAAGAAAACAGCTCACGGTGAGAAAAGGAGAACGGAAAAGTCAGCCAGAACCGAACCCTCTCAGCAGCTGCACAGCTACCTGCCTCCCCTTTACAACACCGATTAACACACGCTGACTCTAATCAAAGTGGACTGCTGATTAAAACAGATTTTGACCCCGTATTTTCTGCTGTTCCCAGATCGAGGGTTGCTGACGAGCCCCGAGCCGATTTGCTGATTGTTCTTGATCCACGCGGTTTCTTTTAGCCGCGGCCTGTTAAATTGGCGTGAGGAAAGGAGAGTCTCCGAGGGCTCTTGGCTGAATCTTTGAGGTAGAGCTCCGGTCTCACTAGACCCCGTCTGCCTGTCAAAAAGCTGCACCTCAGTCTCCCTATCGTTTTCTTGGGGATTTCAGAGAGATGGGATCCTTCAACCAAAACGTCTGAGATCGCTGGAGGTTTATTAAAAGAGCTTTTTCCTGTGGAGTGGTTTCCATAGACTACGAATAATTTATGTCAACCTCAACCAGGAAATCTAAGAAAAGTTGTGCGTCGTGCCTTTCATAAAGGATAATCCAGGTTATAATGCGCATAAAGTATACTATATATTCATATGTCGCAATGCTACATTATGAAAACCAAATACTGAAATAATGCTGATAGATATAAACATTTTACCAGTTAACGACAGCCAGAAAAATGGAAAGTAAGACAAATAGGAAAAGAAGTGATTTAAAGGGCAATAAAATGATCACAGTATAAATCCCGACAATTACAAACGCTATCATGGCAAAAGTCCGTTTAAAAAGGTCAGTTTTGAAGTGGGCTGGAAGATATGACATAAAATCAATAAAAGAACAAGCACCTCCGTTATTTTTGATCAAGGGAATCTGCACGGATTCCATTTCCATTTCCGTGGATCTTCTTCGCTAACATAAACATACACACGTTTTCTAACTGGCTCCTTGGAGTTGTTCTACTCACCGTTCTTCCAGATCTTAGCTCTCTACGTGCGTGTAAGGATGAGCTAAGTGCCATCCAAAGCTAGTTTCAGCCACTTTGAACTGTGACCTTGTTAATGCAGTCACTGCCGTAAGAGTTCAAAACCATAAGCGAGGACTAGAAAACTAACCAGTCTGATAAAACGCTCACACAACTGCAGATGCTGCAACAATGTGCCTATCGATCTCGTCCTCCATCTCCCTCTCGCTTCTGAAAGTCCCCAATATATCCAACCTTCACGCTTCTTTACCAAAGGAGGAAA
Source organism: Brachyistius frenatus (assembly GCF_029030835.1). Lineage (NCBI taxonomy): Eukaryota > Metazoa > Chordata > Actinopteri > Embiotocidae > Brachyistius > Brachyistius frenatus. The sequence continues at coordinate 38,311 of NW_027210755.1, forward strand.
TACTCCGTTTTCAGGCAGGGTATTGCTTCCCTGGTCGTGATGACACTTATTGCCCGCTGCTTCAAAAATCACCGCCACAGCTCAAACACCTACTTCATTTTCAAGAAGCACAAATGCAATCCAGCCGCCACCAATCCGTACACTGTGTTTTTACTTCAGTTAAATGAGATCATGACATTTTATTATTTGAGCTTTTCTGATGCTAGCAGATCTGCAGGGAGGCGGCTCCAACAGGTCAAGACAGCTTGTTCGGCATTTTCAAAAAGTTACAACTACTTCCAGAGCACCGGGGCTCCTGGTACGGACATTAGAAACATCCCCTGAGCACTGAATGAAAGGTAAAGGAGTTTTAAAAATCAATACCTATACTAGCAAATCAACGTGTATCGTGTGCTCTTGTGGTCCATATCAGGACTCGGAGGTATGGATCAACCGTAGCTGATTCATGACATTTCGTTTGGATTATAAAAGTCCGGGTAGTGATAGTAGACAGGCCCTCTGGACTGTTTTGAGAGAGAAGAAGTTGCTATTTGGTCATGCAGATTTAAAAGTCAGGACAATTTAGCCATTTACGGATAAATGGAAGAAAAGACGGATGTACAGATCTTCTTTGAAAATAGCTGAAATTCAAATTTGAAGGTCCAAAAAGAAGCACTAACCTTGGCATGGACGGCGTAGGAGGCCAACAGCACAGAGGCCTCCGGAGGACAGTGAATCTCTTCCTCAAGGATGTTCTTCTTCACCTGAGGAGTTACCAAATATAATCAGCTTTGAGGCACTCATTCTAATACACACGTAACCACCTAAATGACGAAGCCCTCTTCATTTCTTCAAAACCTCTTCAACACAAAAAAAATAGCTTCCGAACTAACAACGCAGCTCGCACAGCAACGTGTGACATTTCGTTGACTTTTCACTGTTAAATGCTGTGAAAGCTCTCAAGAGGTCGTCCGGTCAGGCTGGGTTTGGAGAGGAAACGGATTTCTGTGACACAAATGAGGTCAGCTGCTCTTTTTGTCTCGACTAGGACTTCTCCTTTATATTGATTTCTATGAGCGAAAAATAAAGGACCTGTATGAGACTGACAGGTGATCTAACGCAACTTGTAGACAAGGGAAAAATACCTGACGCCTCAGTGACAGAGCAGGGTGAAACACAACTTTTGAAGCTTTTGAAGTCATTTATTCAACAAAAATATGAATAAATGTGATATTCTTCTATGGAAAAAGTAAATACACCCTTGAACTCAGAAGCTCGTATTAGACTCTTTAGCAGAAACAACTTTTAGTTATGGTAGTTGCATGATTGTCCACCAGTCTGTGACATCAGCTTGCTGAGGTTCTTTAACTCTCTTCTGTGCAAAATCCTTCACTTTCACGATGCTTGTAGGTTTTCTTGTACTGACTTTTTTGAATTTCCCCACAGAAGATTAATGGGATTCAAATCTGGCTTTGAGTATTCACCATGTCATCTTTTGAGTCATTCCTCGGTGGATTTGCGAGTGTACTTAGGATTCCTTATCCTTTTGAAACGTCCACTTCCGGTCCAAAATTAGGTTCTGAGGAAGTGAAGCAAACCCGAACCCTAACACATCCACCGGCATGCTTCACTGCTGGCAGGAGGTCCTCTGGTCCGTTCCAAACATGTTCGACTGGTGATGTAGCCAAACGATCGAACGTTTCATTCGTCTGTCCAGACCACATTATTCCAAAGATACACAAGAGTTTGTGTATATGTTCACTGACAAACACTAGTTTTGTTCTGATGTTCTTTTTGGACAGCAAAGGCTTTTTCCTGGCATGCCTCCCACGCAGATCACATATGTGCAATCTCTTTCTGATGACAGACACGTGCATTTTGACACCGACAGTTTCAAAGCACTTTGAAAGTTAACTGCAGATCCTGTGATGAACGTTTGGGGTTCTCCGGGCACCAAACGGTCTGATTAACTGAGATTTACCGAGATGAACTGGCCTTTACACAACCTTTGGTCTGAAGGCCTTAGAGAGCTCTTTAAATCTCGGCATAATGACACCACACACTTTAGCAGCAAAGACGACACGGGACTGTGGATGTCGGAGGTTTAAATAAGTTCTGCCTGTCGATGGAACCCAATCCAGATCCCAGGATACTTTATAGATTTGAAGGTTTGATAAATAAGTTTACTTACTTACTCTCCATGTGACTGATGTGTTTTTGTATTTATTTAAATTATATACGACTACAAAATATCAATATTGTGTCAGTTGTTTTAGTACACGTTTATGAATTAGCCCTGTATTAAAGAGGATAAAATGTTTGAATGGACAAAAAGTCCAACTCAACGGTTTCAATGAGATATGCTGATGTCTGGTAAAACTAAGTAACTAAACTTCCCTGTGCACTGTTATACTCCCTTTGCTCATTTTAGAGACGGCTGGAAACAGGACAAACTGCGCCAAATAAATGTAAGACTTAAATATCATAGTCACACGGGGACCTATTAAGATACCGAGCCAGGAACTACATATCTCAACCAACAGCATTTCATATGATCATTAAGCTGCTCCACGAATAGCAGCCTGCTAGTCAGAAGAGCATAATGACATGACAGAAAGTCCTAGAAAAGCACCAGATGGTAATTAAAGGAGAACACCACCCAGTTTTTTTTATGATTTGTGTTATTTCGGTGATAGCTGGTTCCATGGATGTGAACTCACTCCAGTCGGTGAGAGTTTCAAATCGAGGGTTCAGATCTATCGTTTAGAGCTTAAGGAAAGACTGCTGCATTGTTTACAAGTGTTGACTTAACTGTCACGGCTCACGGTAATAGCATGAATTCTTGAAATGGGTGTCAATCCCGTATAACAAGCACCCTCCCGATTAAACTGCTGCCTCTCACCAGGTGTCACTACCCAAACACCAGCGCCTGTCAAACTAATTGAATCGCACAATTTGCAAACTCCATGTTGGTGCATAAAGCCAGATAGTAAGGTTAGATGGGCAAATGTGCCTTAGCTGTAGTTAAATAAGTGGGAGATGTAATACTTCAAACCTTATCATTTGGAAAGCCAGTCATGCTGTCCTCTCTTGTTTCGAACCAACAAAGGTGTGGAACCAGAAGTGACAGCCCATAATCACGGAGAGCACCGAGAGGCTGAGGCTGCAGTCTGCTTCACCAATGAGACTCTGTTGTTGCTAAAACTGCAGGCTGAGGTGACAAAGATGTGCATTTGTCTGTTCGTGGAAGTGTGTGTGAGCTGTTTGTGTATGTATGTGTGTTTGTATCCGGGTCGGTGCTCATTCCTGATAAGCACTAATCCAGCTGTCGTGCCTGTGACACTATCTGAACAGAGGCCGGCTCCTGACATTATGGGGATTAATGAGAGCAAAGTAATAAGAAGACAAGCGACGCGACGCACTACACGCTTGTTATTCTTCTCTCCTTGTCGCTGCCTTAACTGTTAAGTAATTTACTGGCTGTTTTTTGGGGGCGAGGTTTTCCTTTAAAATAAAAACATTACTTCCGCTACTTTTAAACAGATCAAGGACACAGAGAGACATTTTATATGCCTAAAGCAGATAAGGGCCTCCGTCCAAATATTGCACTGCTAGATAACTAAACCAGCACAATGGACTAGATAAGATGGGGGTGCTATGAGGGAGGGAGAGGAGGGGCATCCCAAGGAGAATATGTCATTAACTGTGCCAATAACTGAGCCCTTTAAGCCTAATCAGTAATTGATAAATGTGGTTGGTGGCATCGGACGATGAGAGCACAGTTACAAATCTCATCTCTTGCGGAGGGGAACGCTGTGGCCGGCTGCGCAGGAATTCCCCGGAGAGTATTAAGTGGATAGAAAGGGCAGCGGTAATATGTTGGGCATTGAGTCCACATGGCTGCACACAATCAGACCGGGACAATGGGAAAAAGTGTATTGCAGCGTGCTCCGCTCAACAACTTGGGAGAGAAACTCGTGTGCCCCCTGTTGGCACTGTATCGCAACTGTAAGGAAGCCAAAGAGGAAGCACATCCCTCAAAGGAAGGATGTGTACGGGTAAAATGGATAACCTTAATGTATTTTGAAGACTTTAAGTGCTTATGATCGATTGTCAACTGGTCACGCACATATTTTAAAGCATTAATGAATCCGTAGTTTTTTTTAGAAAGGTGACATCCGCTTCTAAGTCGTGAAGCTTCAATCACGGCACCCCTTTGGGAAGACGGGAAAAAAAAACGTGTCTGCCCATTAGCCAGGCAGTAATCCACTACTTCTGCTGAGAAGCATTTTGGATTTGAGGTGTACCTGTAAGCCTGGAGCGATTTCAGCTATATATAGATCGAAGACAACGTGCCTCTCATTCTGAGTGTACAAAAATCCTCTTCATGAGACACACATGAAATAGACTGGGAGATAACAAGGTAAGTATCTATAGAGTTAATCCAGAGACAAAAGAAGATTCTGGTAAAGATCAAACATATGCAAACTGAATAATTTCAGAATGATCTAATTTATATAAAAGACAACTCTATTTATAAGCACAAAGGTTTACATTATGCGTAGATACCTGTAGGAAGAAGAGATGCTGTGTGATGTCTTGCACCAACTCCTCTTCAGCATTTTCAGGGTAAAACTTGGCCAGGAATTGAAAGGTAATCGGTTCCTCCTTTGGCACCTCTTGATCCAGAACCTGCAACAACAAACCACCGAAATCTGCATTTCATTCTCATGGCTTCTACTTCTACACTAACAATGATCACGTGGCTTAAGGCTTTTAACAAGACAAGTACAACACAACAATCACCTTCTTTTCCATCTTCAGCCAAGCAACTGTGTCCTTGATGTTGTACTGGAGCCCAAAGAACCACGTCTCCCTCAGACCCAGAGTCCTGCACACCAAGTCAAAAAGGTCCTTTCCTTTCCACTTGACCTGAAACACATAAATGTTTAGTCTTATAATTAAAAAAAAAAAATAAAAAAAAAAGTAAAGTAACAAATTGAGAGACTGAGTTTGCTAAATATATAAATCTTTTTAATGAAATTCTGAAAGGCATTCGTAAGATGTTGTGTCTTCTGATTCAAGCATTTCAAACATAACCTCAGGTTCAAAGCAGGGAGCCATTCATTTGCTCCACATCCAGCTGAGAGCCGTGAGGAAGGCATATCAGGCACACATATTCAATTGAGATAGCTTTCATCTCTAGCCTTTGAGCTAACTCACGGTGGAAGCCACTGTCAAGTGCATTCAAGGTTGGCATGAAAATCATGAAGTAAATATTATCTTATTGCTTCCTGTATGCTGCTGTAGCGAAAAAATTCCCCTCGGGGATTAATAAAGTAACTACCTAACCTAACCTAACCTAAAAACCGCAAGAAATGAGGATATAAGCGGGGACATCGACCTGGTCCAATCAAAAACTCCTCTGCCAGGCTGAATGAACATTTTGTCCACAGGAGCCTTGCTCGTTAAACGCTATTTAGTAAACCCATAATTTATAATCATGATTCAAGTACAGAAAATAGAAACCTGCAACTAACATTACTGCTGTGTGTAATTACAAACTGCAAACGTTGGTGGGGCCCCTCCCCTTTAAATACAGGCATGGTGTCTGCAAGTACTTTTGATGTCTTTTCAGTTCTGATATATCTCCAAACAAATCATAACATAAAACCAAAAACACTGTAAAAGAAAAAAAAAAAGACCCAAAACTGTACAAAACATAATGAAACAAGCATAAATCACGGTTTTAAATCCACACTGCAGATCAGTTCAGCAGCTCCTGTACAGCACAGAGCTTTGAAACGGACTAAAATGTCCCCCGATTCAACTGCTGCATAGGACAGAGACGCATTATAACACGTTGTTACGGTGTTCTGCAGGACGGAAGTGGCGCGTGTCCACAGTTGCTTGCTGCCATCTAGTGTCAAAAAGGACAAATCCGATGTGATGAGACGCTGCCATCACCAGTGGCCATTACAGATCATGAGAAAGTATGAGAAGAGTCACAGTTGTATGTAATGTCCGTCAGCTGAGGGACATTATTAGTCAACACCTTTGGCTTGAGTTGAACGAAATGAAGCTGAAACGGTGAGAGACGTCAACCAACCTCGCAGCTGATCTCCATGTCCGACTCCATCGTGCAGATCCTCACGTTGAAGTTCTTGGCTTGTTTCCTCATCAGGGAGTTGAATCCCATCCTCGCTGCTAAGACACCGGCCATGGCGAGAAGCTGCGGAACTCAAATCAAGTCTTTTAAAAAGTCGTCCCTGTCGTCCCTGTCGTCCCTGCGCACGATGTCAAGGCATCGTGCCCGCCCAGCCGGCTCTCTGCTCGGTGGTGGAGACACGAGGACGAGTCGTCTGGTGTAAACGATCAAAGGAGAAGTCCAGCTGAGCACGTGACTCTCCAGCTCCAGGGCGAGCGAGCTCCAGCTGTGGCGGACAGATGTTTGTCAACAACGTAGATCAAAGCTTCGGAAGACTTTCACCGACATACTGTTGGTTTATGAATATCTCGCATATTATACATTTATTTACTCAGTAGTTTGTTTTTTTCTTTTTTATGTGATTTCACGTAAACGACCAAAGAAAAACACCCAAGAGCATTTGGCTGCTAACGCTAGCGAGGTTAAATGGACACTAAGTTAACATTATAGACAATATAAGCGCTTATCTCGCGCCAAACTTACACGTCTTTACGCAGTGAAGTCCCTTAAGCTTTACATCTAAGCGTCCGACCAATTATTCGTCCGACACATCCCCGTCGGAAGACTTCTCAACTCTTCGGTTGTCACTATAGTGTGTTGATAAAGAAGCGTTAGCTGTCTGATGCTAACCAACCTGTCCAAAAAAAGAAATGACGCGTTCAAGGTGCCATCCAGAGTGTTGTAAAACATAGAACGATCCACGTATGAACTACATGCAAGACTTGTGAGATCAGACTACTGTATGTAAACCATAACGATGAACACATTTTTATCAAATATATTCTTTTATCGTTGTGATTTGGACCAATAGGGACACTAGTGTAATGTCACCCACAAATAAACAAACATCTCCCAACAGTTCCTTTGACATCGCGTGGGGCCTTTAGGAAATTATGATGCGCATTTAAACAAAAAAAGTTGGCACCTTAAAGACAAAATTATTCAAAAGAAAGAAAGTGATAAACTATTCCTGTGAGTCAATCCATAAACTGAGTCCAAAATGATTCATATATAATGAAGCTCTTTTTTTTTTTCAACTAACACTGGAAATGATGAAGGCACTTGCAAATGACAAGGTAATAGAAAATGTAAACCATACTTTGGTGTTTTATTTTTTACCTCTACTGAAGATTTCCTCTAGAAATTATTTTTTTATATAATAAACAAAATGAACCAAAACAACAGCGTAGATAATAAGGAGAATAAATACTCAACAAAATTTAAATCAAGACTCCAAACCTCTCAAGGAAGTCACATTTCAGTTTGAATGTAATATTATTTATGAGCTTGTTTCCTAGATTTTTTTTTTTTGTCAATGCTTTTCTATAGAAGAAACCATAAAGTGCATCTTGTCAAAAGTGACGTGGAGTAATTACTCTTTAGATTGCTCGCCTGTGAAACAAGCCAAGTACAACGAACACAGAACTTCCTGTTTGTTAAAGAGATGAATTTCTGTCGGTAAAGAATTTTACTGTGATATTCTGCTCTTACAGTAAAGTGAAGTTCCAATTTCCGGAGATCGTGAAGGCAGCACCAATTTTCGTTTCCTCTTGACTGGACAGCCAATCACACTGCGCTACACACCGTTAGCCACGCCCCCGGCCCGGCCCCCTGCGCCATAAAGGGGCGGGGCAAAAGCAATGAGGTAATCGGGGTAAACAGTAAAGATGGCGACGTCTGTAGCCGGAGAGGGACAACCAAGTCTAAATGGGATTATTTCCGAGCCCCACACAAAAAAACTGACCGACCTGCCGACCGAGTTGCTCGAACACATCCTGTGCTTCCCCGTCCTCAAACATGTCGACATTTGTCACGTCTCCTGCTGCTGCAAGCGGCTACACGACGTTTGCCACGGAAGGGGGAAGGTCTGGGGACACCAGTACAAACTCAGGTGCTATGAATTATTGTTTTATCTATTTCTGCGGAGTTCTGGCTTCTGATGGTTTTTTTTTTTTTTTGGGGGGGGGACACTATCTTCCGAAATGAACATCTGTTTGAGTGTTTGTTTTTTACTCGCCTTGTTTGCACCGCGAAGTCGCTCACGGTGTACTTGAAGGTTCGCCTACTGCGAACACAGGCAGCTGTCAGCCGCTGACTCTGCTGATGCACCAAATGCATCACTACGCCAGGCCCCTGTTGCACGCTGCGGATCTGCAGGCAGCTACGAGGCTGGTAAATCTCAGCGTTTAAATCCTTCTCAAGTTACGACTTCTACTCGGCGTTAACCAGAACATCCAAAAACGAGTTTGTGTGACCTTGGATGTGACTTGTAGCCTGTGAACTGCAGAGGAGTGAAGCTCAGCCCTCCTCCTGACTGACTAGGCTGTGAGCTCCACTCTCGTTGTTGTTGTTGTTGTTGTTTTGTTTTTATCCATGACGGATTGTTTCAGAGACCCACATGTACTAGTCTGGAATAACAACGTTGCTGTCTTTATCAACAGATGGCCGAGACTGCAGAGGTTTTACCGTCAGAATGAGTGCTGCGACTGGCTCAGAGAGTACAAAACACGCCACAGAGTCGGTATCCAAATACGAAGGACCGTGGAATCAATCTCGAAGAGGTTCTTCACAGAAGTTGTAAGTAATTCATTTGTAATCAAGAACACATTATAACTGTGTAACAGACTTGGTTAAATACACATAGATGTAACAGAATGGCAAAAACATTCAGTTGGATCGGTTTGATTTTTAAGTTATCCTCCAAAGGTACACCATTCATATACAAAAATACTTGTTATTTGTGTGTGTGTGTGTGTGTGGGTGGGTGGGTGGATGTTTGTTTGTTTGTGGCAGAAAATGTTTGCTTTCTATGCCCCAAACTAACCCAGAGATCTGTAACTCAGCCTTGCGTTGGCCAGGTGCTGGGAGACAGCTTTGCAGAGATTGAGTCACTCGGGATGCCAGAGCACTTCTGCGAAGACGAGCTCCTCTTCATACTCAACTCCGACAAGAGGTGAGATCAACACTCTGCCCACAGCTACAAACACTCAGTGCGTGCCACGAGCTAGATTTTGCAATCATTAATGGGTGTTAATCCTCTTTGTGATTATGAAAGCTCTTGTTGCGTCACACGCTCTGTCTCTGTGTTTCTCTCCTTTTCTCCGCCCATGATTAGGAAAAGCTTGACTTTGAAGTACTATGCAAAGAAAATCCTTTACTTCCTGAGACAGCAGAACATCCTGAGGAGTCTGAAGACCTTCCTAGAGCAGCCTGCAGAGCAGCAGTCAGCTCTACAAGGTAAGGTATCAGTTCCCTGTTGCTTTACACTTATGTTGGCTTATGCATCTTCTTTTCTCCCAGTGTTGATCTCATTGCTTTTAGTTTTTATTATTAGAGTATTTGCTGTAATAAGAGTGTTTTTGCCCTTTTCATTTTCAACGTTTTCCTCTTGCATTCCTTTTCCTGGTCTCATCTGTCTTTTAGGTGCTGTACTGGTGGATCAGTACTGTAACCCTCTGGCTGATGTCACACTGGACAGCATATCGGCTCAGCTGGATGACATCGCAGAAAAAGTGAAGAAGATGCTGAGAATCAAGAACCCGTCTCACCCGAGCTTGCGTATCGCTCAAGGTCGGTTTTCAAGACTCGCAAAACTTCAAAAGAAGTGTTTATTGTTTTTTCTGATTTTATTTTACAGTTATTTCTTTACTTCCCAAGATCTGTCAACACTAGACTCTTAAAGGCTCGGGCTTCCACTTCCATTGCGTGCTGAAAAAAATCCATACCAGAAAATCGATTTGTTAAAGATGTCGGCTGAACAAAGTCTGTATTTTGCCTTCCGGGCAAAGTTGTGATGAAGTTTCATCTCTTGTGTGCGTGATGTAGGGGGCTGTTTGGTCGTACAGGACTTTGAGCTCCAGAGGCAGGTGGTGTCTGCCCTCAACTCTGTCTTGTATGAGCAGCTTCAGTACAAAGGCAACGAGTGTGACTACTACAACCCCCTCAACTCTTACATCCACCAGGTAGATCCTCCACAAGTTTATGAGTCCTTTAAGATTCTCAATAATTTCCTAACAATTAAAATTACAAGGGCTTTCACTTAACTTCTTTTTTTTTTTTTTTTATTATTATTCAGGTGCTACTCCGCCATACAGGTATTCCCATAAGCCTCTCTGTTCTCTACATGAACTTGGCTCGGAAGCTGGGCGTTCAGCTGGAACCTGTCAACTTTCCCAATCACTTCCTGCTGCGCTGGTGCCAGAAACCAAGAGGGTACAGCTTGGAGTTCCAATCTTTTTACATCTCTAAACACTGCCAGTTCAAGCTGCCATGCTTTGTAGTTCATGTTAGTTTGACAACTGAATGTAGATTGTTGGTATAAATCTGCTATTGGCCAAATATTGGCGTTGACAAGTTCTTCCCCTTTTGCTGTGTCGCCCATTCACTGTGGGAAGCAACAAGAACAACCTCTGAGCAGTGGCCTACACACTGAAAAGCTGAAGTCTGACAAAGATTTGGATCATGTAGTAAGAGGCCTGCGTGGTTCTTTATGGGTCTTTTGCAGGGACTTAAATGTCAGGATTTATATCCCACATGCAAATGTTCCACCAAAACAAGTCCCCCCCGACCCCTTTTTACAAACGCACCGTCGCTGCATCCTGAGCTCAGTCCTGCCCAAGACTTTAACCTGTACCAGAATAATGTTTGGGTGCAGCCTCACCTCTCCAGCACCGCCAGAGAGTGGTGAAGATAGGTCTGTCAATGTCTGTGGTATTAAAAGGAGAACAATTATGTATCTTGATCATAATTTTTAGTTGGTCTATTTCTGATAAACTACAGCTATTTTTATTACTATGACCTGAATAATAAATTAACCCTAATCAGCATCCATCGATTGTCTTTAGGAATTGAACTACTGGAAAATTCTTCCACTCCTACATAGGATTTTCATGATTTTAATCTATTCCAATGTTTCTGAACATTTCTATTTCTTATCAAACAGATAGAATTCTTGCCATATTTATTATTCTTATTTTTCACCTGATTTAAGATACTTTAGGCAGAAGTTGGTTGTTGCAACTGTCTTCTGTCACTCATCCTTGAGATATGGTTTCCTGTAAAAGACATACTGTAAGAGATATTAGGTGACAGCAACACACAGGAGCATGCACATATTTCCACAGCCAGATTACATGATGCACTAAAGGCAGCTGAAAGTTTTAAAGTACTTTTCCCTCCCTTTGGTATTTTTAAGAATCCAAACTATTTATTTATTCTGTTTTCTGAAAGTATATACCTTTTGACCCAGTGCCACAGTTTGTGATGAAAGTCTGTTAAATTAATTTTAATGTTAGATTAATGCAACTGTGTATTCCTGCAGGAGTGAAGACATCTATGACTTTGTCTACATCGATGCCTTCGGTAAAGGCAAGCAGCTGACAGCGAAGGAGTGCGAGTACCTGATCGGCCACCAGGTGACGGCAGATTACTACAGTGCCATCAGCACCACAGAGGTTCTGCTCAGGATGGTGGGGAACCTGCTGAACATCGGCAAGAGAGGGTAAGACATGGACATCTAACACAGAGATGGATGAGAGCTGGTGGAGGATCAATAGAAGGTCGACATACAGTCTTATAATGATTGTTGATCTGTTAATATGATACAAACAATGGATTTTTTTTTTTTTTTTTACAAGCTAATACCATTTTAATTTATTTATGTCATCTAAAAGACAAAACTCTCAAAACCAAATCGTTAGAATACATGTGATGGCAGCTAGAATTTATTGAATGGATTATGGATAGAGATTATGGATTCCTCTGTTTGAATGACACTGTGTGGTTTCTTTCAGGGAGGGTAATGAGAAATCCTACCAGCTGCTGAGAGACTCGCTGGACCTCTACCTCACTATCCACCCTGATAACGTGCAGCACTTGCTGCTGCAGGCACGGCTCTACTTCCACCTGGGAATCTGGCCAGAAAAGGTCAGGAAACACGACACTGTTAGTCTGTAAGAAATGTGATACCTGATTTCTCGTGTGTTTTTTTTCTGATATTCTAGTTGAACTCAGGATAAGGTACCAGTCAGAATAAAGCACCAACTATTACACTACTCTTGCACAATAGCTGAATATGTAACATATTGTGTTTTAGATATGATAACTGCATTCACAGGTCAAATTTTTCACATATTTCACCTCGTGCATTGATGGTTGTCATCGGTCCCAGGTGCTTGACATCCTGCAGCACATCCAGGCGTTGGACCCCTCGCAGCACGGGGCGGTGGGTTACTTGGTGCAGCACACGCTGGAGCACATCCAGCACAAGAAACATCCCGTGACACCTGAGGTGAAGATACGCAGCGCTCCAGAGCACCTGGAGGTCCAGTATTCAGTCGGCCTTATTATGAAACACAAGAGGTAGGTGACGCCAAGATGTGGTGCTGCGATGCTCCTTTGTGACAAAAGCTAAAGATATACATTCCTCTGCTGTCTTCTTGTACATGTTGGATCACTCAAGGCCGTCTGCTCTTTTCCACCAGGTCAGGTTATAACTGTGTGATCTACGGCTGGGACCCCAAATGCACCATGAGCCAGGAGTGGATCACCACCATGAGGGTCCACCAGCTGTCCAACGGGGCCAACCAGCCGTTCTACAACGTCCTCGTCCAGGACGGAACATGCCGCTACGCAGCACAGGGTATGGATCACATCCACCAGCTCAGTGACCAATAATATTCCATATGGTGGACCAGTATTTGCAGGTTGTGTGATGAAAGCATAAAAACGTATGTTCTGGAAATGTTCTTTGGAAATGATCATCTCCCTGAAATAGACGGATTAAGATAAATATATAATGTTTATTTTTTTTTTAATGAAAGTTCACAATTGTGCCGATTTACCTTTTCAATAATAAAAAGCAAGTAGGCTGGTGGAGGTTTACAGACCTAAAGTGTTGAGAACTACCACTCTACACTTTAATTCAGGGTCCCCGTGGGTCAGGGAATATCAGGAAAAATCTGGGAATTTTGTTTACGTGTTTACATTTTAGAACCAATCTATCAAAATGTAATACTTTCCACGTATGTAGCTATAACGTTACTTAGCTAGTTATTGTGAATGTGTATGTTTGGTAGCATTGGTGGTCACACACAAACATTTAAACTGTAGCTTATTATCCTGCAAGCTAAATTACCATTATTGTTAGATAAATTCTTTGCCTCTGCAACCAGTATGTATTTCATTTCTTTCTATATCGGAGCAGCTGGAGTGGCATGTGGCGGCCAGTTTTTAACAGAAATGTCACTGTTTCTTATCTGCTCAGCACAACAGCAGCCTTTTTCTGTTCTTTACAGGTCGTGGAATTTCAGCTTTTTAGTCCGTCAAAGTCAGGAAATTCGAGTGGGAACCCTGTTGATGAATAGTGTTGCTTGTTAAGTGGGAGGAAAATCTAAATGCAATTAAAACTATCAATGAAGCAGCATCATTTCTGACCACTTTCTCTTAAATGTATTCGCCTCAATGGTACGTGATTGGAACCAACTAAACCAAAAAAACCTTATCTACAAAAAAGTCTAAGGAAACAAATAGTTGGTCAAACTAGAGAGGACGTCAGCAAATAACTATGAAGATTTTTGCTGTTAAAACTAACATAATCCCATAATGACTTATAATGTCATGTTAGTGGTGTTATGTTTAGTTCATACTGAATACTGTGTGTGCTGATCAACAAAGTATTTCCTGGTCATACATGAGTAAGACTGACACTTAGTGAAACAATCATGTTCAAGGGGAACACTTCAGTGGTGCGGCATCACCCCTTTTTTGAATGAAGTTTTCTGAAGGAAGCTCCTCTGTCATAGCCTGACTCAGTTTATTGCCCTGTGCTCACTCTGCTGCTGCTGCACAGCTTTCATTGTTGGCTCGTTTTATTTCTGCCTCCACCTCAGCATCCCCCTGCAGGCTCTGGTCTCTACTAACCCTGAGGTGGACTTCCATTGGTCAATCCCTGTGCTCTCAACTGCTGCTCAGTTTTTTCAATAAATGACATGACATGAAGCCCAGATGCGCTATTTTCTAAAAAAAAAAAAAATAATAATATTTTGACATGTGGATAGTCTGTATGATCTGGTTTTGTATAAATATTAATAATAGAGGATACTGTATTGTATAAATGTAATCTTTCTTCACTTCAGTTTAACTTGTTTCTACAATGAAGGTTACATTATGTACATTATGTATTTTCGGTCAAACTTTTCCGTTCTTATTCCTCAGAGAACCTGGAGCCCCACTCGGCCCCGCTGGAGATCGGCCACCCAGAGGTGGGTCGCTACTTCTCAGAGTTCGCTGACACCCACTACGTTGCCAATGAAGAACTGCAGACACGATACCCGGAGGACAAGGACGAGACCCTGGGCACAGTGCAGGAACTCTATCATAGACTGACACCTGCCTCCGGGACCCAACAGGAGGCTGCTGCCACAGACCAAAACAGCCACCAAGCCATGTCCATGTAGCAAGTACCCGTGCCCAGCACTCTGCCAACCCGGGCTGCCCAACCACTGGTCACCCATTCTCAATTCACAATCCACTTAGCTGTTGGCTTCGATGCACATAATCAAAACCAGTCTGTATCTTTCTTTAAAAAAAAAAAAAAAGTTACTGTTGTTGCTTTGATACATGACATATCCAAATACCATAGAGTATTTGTTCCAAAAGTTCAAACTATCCAATGATATGAAGTCTGATGCTCATTGGTGGGGTGCATTTCCCACAACCCAAAGACATCTACCAAGTATTTAAAGTCAGAGTAATACACATAGAAACAAAGAACATAGAATAGCAGTAAACAGTTGAGTGGATGAATAAATTCAGGATGAGTATCCAGGTGCTGTAAGATCCCCCTCTGCCCCCAAAAACCCCCAAGGAATGCTCCTCCACCCCCTGCATCCAGCACCAGTCTACAAAGCATAACACCAGAGACCCCAGGTACAGTGCCACACTAAAGACTATAAAGAAGACACTTTGTAAATCCACCTTTACTTTGAATTCCCCATCTTTTAA
The DNA here is from genome assembly GCF_029030835.1 of Brachyistius frenatus. Lineage (NCBI taxonomy): Eukaryota > Metazoa > Chordata > Actinopteri > Embiotocidae > Brachyistius > Brachyistius frenatus. The sequence goes on from NW_027210755.1 coordinate 53,501, forward strand.
CCCAGTTTCATGCACGTATGAAAGTCATATTTCATATTTCTAGAGTATCTTGATTTTTTTTTTTTTTTTTCTTCTCTGTATATTTAAAAGTGAACTACGTAGGATGCCATGGCTCATCAGTGTCTTTAATGGAGAGAAAAAACAACAACAACAAAACTAGAGGAACCAATAAGGACACCAATGACTTGAAACAGAAATGAGCAAGCTTTGAGCAAACTTTAAAAAATAAAGCGTTTCAAGTTTTAATAGTTTCTCTGACTTATTGTTTTCACTAACTAAACTGAGTTTATCCTCTACTTGTTTAATACCAACCACAATTTACTGCAGAACACCGAGGAGAAACAGGAAGACTGCAGGTAATGTATCCAGAAGCTGTATGGATTTAGGACCTTGAGGATGCCAGATGTTTCCAGGACGCCAGCAGCAGACTTTCAGTTGCACTGACCTGCCGATAGCAGCGCGATAAAGCAGCAACAGGAGCCGCAGCACAGGACAGAATAGTTGATCCAGTCGGACCAGATTGTGCGCCTTGACGCACAAGTGGAACGGCAGGGATGGGAGCTTCACAGACGCGCTCAGAGCACAAGTACCAGGACCTGGCGGAGAAAAGTGGATGTAAGTAATTGGATCCATTTAGATTAGGACATATTTTACTGCTGCTTCAGTGTTCGGTACTGTTGGCGTTAAATGGTTTATTTTCAAAGCGTAAAAAGTCAGTGACGAATTTGGGACGTCCAGGAAATGAAAGGCGACACAGGTAACTGAACAAGTGCTGATCATCGTCCCAGCCTCTTACACAAAGTTGTTTCTATGAATATTTGTATTTTATTTTGATAGTTGAGTCAAGTTGTAGTTGGAATGAATTAATGTAAAACTCCACCCGATGTACAAAATACGCCATCATTTAGCTACGAATGCCACCACGTATACGTTCTTCTTAATTAACTGTTACACGACGTAAACAAAGCGCGCTGTGAGTCGCCTTCTCTGAATGTATTGGTGTCCAAACTTAAAATGAGCTACGTTCACAAGTTCAACTGCCGTAAAAACACTTGTTTCTACATGTGGAAAAGTTCAAACAAAGAAATGACACAAAATGCGAACAGAAACAACAGAAGCGAGCGGACCTATTTTTAGAAAGGTCAAGATCCTAATGTGAAACTAGTGCATGCAGTGGCACGCAGAGTGAGCAGCAAGCATGGTGGTTAATACATCCCACACTGAGCTCAACTTTGATACAGTTGAAACCTTGAACTGTTTTATTACCCATCGTTTCTTTGGCCCCTGTCTGTCTCTGGGTTCAGTGTGAGATGTTTATCGACTTCTTTGTCCTGGACAGTTTAATGTCTCATTGTAAAACGGCGTACACGTTGGTAAAACACTGACCACAGATTCTGTTGTTATATTTTACCTAATTGATCCATGTAGTTCATGATCCATGTTAAATCTGCAACTGTTGATCTTGCACAAAGTCCCACCACAATCAGACCAACTAACTTGAGGTTACATACATGAGGCCATACAGTCCATGCCTGCATGTTCCTCACCCCACACACTGCAGCTGCAAACATTCAAATATGCACATTTTGCAAACAAAAAATATGAAAATAAACTCGGGTGTTTACTGAAACAATTGAAAATGCCAAACCTGTGTGACGTTTCAACCTTTCATGTGGCCACTACTCCACACAGTCAGTTAATGATTCAATGAGCCATTAAAATGGCATAAAAAGGTGCACTGTGTGTTTGCTTTGCCATTAGACTGATAACAGAGTTGCACCTGAATAGTTTAACAAAAGACACAAACTATTGCAATTAGTAGAAAATTCAGAAAAGACTTGATTTGACCTTTTTTTAGTACAAGTAATACTTTGGTTGCAACTGTTTGACTGCATGTTGAACATCCCTGCTAAACAACTGAAGGCGTCCAGAAGCCTGTTGATGGCTGATGAGTAATTAAGGGAGTGTCATTGACGTATGTTCATGTTGTTGTTGTTTGCTTCTTCACAGTTTCACTGGAGCAGATCAAAATCCTTCACAAAAGATTTCAGCAGCTGAGTGGAAATGAAGAGACGATCAGGTAAAACAGTAAAACCTGCACATGTGACGCTGGTCAGCCTGAATGTACTTTTAAAGGAGACCGTTCAGTCTTTGCTGTCACCATTAGAGATGAACTACTAGTGGCTGGTATATATTAGCTTGGAGTGAATAATTGTGGGTATTTCTGGTATCTCTGGCGCAGACCAAGACGAACAACATATGGTGACACACATAGGCTGAACTAATGCAAATGCAGACACATTAGCCAAATACAATGTGTTGAAGCGATCAGAGCTGGCGCACAAACACATTCAGGTATAGACACAAAAATGCCAGAGTAGCATGCTGGTAGTGACAGATCGTGAGTTCCCTCTCTTTAAAAAGAAACGGGGAACAAATATGACATTTCTCCTGATAGTTTACCTTCACACACAGACACTGGACCCTTTACTTCCCATACATACAGTAATGTTTTGAGTTATTTAAATGATTTAAAAACACGCTGACACACTCTAGTATCTGTTTTATGATAATGGTTTGTCTTGTCGCACTGCAGCAGAGAAAACTTGGACGGCATACCTGCCCTCGCCAACAACCCCATCAGAAAGCAAATTATTGACGCGTTCTTTGACAAAAGGTCGGTACAGTCAGATGACACCACTTTGTCCGCTCTCATTCATGACTAATGGCCATTTACACTTCATGTTATTAGAATTATCAGAATGAACAGATTCTAAACACTTTCAAAAAGAAAAATGTCTTTTATATGATGACTCAAAATTAAAAGTGTTCAAACATCCACGATCATCAAATCTCACTTTGTCCAAGCAGTAAGATTTCTAAACTGGCTGTAGGTGGAATTAAATATATCTGCCTGACTGCAGCTGCATAAATATAAGCTGTAAAAGCAGCAGTGTAACTCCTTTTAAGCTTCCGATGTGTTGAATTATGATTCGGTTAATGTAAATTAAATTCTCAATTAATTTTGGATTGATAGCACTGTTCTGTGTGGTAAAGAGGAAGCCATCGCCAGCAGCAGGTTAGCTGAGCACTAGCAGCCAGCTAACCACAACGTGTTTTTACTCCCTTTATACAGGCTGGTATGTGGTTGTTATTTCTGCGTGGCTAAAATAAGCTACCTGGCTGCTGGTGGGAGGTTACATTAACAAACATGACTGCTTCCATCCACTCTACTTCCCTATCTTCAGGCAGGTGACAACAATGAGCTGATGGAAATAGCCGACCTAATGCATGGACTTAACTGATATTATGGGTTGTAGTCTTCATCCCACAGAACTGAAGTGTGTGAAAACAAAATATGTCATATATCCATTAATTTGAGGATACAACAAAACAACTGAGGTGTTGAGTTTTTTTGCTGTGAGAAGACGGTAGTTGACATTTTAAAAGCAACAGCTGGTCATGCTTTGGAAAGTGCTCATTTAGCAGAACAAACCACCGTTCAGACTGTCCAATGAACAAACTATCTGAGTGCATGCGACAAGTCATGTGCACAATCGGCGCAGAAGGGATCCAAAACAAAAACATCAAAAAGGCCTTTCACTTTCCTTTTAGTTTGAATGTTAGAAACGGAGATTCTGTAGAAATGATTGCATCCAAATAATCAGAAGAGCAAAATTCATATTTTCAGGATTTTCTTTTTGCCAGGCAAGACAATTATTCTTTAAAAAAAAAAAAAATGCATTGGACTGTATTGATCATTTTATTTACAAAAACACTGGTGCGGTATAGATCTTTTAAAAAAAATAAAAAAAAAAAAAAAGCACCTTGGTTGAATTTTAATTCAAAATGCCTAAACTTTGATTTGTTTTGACCGTGACCCAGGAACCAGCATCAGGATGAGGTGGGCACCGTCGAGGAGATCGGCTTCGAGCAGTTCCTCATGGTCATGTCCCATTTCCGCCCTCCAACTTTGAAAACAACGGAAGAGGAGAAGGAGGCTATGAGAAGAGAGAAACTTCGCTGTGAGTAACTTTTCACCATTTCTAATAAGAGTGCATCTGTCTGTGTGATTTGTGACCTGCATTTGTCAGAATTACTTTGACTAATTCAGTAGAAAGACTGTAAACCTGTTGTTTTTACTGAAAAGTGCACAATTTGAGCATAATATCATCATTTATTCAGTAACTTTAATGGCTGGGGCCGATATTACCGACATTGTACACACCCCTGAGCACATTTGTGTTTAGTCAAAGTGAAGCAAATTTAGTGGCACAGCAGTTTCTGTCCTTCTCAGTAAGATATCCATTCTCAGCTGACTACAGTCCAATAAAAGGCTTTAAATGCTCTTCAGATGAGTTAGATTCACTTTATTTAGTCTTTGTGCAGGCAGCTGGGAGAACTTGACCTAATCCATATGACAGAGTTAATTAAAGAGGATAAAATACAGTTAGAATTTAAATTCTTTAAACAAAGTTTACTGGTGTTACCATTGCATCCTACTGGGCAGGGGTGAGCAATTATTTTTTTCCATGGGGCCACATGAGAAACAGAAAATATTGTGGAGGGCCAGGCCAAAAGGCTGAACTCAATTCTGCATAATAAGCACTGCAGCCTTAGTCCATGCAAGAGGTAAAATGAGAAAATATGTTTATTTTGTAATTTCCAATCAACCTCACACGGGCCAGTCAGAATCAACCAAAGGGCCACACAATGCCCAGGTCTGTTACTGGGGGTAAACCTCGGCTTATTTGGGGAACTATTGCAGCAGCCTTTAACCAATCGGAATTCAACACCGTATGACATATGTTGCGGTCTCGGTTGGAACTATATTTAGAAACAAACTCGCTTAGCCCCCACCACTGGTTCCTGATTGTAGACGGGGTTTCCAGACTGTAATCACAGTTGAGCCAAGCTGAGTGCTGAATGCAGGTGAAGGAAATTTGTGAAGGCAACAATGTCAATCTTTGCCCCGGTGCCTTCAAGCAAAGTCACTGCATCCATTCATTATAGCCAACTAATTTGTGAACAGTCTGCAGTGGTCATTTACCAACATGGTGTTGCACTCTGCACTGTTCTTTACAGCTTGATGAGTTCCGGTGCGCCGCACATGTCATAAGGTGGTCAATGCTGATTGGTTAAAACCAAGCAGAGGTTTACACCCATTAAGGTGCAACGACTGGGAACATGGCCAGACCGATGCTGTATATTCATTCAATGAATATGGGTCTAATACCAGGTTACACCTCACCAGCAAGATCTGAGTAGACGATCGGGTGGATCGGGTGTTCTGAAGTCTACTGATCTGGTCCACATGTCCAACAGCTGGAGCTGTGTTGGTGGGACATTTAATGTAGGCAATTTTTGTACTTTAATACAAAAATGGATTGACTTGGCATACAATTGTCATACTCCTTCCAAAAGTCATAGCTCCATAACTTTTAGAAAAGCCGTCACAATGTCTACTGTGAACAAATAAATTGCAAACAAGAAGCCTTCAGCTAATTTTGCATATTTGCCCAAATGTGAAAAAAATACAACCAAACAAAAGTATCCCATAGCTAACTGACTTAACAGCATTACTTCCTGTTTACATTCCCCCAAGGAGGTGAGATAAAGAATGTGCCTACAGTGACCAGAGCTTACTTGCGCAACTTCCCTTTAAAATAATGGTGTTTAAGATAACAAGAACACAAAAGCAGTGCGTGCTCTCCAGGCTATGCAACAATCAAATAGTTAGCCTCCTTGTTACATGGTTTTTTTTTTTTTAATAAAAGAGAAGTTTTTAAAATATTTCATAAAAGTTTCAAACTTTAAAAAAAAAAAAAAAAAAAAAAATGTTATGCTCTCTGGTGTGAAGTGAGGCACAAACAATGTTTTTTAATGGAAACACATTGTGGCACAAAACCTCAAAGCACCCCGGCTTTGATAAAGGAGATAATTACCAGATGACTCTCCAGACTGTTTGTCTTCTGTCTGATGACAGATCACGGTCAGTCCTGCTGTCTGCACACACACACACACACACACACACACACACACACACACACACACACACACACACACACACACACACACACACACACACACACACACACACACACACACACACGATTTATCAGAACTGTGTTTCTTGTTGTCAGAAAGTTTACTTCCCACATATTTGATTTCTCTTTGTCGCAATGATCCAATTTCTACCTCAGGAACTGCATACAAAAAAAAAGAAAGATTTTGACATTGGAGCTGACATTTTATGAATGGAATTTTATTTCCTCAGAAATCACACCAACCGCTTTTTTTTTCATTTCTGTTCTGTCTTCTCAGTCCTGTTCAACATGCACGACACGGACAATGACGGCACCATTACTCTGATTGAATACAGGAAGGTAAGAGATGGGGTTTTTTTTAAATTATTTTTGTAAGGGAGTCCGGGATATATTTTAAAACTGCACAAGACAAGATCTTATTGTAAAAGGACATTATTTATCAGCCAGTGTTATAAAGTGTCAACAGTTACAGGGCTTTTGATTTAGATAACATACATTGGGAATTCTTGCACCAATAAACTCCTTCTATCTTGTGCAGCTCTGCAGCCATAAACAATTACAACTCTCATGTAATCAAATTCAAACTGATAGCAAATGTTGTTTGAAGTACATTTTTTTTTTAACCTTAAGAACAGAAGTTTGACAGAAATAAAATCCCAAAGTCGGTCTTTTTTTGAGTTTTCAGCTGCATTTGACTTTTTTCTTCAGCCGTTTTGTTCCTAAAAATTGCTAGTAACTGACATTGAGTCAGAAACTTTTGTTAAGTGAAGAAAATCAAATTACCCTTTTATCTGATGCACGTTTATTTCCATTAATTATTTTTGAATGCATCCAAAACCTACATTATCTCGACCAAACTGGACCTCATTAGGAACAAAAGGGAATTATTTAAAGTGAGACGTGCGCACTTTAAGGTCCACGTGTTTAAAGTTTTTCCGACTGATTATTTTGCTGAGGTTGAAGTATGGTGGAGCTCTTCTGGAAATTACATGTCTCTCTGTAATCTTTCAAAATGATCAGGTTCACGTTGTCTCACCTCAACAGGTACAATAAAGCTCTGGAAGAGGAGAGTGAATGAAGCGGAGTGTAAACAACCACACAGTCCTGAAATGAGGGAGTCAGCCAGAATAAGTAAAACCCACCTGAGTGGGTGAACTGTGGAGGTTCAGGATCTTTAAATGTTCCAGTTGTACAGTCAGTACAGTAGTTGGAGCAGCCAGCTCCAAATATTAACAGCAAGCAGACATGTTGGTTGACATGAAGGATTCTTGGTCAGCTGTTCTCTTCAAACTTAACTCTCCTGTTTGGAGTGAAGCCAGAGAGCAATCACTGAAGGTAGCATTTACATGACACGCGTGATTCACGACAAACCAACCGCATTACACTTTGAGGAGTGGAACAGAAGTGGAATAGATTTAATGGCTGTGGATTCCTGCTTTACACCCACAAAGAATTCTCATTACAATCGAGATGAGGTTTGATTGAAGAGTTCACAGCAGGACGCGAGCTCTTATCTAGAGTGTTGGACAATCAATCAGTCTGACCACTGTCAGTCTTTTAAAGCTGCATTACAGCAAAGTGAAGTCATTTTCTGAACTCACCTGACTCTTCCAGCTGTTTAATGATTTGCCACTGAAGTCATTTTATTCACATTAACGATGATTCTTTTTCAAAAGTCTCGTGTACATTTTGTGGAAGCACCAGTGGTCTCGCCTGGTATTACCAGACTAGTTCACTGTGTGTGTGTGTGTGTGTGTGTGTGTGTGTGTGTGTGTGTGTGTGTGTGTGTGTGTGTGTGTGTGTGTGTGTGTGTGTGTGTGTGTGTGTGTGTGTGGTCTTGCTCCTTTGAGGATTGTTACCAGTCGTTGCACCTTAATTTTGAAACTATTTGAGCAGCCTTTAATCAATCGGCATGGACCGTCATGTAAACACCGAAACTCTGCCGCTGCCGCCATTGTTGGAACAACTTCAGCATCATCCCATTTAGCCTCTTGCTGATCGGTCCGCCCTCCAGAGTGGCTGAACAAACCTTAATGCTAAGTTTCCAGACTATAATCAGGTGAAAAACATCAGTACATCTGATTTTGTTCACATCCCCCAGCCCTACATGTATTATCATGTTGTAAAAAACACTTGATTATCTCCACAAACGCTTAATGTGTAAGACTTGGAGGTTTCTCACCTCTTGCCGTCATCTGGACCCGTCACCGTGTAAAGATGTGGCTCTAAGATTGATGCTGTTTAAACCCCGGTGAGGATAAAGACTTAATGTTCTGCTCTCTTCCAAGGTAGTAGAGGAGCTGCTGTCGAAGAGCGGCGCCATCGGGCAGGAGGCTGCCAAGGCGATAGCAGATGCTGCCATGTTGGAGGTGGCGAGCACGAACGTGCCTCACATGGTGAGAGAACTTCCCAAAACTAAACCGGTACCATAAATTCTCACAGTGGCAGCAGCGTAACAGAGACACGTGTCTCCCGATCGTTTCAGGCGCCGGATGATTTCTACGAAGGAATTACGTTTGAGCATTTTGAACAGGTTTGCACTATTTCCAGCCTCCCTTTAAAAAAAAAATTAAAAAAATACCAGACTTTTGACCTGCGTATGACATTTTTGTTCTCTGCCTGCAGATTTTAAAAGGCCTGGAAATGGAGTCCAGGATGCACATTCGCTTTTTGGATGTGGACACCATGACCATGCGTTGTGGGAAATCGACCTCTTGAAGGAGTTTTTTTTTTTCTTTGTAACTAAATGTTTATGCTGCTGCTGTTTTTAGCAGAACCACTCCAGTCCTTACAAGAAATGAAACCAAACACTTTTAATATGCACTAATATATTTTTGAACAGAGGGAAATTAACTCCTTACTGTAAGACCATTTTTATACTAATTCTTACCACTGTATGATGCTCAAGTGATTTAAGGTTTGACTAGATTTGACTTCTATACTGTTTTAAAATGTTGTGATCCTAAAAGTAGCTGGTGTCACATATTTCAAAAAGATTCATTTCCAGTCTTATACTTCATAACATTTCAATCTAACGCACAATCGCTCGGCATTATCCAGCAGATATTCTCCAAATCCCTGCATAACCAGAATGTAATATGAAGGATTCTTTGTACTTTCGTCAAAGGTTTGACATGTTGGATGAAGCCAGTCGTGCTCAGTGGCTACTCTTGACATTCGTGGGTCACTTGTTATGTTTAACATCCAAAGCCCGGCAGTGCAGAGACACAGCATTCCTCTGCAGCTCAACAATAGTCCCAGTTACGGTGTTCCTCTGAGACTCTGTGGAACCAACCGCTGCTCTTCTAACACCAAAATCCACCAGTGAACTAATCAGACACTTTACCCAAGATGCAATATTACAGACCTCACATTGAATTATACTAATGAACAAAATAAATGTATGATAAATCAAATGCATGTGTAAGATGTCTTTTTTTTTTTTTTTTTAAATGAATAACAAATGTAAAAAAAAAAAGTCTTATTTGGTAAATAAAGTATAAATATGACACTTTATTGCCGAGATGCTGCACAGCGGCACTGAATCCAATACAAGAGGCTAAACTTCAATTAAAAATGAATTACTTTACAGCAATAGTTTACATGGCAGTGATTTTGTGTAACAACTGGGCAGATGAACTCGCCACTGTAAATTACAAACATATATACGACATATCATATTTCCAAAAGTCTTGATTTCACTACCATGATAAAAGGAAACTAATAAGATAAAAGGACACCGTTTGGAGAATCAAACTGATGCAGGATCAGTGTTGCTATTGGTCCCTTCAGTCCAACATCCGAGTCCATTTGCAGTTTAGAAAACTGTCAGTGAGACGGATGGGAGCCGGACAGCCTGTCGTACGGCACCGCCAGGCCGATGTTGTAGTTGTAGCCGTGCGACTCGGTGTAGTTGGACCTGCAGATGGGCAGGATGTGATCCTGGGACAACGCGTCCTCAGAGAAGTCGTAATGGCAGATGACTCCCCTGTGTCTGAAGCACAAAAACAAGTACGTTACTGACAGGGATCTTGCTTTATTTTCAATGTGGATGATTGATTTTAATGGAGAAAGAGATTCGATCTCAGCCGTCTTAACTACGACCCCACAAGGTGTTACAACTACCTTGATTGTAGCTATGTTTAAAGCATTTAAAGGATCAATTTGAAACTCCAGCTGCAGCCAGTTTTCTTAGTTTCAACTCCAAGCTGATAAATTCTGCCTTTCAGCTCCTCAAGGCATCACTAACTAACATTAACAACGCATTGTTTCATGTGTAAAAACAATGCATTTTATGGGAAGGACAAACTATTTCTTGGCCGGGACCAGAGACAAAAGGAAGTCACTTTGGTTTTTGTACAAACAAGATGTAGTGTGTGGATCCTGTTTACTTTGGACCGAGCCAGACCTGTCCCCCCCCCGTTCCAGTCTTCATTCTGAACTGATCCAACAGGCTGCTGGCTGTAGCTTCATATTTACAGAAATGAAAGTGGTGTCAGCCTTGTCCACAAAAACATCAAGAATATTACCTAAAATAAACAATTTCTCCAAGAATTTCTCAAAAATGAATTTGCTACAAGATGCAGACCCAGAGAGCCTGATTTACTAAGATCTCAAATAAAGGGTACTAAATTGCGTATTTATTCCAAAAGTTTGCACATTTATTTTGCACCCATTTTGTGGCTGATTTCTGACAGAACGGATGGAAATCTGATCCCACTGAAATGAATAAATATGTACAGCATATAACAAGAACAAAACGCTATATAGGAGATTATCAGAGAGGAAGTCAATGCAGGTGGAAAAAATGAAAATATCAATAGATGAAATTATGAGAAGATGGCAAGACATAAAAATAAAGTGTGGGAGGGAGATCGTGACCTGCGATGAGCTGTGAGGTCATCGTCCGTGATGCAGGCCCCCCGCGGCGACTTGTCGTCGGGGATGTTGGCCGTTACCAAGGTGCTGGTGTTGAAGCGTACCAGCCTCACAGGATGCCTGCAGCAAAGACATAACAACATTCAATATCAAACATATTAATCACACTGTTGCTTACGTATGTTGTCACTTAGGGATTTATCCAATAGAATAAGTTTATATCTTTTATTGATCAGTGAACATGAAGCCCAACAAATTTACATTTTCACATCATTAAAACCTGTGCGGTACTAAACTGACTCTGAAATACAGCCTAAATGCAACTTTGCCTTTGTTAATACAAATCAGGTAACACATATCTGTGTAACCATGACAGAAACATACCACTCACCACAGACAATTATCTTAATTATGGCACAAGACGATGAACTCATTGGTGAAATGGGTTTAGATAAACACTGTAATTAACTCTGATCTTAAAGGGAAGGACCGCTACTGTGATGTGTTACAACAACAGATGACATCTCTGAAAACTTTTAAACTGCACGAGTGTTATTTTTTATCATATCTGACCATTTGTTCAGTGGTGCTTGTAAGTTTGTGAAACCTTTAGAATTTTCTACAATTCTGCAAAGATCAGTCTTAAAAGTTGATAAAAAAAAAAAAAGAAGCGAGTGAAACAAATGAGAAAAGTATTATATTTGATATAATCCATATCTGTGAGTGGGGAGCCTCCAGAATTATCAGTCTAGTTGAAGGTAAAAATAGAGTCAAGTGTTTTCAGTCAATGGGATGATAATCAGGCGAGTGAGCTGTTTTTTTTTTTTTTTTTTTTAAAGAACAAGAATCTATCAAAGTCTGAGCTTCACAACATGTTTGTGGAAGTGTATCATGGCTCGAAGAGAGGAGATTTCTGGGGACATCAGAAAAAGAGTTATTGATGCTCATCAGGCTATAAAATATTACCAAACCATCTCCAAAGTGTTTGGACTTTATCAATCCATAGATTGAGTACAAATGGAGGAAATTCAACACCACTGTTATCCTCCCCAGGAGTGGTCTACCAACAAAGATCACTTCAAGAGGAAGACATGTCATAGTCAGTGAGATCAGAAAGGAACCCGGGGTAACTTCTAAACAACTAAAGGCCTCTCTCACATAGTCTGTAGTTGATGTTCATGATTCCACCATCTGGAAAAAAACACTGAATAACTATTATGTGCATGGCAGGATTAAAAAGAGAAAACCTCTGGTCTCCAATAAGAAATGAACTGCCAGTCTGCGGTTTACAAAAAGATCCTTTAAACAAGCCAGAAAACTGTAGGAAAATGTTTTGTGAGCAGATTAAACCAAAATATAACTTTTAAATTGAAATAAGAAGTGTTGTTAGGAGAAAGGAAAAACACAACATTTCCCCAAAATTTCCTATCTGTGAAACATGGTGGTGGTAGTATCATGGTTTAAGACGGCTCGCAACCATTGATGGAACAATGAACTCTGAATTATACCAGTGAATTCTAGAAGAAACTGTGAAGACATCTGACTGTGAACTTAATCTCAAGAGAAAGTGGGTCAGAGAACAACCCTAAAAACACAAGTCACCAGATACTGAAATCAAAGGTTCACATCCCATTGGCCACTCACAGATATGTAGTATTGGATCATTTTCCTCAGTAAATAAATGACCAAGTAGAATATTTGTATATCATTTGTTTGAATTCTCTTTATCTACTCTTAGGACTCGTGTAAAAATGTGAAATTTTAGGTTGTATTCATGCAAGAAATATAGGAAATTCTAAAGGGTTCACAAACTTTCAAGCACCACTTGAGATCGTCTCACAGGCCAAGAGGAAAAAGTCTCACCTGTTGTGCATCTCCCACAGCTTCGCTCCCATCCTCACCTCCCACACACACACCAAGCCTTCATCTCCGCCGCTCACAATCTTCCAGTCATCCGCCTGCACCGAGGTGACGCCCAGGTGGTGGGCGTACAGGGACGCCACGGAGGAGCCGGCTCGGAGGTCGAACACCCTCACCCTGCATCAAAGAGGAGAGGAATAAATATCCATATTACTTTATTGAAAAATGTCTTGTTTATTTCGCCATAAACTGCAGATAGATTACACTTATATGTGTTTATAGTCCACATATTATTGTTGGTAATGCAACACCAGGTAAGGCTTCTATTTGCAAATACAGGATTTCTGTCTTGCTCCAAAGTGAGTGCAATAGAAGAATAATAAGTGAAGTGAGTACAATAGCATCAGTCATTCCCAGTGAAGTACGGCCATTTTGGATTGCACTTCCTGCTAACAGAGGCGGAGATCGAATACCAAGATTGCACAAGAGAGACTACAGTTTGTCAAAGAGTGCATTCATTTACAGACAAAAAGACACTATTCTCACTTTGTGAAGGAAGCACTCCCCGAGCAGCACGGGATCTTTTCAACATCCAGCCAAGAGACCAAAGACATATAGAAATTGAAGCAGATGTGTCATTGCAAGCTTGAATTCCAGCTTTATTTGGCCTGTCATCAGGCCAACGGCCTCAGAATTTCAGTCACCAAGCTAAGATTACAAAAACTAATAGGAATAAAAAAAACGGAAGAAACAATGAGAAATACAGATACAAACCCAAAACGTATGAAACATGGAGCTGATGTTGAAATAAAGAGGCTTTAAAATAAATTATGGTAACAAACGGGGATAGAAACATGATCAAATTAAGATTGGAACAACTTAAAAAAAAGTCAAGGATGAGCAGATAGAAAGACAAAGTAGAAGTGAGATTTTTTTTTCCAGTAGAGCGAAAGATTTCATTTATATGATATTCATTAAGTACCTCATGTTACGTGTGTAGAATTACTTATTTTAACCCAAACCATCTACTTGTACTAGTAGTTTTCATCCTAAACCCAACCACGTGATTTTGGTCCCTAAACATGAAGTCCCGTAATTGTCATCCCTGGGAGAGTCAACACCAACCATGATGTCTCCCATTGTGGCCTAATATCTAATTAATGACGGGATTATTTTTAGATGGACTGTCAGAAAACTAATAAGACGGAATGACCTAAGCAAATGACACCATAATGACTCCTGGAAATAATTTATTGACTTTGTAATCCATTAGAGAAGTTAAATGGGAGTCTATGGAGCCAGAGCCTTTTTGGAATCAACCCCTAGAGGACCTCGGTGGTATTGCAGTTTAAGGCACTTCAACACTGGCCTCATTTTTCAGACCTGGAAGCGACTTCCACTTTTTTTATACAGTCTATTATCTAAATGTGACACTGACGCGGCACCCTCTAGTGGACTGATGGGTGTTTTACAGGCTTTGGCTTAATACCAGGTTGCATTATTGACACAAAGCAAATATAGTGTAAAGAAACTGTTCAACAATTTAAACCATAAAAATAAACTGTCAACATTAATACTGCAATAATCCTTCTGCACGTATATATCACATGTCACAAAGTAAAGAAAAAAATGTAAACTTGCATGTATCACTTCTTAAACACTGGATGGTTGTGGTTTTTGTTTCCACTGTAAAACGCAGTTGTAATGCAGCTGCATGCTTTTGGCTGCACTTGTTGCATTTTTGATATGTTATGTGAAATTCTTTTTTTAACCCATGTATTTCTGTTACTAAATATTCAAATTAATGTAATTGTTTTTTTTTATCCTCATCTCATTAATGCTGCTTTGAAGTAAGTGTTTAAATAAGATTTGATGAGATTATGATTATTATAATCATTTTAAAGCGCCAGTATTTGTGGTGGATAAAAGGTAATAAGAGCAGGGTTTTTGCTTGGTGGCTCTCATCAGCAGCAGGAGCCCAGGGGACCTTCAGCTCCATCTGTTGTCATTGTGGCTTTATTGCAGCTGAAAGGATCCAGGACATGACAACATCCAGGCTCAGCCTTCTTCCAAGACTTCATTACCATAATCACATTCACTTTGAGGCCAGATTTAATTTCCACTTCCAAAACTTTTTTTTTTTTTTTAAAGAAGAATGATTTAAATAGCTAAATGGGCACAGTGGACTTGTTATCTGCAGTTAGTTTTGCCTGTTTAGTGGCATTACGTGATGGAAGCGCACGTTTAAACAATGAGGACTGAACGTTACTGGCAGACCGCAGGGAACCATAAATCCTGGAGGCGGCTCGGTCTTCAGTGAACTGTCACTGGCCAGACTCCTCTTCATTAATCAAGAGGAGCTGTGCCTAATAAGAGAAGTGTGGGAGAGGCTCAGATAACTCCTGAACAGTGTTAGAAGAAGACATCACTCATTATACCCTGAGAATGAGGTCTGATTCCACCTTGTGATGTGGAGCTCTGCAGACATTTCAGCTACAACCTGCAGGTTTGGATCACCTGTAACCGTCTCCGCTCCAGATAAGGACAAGATCTCAGAGAATAAAATGAATAATTGGTTTCTGCAGCAGGTGAAGAAACCTGCAGAGTGAGGAAATGTGCAGGACCTGTGGACTGATGTGTGTTCAAGTGCAAAGGAGCCATTTTGGAGTCCACGGTCTGTAAAAACATCTCAGGTTTCAGTCTCTCATGTAAAGTGCTTCAGTTGATGTTTGAATTTGTAAAACACAGGAGCACGCTTCATTATTTCAGAAACACTGATGAAAGAAATGCTGGATATCGAGTTTCTTTATCTTAGTTTAGATACCAAGTATAGTAGCATTTGCTAATTAGCACAGAGTAGAGCTGAGAGTGATGCTATTACTTTTTCGGGTATTCATCAGCTGCTAAGAATAGATTTTTTAATAAATTGTTGGAACTTGGGCTTTCAGGTTCTTGTGTTCAGATGTGCACACAACATCATCAGGTGTTCTGTGAGCCATCGCCACCACCTTCGCTGTATTTTTAAAAAATATATATATACTCTGAGATCCTCAAAATGTCTGTACAAAATTCAATAGAAAAATATCAAGTAGTTGTTGAGATATTTCAGTCTGCACCAAAGAGGATGAGTGACTTCAGAACAGACCGGCACTGCTGTTCATTGAGCCATCTCAAGGAAAGAAAAGTCACTGAAGATATATGAAGTTTTTAAACAGGCAGGGAACACTTGAGTCCAATTCAACATGCCAGCAAAGTGTTCTCGCTGTCGTCCTGCTTAACGGTAAGTGACTGAGAGCCACAGGTATGACCCTCAATGTTTCTTCCCTCCGCTTACTAAATCTAATTTTGCTCTTCGCCCGTATTGTTGCCGTTCACACAGATGTGGCATTTTTCCAGAAAGCCCTTATCTGCTCCCCTCATTTGCTCCTTGGATCTCACAAAAAAAAAACAGAGGGACAAAACTCATTTGGACAAAAAGAAGGGATGCATTAGGCTTTGGCCTGCAGCCACCCTGTCGAGGGCCAAGTCTGCCGACTGTCCCTCAATCTCCCCCCATTTCCATTTGTCCTCGACTGTGTGCTGCATCAGCTGGGGCCAAAGTGGAAGAGCCAAGCTAGTGTGTGTACCTCTCTGGACAAAAGATGATCAGAAAGCAAAGTCCAAGAGTAAAGCACTGAATTATTCATTCAAATGCTGCTGCTGAATTTTTTTTTTTTTTTTCTACTATACTCCAAACAACAACGAGTCCTTTTTATTTGGCACGAGACAAAACATCTTTATCTGAGCTTTTTTGTTGTTGTTGTCTTTGTACAGATGCTAGGAGTCAGTAGTGGTAAGAAGTGAGAGAGAAAAAACAGAACCTAAACAATATGATGTGGTCTGTGTTTCGCTTTAAGCCAACCACTTAAGAGCCAGATGGATGCGGTGCTGAATAGAAACAGCGGGGGCAGCTTTGGACGAGCACACGCCAGCGATTTCTCCCTTCCTGCCAGCTCATGCTCTGCAGCACCCGCTAACAAGTGCAGAATGGATGAAAATGGCTCTTTTATGTGTCTTTCCCTCAGCTGGAGAGCCAGGTTAGCAATGTGGCGAGTGTGCGTGCATGCATGGATGATGTGTGCGTAGTTGTTGTCGTCGTTGGATGGAATCAAGACAGATTTTTTTTTTCTTCTGTAGCACTTTCCAGGTAATGGAGGAGACAGAGCAGCAGCGTTATTATTCAAGAACAAAACGTCTGTTTTCTAAGTATTTCAATGCCTGTCTTTTTGTTTGTTTTTCAAGGCAACACATAGTGTGTGAAGTGTGAATAACGCACAAACTGAATAGAGCCTTGTCTCCTCACACATTCTCTCAACACCTGTTCTCCACTTCAAGCAGCCTCAGCCTCCTTCATCAGGTGTCACTGGGACAACTATTTAACACACACACAGTCTATTTTAGCTGAACGACGTCTTGGCTCCATTTTTCTGTCCTCGTGTAATCTTTCTGTGTTCGCCATCTGCATGAGAGTGTTTGTTTTTCTGCGTCCTACCTCCTGTCTTTGTTTCCGCACACCAGCAGGTGAGGAGGGGCGTCTCTCAGGTTGATACAAGTGAAGTCTCCCGGCGAGTTGCCGACGGAAACCGTCGGTTTGCCCGTCTCCAGGTTGTAGACGTGGATCTGAAATGCCAGAACGCACATCACACATATTACTCTTTAGGAAAATTGAATTCAGTTCAGTTGAATGTATAAGCGTCACAATTTGATGAACAGTGAAGCCCTTTTTAGTACCAACTTTAAGACAACGCAGCAGGACGATGAATCTAGATATACAGCCAAAACAACCAGAGCTTCAAGGGCCTGACTGAACATCACCTGGGAATATACTTGTTAGTGGATGTTAATGTCTGTGTGTTGTAGACTTTATGTGGACCGTTGTTACAAACAATCTGTGAATAGTAAGAATAATGTTGTTGTTGTTGGTTTTTTTTAAACTTTATATCCAGAATGTAACGTGTCCAGCTTAAAGCGACTTTTCCACTAACATCCTCCTTTATAACAAGTAAATACTTTATACTCTCCAATTTTGATGTTGGTATAAACACTCAAATTAAAGGTGAAATTCAGCTCTTTTACTTCATAGTGACTGTTTTTTTTCAATCTAACTTGAAGGAATAGAGCCATAAAAGCAGATGAAAACCTGTGTGAATACCAATAGAACTGAGCATTATGAGGAAAAAAAGAAAAAGAAAAAACATGCCACCAGGGTGTTGTTAAACCAATTTTTACCTTTAAATGTTTGTCTTCAGATTGGACTTAAGTTTGTAATTTACTACAAGTTACAGTCAGAAGGTGCATTAAACCAGCTAAGCCTAAAAGAGAGCTGAACACTCAGACCAAGTCTGTCCTTCTTTGTCTCCCTGAACTCCTGTCTGCTAATTCTCTGTACGTTGCTCGATATTTCAGACCCCGACTGATATACCAGCCGGACTATTTCATTGGCCGATGTTGGCCTATGACAGATAAATCGGTATCTGTGTATGTGTTGGCCTATTTTTTTTTTTACAGAGAAATTCAATAAAAGGTACTTGTTGTATTTGTTTCTTTTTATATATATATATAGTTATCTATATACATTAAATTCATTAAAAGTAAAGTTCACTGTTTTAGTGCACTGATGTCAGAGTGGACAGTAAACTGTAAAATTCTGTCTCCACTATATATTTGATTGATTGATGCCCACATTTGAGGATATAATTGCAGAAAATGTGCTTCGATATATAAAAATATCCTCCTGACATATAAATCCTTCACAATCAAGCCTCAACTTACAATGAAGATCTCACCTTATTATCTACTCTGCTGTCAAAGGGAACTCCTGATGATATTGGATATCAGACCATAACACTGCAATCATATCTTGTACAAGAAACAAATAAAACTAACGGCATTCATTCCCTGCCAGTAAGTTAAAAGCACAGCAGGACTTCAGCACTCAAACTGGAGACAAAACAAGCTAAAAGCAAACTTCAATTGCAGTCACAGAAGCTCTGCCTTTGGCTCGACGGCTGCCGTTAACTTTCTTCATACAAGTCACAATGATGTCATCTGGAGCTCGCCTAATTGGTCAATTATCGGCTGGTGTTTTCTCATCCAAACGAGACAGAACAAACAGGATAACCGCCAGGCAAAAATTTGTCTTTGAATAATTAAAACGACAAAGGAGGGAGGGAGAGGGAGAGAGAGAGAGAGAGAGAGAGAGAGAGAGAGAGAGCGAGAGAGCGAGAGAGAGAGAGATGGAGAGATGGAGAGACAGCAGGAAAAATAAAGAAGTTCCAAGGTAGGAAAAATGAGAGGCGTGATGTAAGGCATGAGGAGGTGCCAGCAGTTTCTGTGTGGCCCTTATTTGGGCCAAGCAGAGCTTTAATTGTGCACCATCCCGGGGCAAAGCCCAAATCACACCGGACTTTGAATTGACAGATTGATAGGATTTGGAAGAGGAGGAAGAGGGGGATGAAGAACTGAGCAGGAGAGAGGGGGGAAACAAGGTTCGGCCCGCTGCTCTCGATGAATCACTGCAGATTTAGGAGGATGTTTTCTATTAAATATCTGCCCACCTCGCCCACTGAAATGAAGAGACGCCGCTGAGGGAGGCAAAGGAGCTGTTTTGTGATAACACTGTGGGCTGTTAAGAGAGAGCAGCAGCTTGTTTTGAGGAAGACTCATCGTGAGCGTGACTTTAGAGGAGTTGTTAGGTTAATGCACCCGCTGGAGCTCCACTGAGGCTCGCAGACAAAAGAAACTCTAATGGTGGCTTGTACCGGGATGTTAATGTGATTATTCGCAATGCTTTTAAACAGATGAGAAATCTGGTAATTATTTGCTGCACCTTTGAGAAAACCTTTAATGTTGCCATTGCCTGTATTGTTGAACACACTTGGCCAGAGTGCAGAATTTGGTTTGGTTTTTTAATTAATCTTGTATCATAGACCAGGAATGGGAAAACACAGGCCATGGTAGGGCCAACTATCTGCAGGCTGTCACTCCAACAAAAGCTGATTTCACTGATTAATTCAGGGAGAGGGGAGGAACTGAGCGGTGAAATTACCTGCTGAGATGAATGGGTCGAATGAAAACCCGCAGACTGCTGGCTCCCCGTCTCACACAAACACCCACATCTCAAACAAATATGGATTCAGAGCTACATTTGGTTTAGACATGTGGACAAACAGAGATTAGCACATTGGACCAGATGCATGACGATGGCAGGTTTGGTGTTTGGTGTTAGTTTGTATTTCCAACTCATCCCAAAGGGCAGAGCAGACTCCTGCATTATTTACCGAGCAGCTCCTCACGTACAGACACTCACCAAGTTTCACACAGCACTTTCTCGCCCTCATTGTATCTGCACTGCTGTACAGAGGCTTGTGTGCATTTGTCTCCAGGGTCAAACAAGATGCTCGTAGCAAAGGAACAAGAAAAGTCAAATCCCAAAGAGCAGTTTAGCTGAGCAGCTTGGCTCATTAGTGGTTTGTTGTTAGAAGCTCTTGGATGTTTCCCAGACTAACTAAAGAAAAGGCGAGATGAATCAATCAAAGTAGCCGGCCCTGTGTCATCTAATGAGATAGCTGTTGGGTAAAAAAGTTTTTCCTCAACAGCACCATCAATGTATTTAAGGCACTAGAATAATTACGTAAGAGTGTTGCATTGTGGGTAGGGGTAGGATAGGGGGGGTAGGTTTCTTGCAGAAGAAAAGTCACAGTGGTTGGTTCCCTGCCCTCACATTGCTCACTGAACAGTTCTATAATACAGGGGTCTTCAACATTTTTCAGGCCAAGGACCCCCAAACTGATAGAGACATGGAGCAGGGACCCCCTACTATATATATTGTATAAAATTGTGTTTTATATTAAACTGGAGGAGTGCAGGAGGCTTGGAGGGACAGGTCCAGGCTAGTCTCACGCTGTGAGTGAACCGGTGTCCAGCTTGAGAGAGCTCCTGTGTGTCGCTGAATGTGTCCATTTCTGACTGAAAGATAACATCTTCTGCCTCCATTTATTCATTCGCTACAATATGTTGGATTCATGTTAATGTGTATTTAAAGACATTTACATTTGTGGGGAAAAAATTGTGGGGAAAAAATATTTTAAAAAATGTGCAAAATTGTCTAATCAACCAAAAATGTCACGACCCCCTGCAGTATCTCCGTGGAAGGTGGAACCTTAATGTGTTTCACAGGTAGGATTTACTTGTCACTCCCCGATCTCTGCTGTGCAGGCCATGTTTGTGGAGAGTATCAATGTCAAATTTAAATTCTTCACTTATTATATACTCACATTGTTGTAGGGTTTAGCTGACTGAAATGAAGCAAGACCTGCAAGCTAGTTGAGTGTGAACAGCACAGACTTTATAAAAAAAATTTAAAAAAAGAAGTTTTATCAAGCTGTCTGAATAATATTGCTTAGTAAAACCCAGAAATGTTTTTTTTTACATCAGTCCAAGAAGCCACAGAGTAATGTTTTGATCCTTGGGAATATTTCCACTCGTCCTTCATGCCTATTCATTCAGCAGGTATACTCAACACACCCTTGCCAAAAGGGCCAATGTATTGAAGCTGATATCTAAGATGCTTTTTGTATTGTTTTCTCGGGCAGATCATTTGACTTAATTCAAGTCAATTTCACCTTCCTTTTGCTGATTTGATTTGTCTTTAGTTGAGTTACTTTTAGAACATGTCTGTAAAACACCCACGTCAAGGCTATAGAAGCCATATTTTAAGCAGTATGTCTTGAAACCAGAAGTACTAGAACTATAACGACTTCAGGACTACTTTCAATTATTAAACGATCTTGGACAGCACAGTTCACTGGTATTAAGTGATTATCTCCTCCAATTGTTTGTTAGTTTCCAAGCAGTGTGGACTGCGATAATACCTCCATCCATCTTACAACTGTATGTCCATCCATCTATAAACCCTCTGTTCACACATACTGCACATCAAACCCTTCATCCATCCATCCAAGCAGCCCTCTGAACTTTCGGCAATGAGCAGATGACAGGTTTTCTGACAGCACTTGTGCTCTGCGGTAGATCCACTGCACCAGATAGTTTGCCAGCGTCGACGCCAGCCTGAGTTAAATGCAGAGCCACGAGCTGGGTGGATGCCTGGGTGCCCCTGCTCCACTGGCAAGAGCAAGGCAACTAGTAATGAGGATCTGGAGACTTGCCTCGACCACACACACGCATGCACACGCGCGCGCACACAAACACACACACACACACACACACACACACACACATACACGCGCGCACGCACACACACACACACACACACACACACACACACACACACACACACACACACACACACACACACACACACACACACACACACACACACACACACAGCGACACCAGCAATACAGGCCACAGTACGAGAAATAATCTTTCTATATCATCAACCGTAAGCAGCTTTGGTACTTTAAACTCAGATTATTCACAAAACTGCATCAACGAGTCTGAATCAAGTTAACAAAAACATGGCAATGTGGTTCAGTTCAATTGAGTCACAATGCTGCAAATGAATATGTTCACACTTGTGTGTGAAAAAAGGTGTGAGATGACTTCCTTGGATACCACCTTCATGCTTCTTGACAGATTTTAATGAAGCATATGTTTTCTTACGAAAGGCATTACTAATGGCTGCAGACAAATCATGCTTTGTCTTCTCTGCAGTCGGAAATTGCTGATGGAAGAGTGACAAACAAGTTAATTAAATTTGTAAGATGTTTTAATTAGTAAGAGAGGTATGCTAATCATTAAGTAGCATAATTGAGAGAGAAGTCTCAATCTGGAAACAAGAAAGTTTGAGACTTTAAAAGTCAAATGACTCAAATCTTAAATGCAGTGTTTCTGAGGAAAGGAACTATTGGCTTTCATCCATAAAGTTTATTTTTTATTTTTAAGGCAGAAGATAATAATAATTATTTCAGCTGGATCAGGAGTCTGAGATGAACTGTGTTTACAAACTCGAGTCAAAACTAATTGTTTATATAGATTAAATTATTTGACGCAGCTACATAAGCAACATTCTTGAGCTGTTTCCGTAAGTTTTCTAAGAATTTGAAGAAAAGCAGTCAATAATGTGGGTCAACTTCAAATGGGGATTTTAAGTTGTAACAGTTAGTAGAAATGCAAACTACACTAATAAGAATATTGTTCAATTCTTGGGATAAAACCATAGACTGTATTTAAAAATGGACGTAGACTCCAGGTCTGAAAAACAAAGGCAGTGTAGAAGTGCCAGAAGGCCACTAGGGGCTGGCTCCAGTAGACTCCCATCTAAAAGTTGTAAACTTCTCTCATGAAATACAAAGTCAATACATTTTTTCCACAAGTCATTATGAAATAATTCACTAAAATCACTCCTTCTGATCAGAGTTCTGAGTCCATAACAAATTTGATTTTAGGCCTCAAAGAGAGGCATGTGTGTTTGATTGACACGCCTCGGGTGCAGTCAGGTTTCCACTATCGGTGGGCGGGCTTGGTCAGTAAGATGTACCCCTCGCTCGTCCAAAAAATTCACTTCTCTCTCTAAAAAAACAAGATGGTGATGCCCAAAATGCCGAACTTGAGACTTCAGAACTGCAGTTCACAAAGCAGCAGGTAGGTTTCCACTGGGATGAAACTGAAACTGATGGCAATCATTGACTGGGTTCACAAATTATTCTCTTTTCCCATAACTGATTAATCCTTTTGTCGATAAATGCTGGTAAATACAGAAACAAATCCCCATCCTAGTTTCCCAGAGTTTAGGGTGGTGTCTTCACGTCTTGAGCTGTCCAACCAAACAGACAAACAGAATGACTTCCCTCACACTTCGAAGCTAAAACCAGAGACTCGAAGTTTTACTACAATGAATCCACTCCAATCAAAATAGTTGACAGTTAATTATTTGCCAAATGACTAACGGATTAACCAACTAATCATTTCACATCAAAATGAAACATAATAAATCTAAAACAGTCCACTCAGCCAACTAAAATTGACCAACCTGACACATTTCAAATTAAACAAATGTACTTTTCTCTTTTCCCTGTGGGCCCAAACTGAATCAAAATCTTAACAACTTGTTTCTCTCTATGGTTGCTTAATGGGATAACAGAAAAAATCAGGAGAAAACTGTCACCTTTACATCAACCAACATAGATGTGATTCATCATGAAGTGAGACCGTCCTGCTCGTCTCCCTTCGGTCCACTATGTGGTGCTTTAGTGCTGCCACTGAAAAAGTGCTCTGGTACTTCAACTGGGCTTTTCTTGCAGGGATGATGTCAGTGTTGCAGCTTTGCCAAAAACCTATCAGTCACTAACAGATTGCTGCGCACATGCCCATGGGTGTGGTTCCCAAGCGACCCCTCCACCAGCACCACACTTCACTACGAATGACGCCTACCTTTAGAAAATAAAATCAAGCTTACTTTGCATTTGTTATCCATCAACACTTAGAAAAATAACTTGATGAAGTAAACTTGAAAGCACAGAGACTGCTGACTTGCTGCCTCTTGATCCCAGTAGAAGAGAGTCTCATGGCTCTTTGTAGCTTCTAACTAAAAGGCTTCAGAGTCAATTAAGAGCGTGAAGTCCTTGGAAACGCAGTATTATTAGAAGCAAACAGAGGCAGCTCAAGAAACAACACTCTCTCAAAATATACCTGAAGGCTGTCGTAATTAAGAGCACAGTCCAAAGAGGGCTTATTGCTATTTAAGCTACATGTCTGCACTATAAACAAATCATCCAAAGGTACATGGCATCTATTTCAGAGGGGACCGTGTCCAAGGGGACACAAAGTAACACTGATCACATGAGTTTACATTTACACAGATGGACTGTGATTGTTTGCAAAGCGTCTAAAATTCTGAAGATCAGATTTGTGCTCCACATTTCAAAGGGAGGAGGCGTCTTTTCCCCAAAAGAGTTGAATTCATTTAGGACGATGGAGAGATGGGCATTTCAGCTACGAGCCAGTGATTAAACTGATAATGGCCTCATGCCAACATCTTTGTCCTCCCTGCTTTCCCCTCAATGAATAGCATTCGAACAAGACGGCGTGCGTAATTCGATTTGAGCAAACCAAATTATTTGCCTTGTTCAACTTCCCATTTTTTCATTATGCACCTGTTGAAAGCACAAGCGACCTTGTTAACTCTGATGGAAACCTTTCATTTGAATTAGGGAGGTCAAGGAAGCCTTTTTCTTTTTTCAATCGAACATCCAGCTGCAGAGTCGGGAGGCTTTGTCCTCCAGCTGGTCAACATTCAAGGTTGTCTGTAGGTTTGTTTGGCTTTCAAAGACTTTTCAATTCCACCCACCGCAAAAACCTCCAAACAGCTCCATCAGTTCATCAACATCCAAACTCTAGACGGTTCCTCCATAATGGACTACATCCGCATCACAGTATGTTGTTGATCAAAGGATTACAAAAACACTTGGTGACAAATACAAACTTATTCCTGGTTAAGAACGCCTCGTGATGTTTGAGCTCTACAGGATTCCTACTTTGGATGTTTACTTCTGTTAATAAATAGCTGGCTTTGCTTTAAACTAATGTGCTGACCTGCTGCCTAATAAGTGATTAATTTATGTTATTTTGAAAGTTCTCCAAATATTACAATGCAATGTGTTCTGCTGGACTTGCAAATGGATAAAGACCTTCTTCGGTCTTGGACGGTGACGTTCTGCCCCTCTTATGACATGAATATCACTTAAAACAACATTTCAAGGATTTCAAGGATTGTTGCTGATTTCCAGAGTTTGACACAAAATCCGACGTGTGCTCTCTCCTCAAGTTTCAGGTTCATGGCGACATCACAAATGTGTACGTACCTGCAGTCACAAAGATATGTGTAACTCAGGTGCTGATGTTGATGAAGCAACATAAGTTGGTATACTTACTCATGAAAGGTATTGCTTCCACCTGCTCCATTCAGGAGCAGTCTTGGAACATGTTCCTTTAGGTTGTGTAAAAAGATTCCTTAATATTCCTTATTGTTATCATTATTATTAGTCATAGCCGTAGCAGTTTTTTAAGACTAATGCTGAGATTTGCATTTTTTTTTTCTGATTAAATAACTTTCCCTGCTTGTTTGTAAGTGTGGCTTACACAAATGCAAGTGATAACAAAACTACGTCTTGGTTGGATTATACAAAACAGATCAAAGTGGCCGGAGTAGGCAGAAAAGTGCCCGCTGTTAACAATATACAAACGCGTCTCAGTTCTGCAGAGAATGGTTAACTAGACCCAACAGAAACTTTTGTACACTCTTGTTCAAGAAGAGAAGGCTATTCGTGTTTTTGTGGTCACATCAGTTAATGTTAAGAAACTGGAAAGAGAAACGGACACCCACCTTGTTGCCTCCGTCGTGCATGGCCCAGCCTGTGCGCTTCACCCCAAAAGCAACATGGGAGTCGGAGGCATCCAGACAGGTGACAGGATGACCGTAGACCGAGTGGAGCGTCCGTGGTTCCTCCTCCCGGGGGTCCAACAGGTAGACGGCCTCGCCTGCTGCCAGAGCCGCCAGCGGGCTCTGCTGCCCGCTGCCTGGCACCAAGACGACACTCTCGACCTGCCGTACGGGACGGGAGGAGACGAGACAAGACGGAGGCACACTTTAGTGATACAGAATCAGGATGCACAGGAACTTCATCAACTCCATTTCATTGGTTTATGAATTTGTAGTGTAGCCTGAGTTTTGAATGTATTAGTTCCAAAAACTACTTGGGAAAAGAAATAAACAAATTCCTCTAAGGATTTTTATGAACATATTTTCAGTTTCTCATTACGCCATATTTTCTACAATTTACTGAAGATTATTTTCATGAATGCATTGATGTATAAAATATGGCCATCACCATTTTCAACGACCCGAAGTGACGTCTATCAAACACAACCGTGGGGCCGATGTTACAAACACGAATGTCTGTCAGTGAGTCAGTTCAGGCTTGTGCTAGATTGGATCAGTGGGAGGGACACTCTACCTGTGATTGGTTGTTCCATTGAAGGATTAGGAGTAGGGTCGTTAAACTACCAATCACAGTACGGCTGAACCAATCTAACACCAACCCTGACTGAGTGACTGTGACTATATGTTTTAAACTAAAAGCCCTCTAGTGTTGCATGCCCGGTCCAAACATATGCGAGGGTTTGACCTAGTCGGGTTTGTTGTGTGTGGACATCAGTCAAAAACCCAAAGACATCCAGTTTACAGTGATATGAATCTATTGATAAACACAAAAACAGGTCAGTATGAGGTATTTCATACAAATGAAGAATCAAACTGCCTGACTCACAGTCGTGGGCAGCTGAGCCCGGCAGATTGTCCTCCAGTAGCCGCAGTCATTAGCGCAGTCGACCCGGACGTCTGATCCCGAGGCGGAGACGAGGACAGGGCTGTCGGGGCTCAAAGACAAAGCCTGGATCTTCCCTGGGTTCTGGTAGTGATGGATGGGCTCCCCACCTGTCTCTGTGCTCCACAGATCTACACAACCTTCACCCAAACACAGACCTTTAGTCCTTTAATCTAACCAGCTCGGCTGCCTTCACACAACATTGCAAGACTAAACATTGCTCACTGATCATTTAAAACATCATGATTTTCCAAAGATATGAACACACACACACACACACACACACACACACACACACACACACACACACACACACACACACACACACACACACACACACACACACACACACACACACATATACTCACCATCTTCATATGCAGCGGCAGCCACTGTGCTGTTGACCTGGACGTGAGTAACGTGCGGTCGAGGGTCTGTGTTAGCCGACAGACCGTTGGCCTTCAGGTACGAGGCGGTGGAGTCCCAGTGCAGCGTGTCCCACAGCCTCACGTCACCGGACGTGTACCTGAAATACAAAACAAGCCAATGTTTCGGTTGATGAACACGACACCAGAACTGTTGCCCATTTCTTGGTCGCAGGCTGAGAAGTTTTTTCTACCCGACGTCACCCACTGAGTCACTTCCCCTCTCACGCCGTCCTCCTTTATCTCACTCTGACTTGTTGTTTGGTTTTCTAAAATCGTTGTTGCATGTTCTTTTGAGGATTACAGTGGTGTTGTTTGGGCGAAACGATGTCCAACATTTTCCCCCGCACTGCTGGACTACACTGTGTATCAATGTAACACAATGTAGCTCTAAAACTTTGGCATTATGACTGAAAACAAATAAGATCATAGTTGAGATTTATAGCAGGACAGTGGTTCATTAATTGGTGTGCAATTCACTTTTACATAAAAAGGAATTTTCACATTTAATAAGCTGTAAACAGATTTTTTTTGTTTGTTTTTTTTTTTTTTTTTTTGGTGCTCAATCACTTAAACAATTAATTTTAAAGTAATTTTTTGTCAATCAACAAATTGATTAATCAATAAACTATTTAAGTAGTGGATAAAATAATTTGTAAATTAATCCACAACTATTTTTGATAAGTGATCAATATGTAAGCTAAAAAGGCCTTTTCTCTGATATGAGGACTTGTTGCTTTTCTCTGATATATGTCAGTGTGCAGTGAACATATTTGGGTTTTGCGCAGTTGGTTGGCACGACAACATGTGTGAAAAATATGCTACAGAAAACTAACGGGCATTTTTGATTCATTTTGGACATTTTACAGCCAAAATGATCCAACTGAGAAAGGAATCAGGGTGTTTAATTGTGAATGAAATATATTGTGTTAATGGCCTCATAACTGACACAAAGATACGCCAGCTGTGATGCTTCCATTGGCCTTTCATTTCATATCAATACCTAACAAAAGTAGGACATCTGTGCTGTTACAACTGGACTTGCTGTGCTAATGACTGAACATGTCGAGCAACATTTCATTTAATTAAAGAATTTCCCCTTGGGGATTAATAAAGTAACTATCTATCTATCTAACCGAGTGAGATGTGAGCTTCTGTTCTGGTACATCCTCTCCTCTCCTCGTCTCATATCAGCGGTTCAGCCCTGCCTTTATCTCCCGTCCATACGTAACAACACAGCCACCCGCTCACACTCAACAGGCTTCTGTTTTGTCGTCCCCCCCCCCCATACCTCCCCGCCCCACACTCACACCCCCACCCGACCCCCCTCCTCTCTTTCGCTCTTCGCCCGAGTCGATGAGCCCTCGCTGCGGGAGAGGACCAACTGCCAGAGTTACCACCTCCACAGATGCCACCGTGTCTGAGCAAGTATCCGCCTTGCAGCCGCAGTGTGTCACCCAGTGACAGCGAGTTTGACAGAGGGTTTTCATGTGTGTGTGTGTGTGTGTGTGTGTGTGTGTGTGTGTGTGTGTGTGTGTGTGTGTGTGTGTGTGTGTGTGTGTGTGTGTGTGTGTGTGTGTGTGTGTGACTGGCTTCGCAGGACTTGGCAGGAAGTAGACAATAGGAATACACACTTTCACTTAATTGGTACATCACCACAGTGCCAACTATTAACAGGATGATGTATCTCACCCTTGTAATCCATCAAAACTTTGAAATCAAACTTGTATGTGCAGAAAAGTTTGTCCCCCGTTTACTGGAAACTTCATGCGAGCCTCAGCAGATCTGGCCTTTATGAGGCGCAATCAAAAAGTTTAGAGACTGCTCCCGTTACGCATGAAAGGAGTGCAGCACAGTGATGTGCACTTAGCAGAGGGGAGGAAAACCTTTCATGAAGGAGTATTCCAAGTTACATCACTTGATCAACATCAGCACCTGAGTTACACATGTTTTTGGGATCACTTGCAGGTGCATATTTGTGATTTCACCATGAAACTGAAACATGAGAAGAGAGCACATCAAATGTCAAACTCAAGAAATCTGCAACAAAGACCGTTGAAATGCTTCAGAAAATCTACAGCAATGAAGCAATGAGCACCTCGAAACATTCACGCTTCAAGAGGAGCAGAACGTCACTGTCCGAGACCGAATGAGGGGCATCAGGTCCGCAGCAGCCAGGTGGGTGTTCTTTGACAGCTGCGGGGTTAAGTACTGCGAATTCACCCACCAGGGTTGGACTGTCAACACTGAGTTTTGCATCTGAGGGAACAAACAGCCTGAACCGTGACTAGATGGCATTTGGCTTCTCCAACATGCGTCGCTCACAGTGCGTTAAAACTCCCGTGATGACACAATCGTCGCTGCCGCCACCATTACTCACCAGATTTAACTCAAGTTTCAGGTTGATGATGCAATCACAAATGCACACATACTGGTGGTCATAAAAACGTGTGTAACTCAGGTGCTGATGTCGATCAAGTGACGTAACCCGAACACCGACTTCACAAAGCCATTGCTTCATCCTGCTGCAGGCACATCACTCCTGTGCAACTCAAACAGTCTCTGGATTTTCTGATCACACCTCGTATGTCACTGTGTGCCTCCAGCAGCTGTCAGGTTAATGATGTGTGTCCCATGCTGCCTTTTAAGAGCCAAATCTCATTCCACTGCTTTTTTAATAAGATTTTGGGCTCCCAATTGAATAATTCTTGATTACACTTAACTGCCATTGATTATTTTTTTAGATAAACAAATTCAAGTACTTTCACTTAGCTGGATTAGCCTTTAAATACCAATAATGGGAAAAGTATTGACATTATGAATTTGTTAATAACAGGAAGGATTGAAGAGCATGTTCGGGTTGTGTGAGGTGATTTATTTCATGTCTGTTCTGGTGTTGTGTGTCCTACATCTGCGGACATGAAACGATCCAAACATACTGCGTTCTCCGCAGGGACGCTGCAGGACTGAGGGGAATCTGATCACATCACTCCCGGGAGACGCTGCACAACTCCTCGTGGGTTTACGAGGCCGTGCGGTCCCTCGCAGTCTATCTCTGTCTCAGCCCGGCGAGTTTAAGGAAGGTTTATTTAAGATGCAGTTCATCGACTCTTCCCTCACAACTACTCTGGCTAGTAGGGTCGAAATGTGACAAAATGAGACAATATTAAGTATCTCTGACCATTTCTGCTGATGCTGAAGGTAACAAATGTCATCTATTTAAACTGTCTCATATCTGCTCTGAAAATGTTCACTTGCTTATAGTCTTAAAAACTGACCATGTTTTACTCCTTAAATCTGAAATTGTTGCGTGAAAATGTTAAAAACTTCCTCGTATATTTACTTGTAAGAAAACAAAAGATTTACTTGTCAAAAATGTGCTGTTTTTTTCATCGAAAAGATTATGCAGGTGGCACAACTCACTATTACTGCTATAAATCATCTGGTTCATTATCTGTTATTTCGATAATATCACCTCTGTGGCTGAGAGAGCCTTCAGATGCATCTATACTCAGACAGAACAACCTCATGTAAAGGTTTGGTTGTCTTACATTTTTAATTAAACGTCCAGTGATAAATCTCAATATTTATGACCGAGATTTATTTCCCACTGAGACTTGTATGGAAAAATAAGCAGTGACAGAGTGAACAAGGCGGATGATTTGAGAGTATATGAGCTGTCAGACTCACAGTGAACATTAACACACATCAGATGTCAGAGCTGACCTTCAAACTCACCCGGCCAAGACGAAGTTGTCGCAGGAGCTGACGTCACACAACACCTTCCCCAACTCGAACTGCAGCTGGCTGATGGAGCCCACTCGATTCTAGACAGAAAACGCAATCATAACATCAAAATATATTAACGCTGATTTATTACGGGACTATTTGCCGTTGTAGCACGAGTTTTAAGTAGAGTATTTGTCACTTGGTTGGCTTTCAAAATAAACATCTTTCATATATTTTTCTTCCACGTTAAAACCAGAAGACAAAGTTCCCATCACTGCCTGCTATGATGCTAAACTCCCATTTTGAGTGTTGTTCATTGTGTTAAAGTATATCGCAGCTACAAATCAGAGACCTGCAGTCCATGTTCTTCTGTCAGCTCTACACTGATGTGCTGTTGGGTGAATTGTGCATCGAGTGTGTGTTTCACTGAAGTCGAAGAGTTCCCGCTGACCTTCCAGTTGGCGCGCACAGTCTTCGCCGCGTTCCTGCAGTCTCGCAGCGTGCTCTTCCAGCAGGGGGAGTCGGACACGCTGGCACTCGGATGGTAACCCTCCTTCGTGCACATCTTGAACCACAGAACGCCGTCCTCTGCGAGGACTCTCCATGCCCTGCTCACCTGGGAGGAGATTGGACGGTGTGACTGCCGATTGAGTCAGCATACATTAGGAGCTTACATCACTTATTTGTCCTTAACGAGCCCGGCTGCCTGCCAAATAGACTCCGTGTGTCTCATTCTGCAGCGCTGCCGCACAAAATGTCATTTACTAATCTGGACCAAATTAGCTCACGTAAAGTAGTGAGGCTATCCGGAGCAATTCAGCCTGTTTGGAGGAGGGAGAGCAAGTGAACTGTAATTTAAGGACTTTAAAACTAAAGCTTGATATCAACAAGCTATGCAGAGTGTGAATATTTTCCAGAGAAACCAGAGACCGGAGAAACAAAACAAATCATTAGGATGTAGTGCTGCCCCAGAATATGCAACTGTTAGTCAATGTGAAAAGTCTCAGCTGACCACGTTTTCATTTGTTGTTCAGTTGCAGGAAGCACAAAAAAAACCTCAAATCTTTGTCAGAGACGTTATAAATAACTTAAAGAAACA
Source organism: Brachyistius frenatus (assembly GCF_029030835.1). Lineage (NCBI taxonomy): Eukaryota > Metazoa > Chordata > Actinopteri > Embiotocidae > Brachyistius > Brachyistius frenatus. The sequence continues at coordinate 85,923 of NW_027210755.1, forward strand.
CGTGTTACCGGCTGAGCCTTCAGCTTTAGGAAGGTGGCCTTGTGGGTAACCTGGGGGTGACGGAGGACCACTGGCTCTCCGTGAGAAGTATCATTAGCAGCACACAGCTGTGATTACGTTTGTGTAACCAGCCACAGTGTGCAGATGAGCCCAAGTTTCAGTACAACAGTTATCCACATGTTGCACCCAGAAAAAGAACTAGAGGCAACATTATGTGCGTGTTGAGCCTCTCCTCGTCCCTGCAGAGTTGGTCAGACACCGGGGGATGCAGCTCTTTTTATGCCTGGCCGTCACTGATCTGGTCGTAGCCTCGACACACTATTAGATTAAGATACAAAATACTGCTGAAATGAAGGAACAAGTTGCTGAGTCTCCTCGCTGGTCGTTCCAACGCATTCAGAACCATTACTGCTTCTGCTGTTTGCATTGTTGTTGCCAGGCAGCTTGGTTTGTGTGTGTACTTGGAAAAGTTATATTATAAAAGCTCATTATTACAGTTTGTATTTCTCTGTAATGTAGCAGATTGTTAATGTTGTTACTTACTACTTTCTTTACAAGCCCTGGAACTCAAACTGTTTTATGACGCCTCCAAAATATATAGCCCAGCCTATAAACTATAACCAAGCCTAGATATTGAAATAATTAACTATTTATGTAAACAAATGACGACTGCACTTGTTGATCTACAGTCGTGGTTCACAAACTTTTCCACTTGTGTAAATGAAGCAGTTCCTACTCGACCGATTTTATTTGCTGATCACAGATATACCAGAATCTGCGTGTACTGTTTTTTTTTTGTTGTTGTTGTTGTTTTTTAGCTATTTATTACATTACCATTATTTGCCAAAGGTGGGTCGACCTGAGAGCTACAGACAGGACTGAGAGATGAGAATCACATTACGGATTTTGATCTCTACGTGGGATTCGTTGACGACGAGAAGGATGGAAAGTTGGCATCACGGATCTGTATGCGTGTTGTTTGTTCATTTTCCTCAGCGGAGTCGTTATAAATCTTACCTGAGCACACCGGCCGAGTTCAGTGCAGCCGAGATACTGGAATATCTTCAAGGCTAACTCGTACGGCAAATCAATGTCAAAGAAAGGAATGTCTTCGACTTCATTCTGCAAAAGAAAGAATGACGTCGCACGTAAAACACGGGCTGATTCTGGTCGACCATCATCACATTTAGACTTCAGCTCATCCAAAACTCTGCAGCTCGAGTATTAACCAGAACCAAGAGGAGAGAACACGTCAGTCCAGCTCCGGCTGCCTGTAACACACAGGATTGACGTTAAGCTCCTCCTCCTCATACAAAGCTCTTGATGGGCTCGGACTGAGTTACATCTCTGACTGTCTGGATAACGATGAGCCTTCAAGAACACCGAGATCATCTGCTGCTGGTTTATTGGAGGTTCTCAGCAGCAGCCGAAAGAAAATTGTGGATTCAGCTTTTGTCAGCTACGCTCCAAAGCTGTGGAACAAACTACCTGTTAGATATCAGGGAAGCTGGCTCAGTTAATACCTTTAAAAGAAAGCTCAAAACACATCTCTCTTTACATCAGCCTTTAACTAGTTACCCCTGAAGTTCTCTTGCACTTGAACTACCGCACCTTTAAAATGCATATTGCTTATTTTATATTTTAACTCTATATTTGTATATTTTTATACATTTTATCTGTTCTCACGCATCTCATTTCTTTTCTGTATTTGTATATGTTCCTTTATATCTGTTTTTATGTGAAATACTGCATGTAATTCCCTTGCTGTGAAGCCCTTTGAGCTGCATTTCTTCTAATAAAGTTTTATTATTATTATTATTATCATCATGATCTTCATACCAGATCCTGAATGAGTCGATCCACCAGCTCCTCTTCTCTCTTGACCTTCCTCTCACGCTGCTGCTGCAGGGATGCTCTGCAGACATCGGTTATGTCCTGATACTGCCTCTTCCTCCTGGTTCTCTCCTCCTGGATCCTGTTCAGCAGCGGACTGGTCCTCCCGTCCAGCAAACTACGAGCAAGGGACACGTACTCGGGCTGATCCTCCGTCTCTGCTGCGGATTTCCCTCCTCTTCCTCCGACACACCCTTCATCCTTAGCGCAGGCGTCTTCCTTTGGTTTTGAGGGTTTAAAGTCCTTGTTGAGATCGTCCCGGTCTCTCTGTCCTGACTGACCCGGGACATCCCGGGAAGAGGAAGGAGCACAGCCACGTCGCTGCTCTTCTTTTTGACCCGTCAACTCTTTTTTCCAACGCTGCCTGAACGTAACGAGTTCGTTCTCTGCCATGTTTCTCTGTCATTATTGATTCAATGCGACTTTAAAGTGTTGCAATACGGAAGGTATTGTTTGTACAAAGCAGCAGGTAAAAGCCATAAAAGCTCGGCACCGACCGAGCACCGACGCAAAACAAACACGGGCCCTTCTCTATAAACAGTCCGAGGAGGGACACGGGCAACATGAACATGAGTTCCGCAACATTTTTTTATTCCGCAGTTTTATTATAGACGCCTGGATTCTCAGGGGTGACAAAGGTTTCTGTGGCCACAGCGGGTAATCTAAATGTATAGAAAATGCAAGTATTTGATTCTCAATATTTGTGTTATGGTCTATTTGAAAAACAATACAAAGCGCACGTCGTTGCAGTGCAAACAAAAGACAAGAGAACACGATGTCCTAGAAACCCCCCCCCCCCCCCCCCACAACAAAAGACCAAACGGGAGAGATTCAAGAGTTAACCGTCGCGTCTCTCTTATGGGAGAAGATGATGTAAACCCCTCACCATGTGACTCTGCGATGAATAATACAGAGAGAGAGAGAGAGAGAGAGAGAGAGGAGGGGAGAGAAAATAACCCACAGTTAAGGTTTGATGAGAGAAGGAGGGTCATATATCCTGAAGACTTAAAGTGAGAAGACTGCTTGTTCTGTCGGAGAAGATGTGCTGGCTGCCGATGGACCAGCCTTTGCTGCTGCCGGGTGACTCCACCTGCAGCGGCCGCCGACCCTCGCCGTGCTCCGTGGCTCAGCTGCTCGCCTCGCGCCTGCGGAGGATCGGGGACCAGCTGGAGAAAAGCTGGACGGCCGCGGAGACGGACGTCGGCTTCGGCTGCGTGGACAGAGGGACGGCGGTGGTGACCGGGCGAGGCCCCCTGAAGGGGTTCCTGTGCATCGCGGTACACTTCACCGTGCTCGTGCTGTTCGTCTCGAGGCGACACCTGTAGGGCGCGAGGCTGCAAACACCAGCAACAGGTGAGGAAACGGGGGGGGGGGGGGGGGGTCACGTCACCTGCGCGGGTTTAGCGTCGAGGTTCGAGTTTGTCTGACCTCCATCCAACCGTGCGGGAGAACAGCTCAGATATGGAAGACTCAACTTCGTCTCTGCAAACGCGTTAAGTCGTCACAGAAAAAGCGGGTTTAAAATCCCGTCCGGGGTGCGTGAGGTCATTCAAACATGCAGCCAGCCGGTTGATGTGTCAGCGTCGAGTTACCGCGCAGGAACCGGAGACGTGCGTCGAACACGAGAGGAAAGATCACAGTTTTCAAGTTGTCTTGGTCTTTCGGAGAAGTCGTTTAAAGCTGTTCAAATACTTTCTCTTCTTTTGTTTGGAATGATTTCCACACCACAACACCGCAGCTGTGGACAAGCACCAAACGCACAAACAAATTAACGCTCGAGTGAAAATAATGGGAATTAGAAATTGCCTGTAAATTGACATCGAAACAGACACTTTTAGTTGCCCTACATTTACAGTTATCAAGCGTCCAGTGTTTATTGTGGCCTGCAAGTTGGTGGTTTTGCGAATCACACACACATTTAATTCCATGGCAAAATTGTACGCGCATTAAATGCAAACTAATTTGGTTGTGAATTAGATTTACTTCACATTTAACAATCCTTATTTATATATTTATTTTAATCCACTTTTGATTCGTTAATGTTATCGTTTTGGTTACTGCCGATTGAAAAGTTGGGGCGGGGGGAGGGGGGGGGGGCAATCTATCAAATAAGTGAGATATGTTCACAGGAAAAACAAGAAACATGCATTTGTTTACTCTTCCGCATTTGGTGGTCCTTTAGAAATAATGTCAAAACTTTCTCCACATTCATGCGGGTTTTATGTCACTTAATTGCATGTATCTTTATAACATTGCAGATGGTGCCTTTTAGGAACACGCATGAGGAGAAGCATCGAGCCGCTCACGTCACTTAAAGCAAAGGATGCAGGAGAGCTGGACGATGCGGTCCCGATAAACATGTCCGCGGCGAGAGAGGGAGGCGAAGCCGGCTTACGTTTCTGTTTCGGGGTTGGACCTGACCTCCGTGTGTCCTGAAGACTTCAGGGGTCCGATGTGGATGCACTTTGAGCTTCACAAGGAGCTGACACCCTGTAAGCCCTCCAGTCCGTCCGCTGCACGTCCTGCCCCCTGCTTGACTCTCCCATTCGGTCATCCCACTTCCAAACCGGTGATGTAATCCTCCCCTGGTACAGTGGAGGGAAACCGCTTGCAGATCCTTTGATTTCCCTCCCTCCTCCTCCTCCCCCCCCCCCCCTCTCACGATGTGAGCGCATCAATGTCACCGGAGTTTAAACCGATCAGACCTTCTACATCAAGGCTACAATTAGCGATCCTTCACAATGCACTGACATCTACACACCCGTTTTTAAGCTTCACAATGCACTGGTTTTTTTTCTGTTTGTTTTTGTTTACCTAAGCTACACTGTAAACATGTAAATGACGAGGATGAATGTTTTTATAGGTGTTTTCTACAGTGTTTAGATGACGTCTACACGTTCTTCTGTGCTTTATAGCGTTAATCTGTTGGGGGCAGTGTTACGTGGCTTTTTAAAGAAAATGCAGGACCTGTGCAACAGGAAGGGATGCTGTAATGCCGTTTGTGATTTCTAAAAATAAGCTTCCTCATATATCACCTGTATTGTGAGCAGAATTACTTAAAACTGTCTTTTATAAAAGTCTGTGTGATTTATACTTCTCAAATATTTCAAATGGATTTTTAGCATTCATGGTAATAAAAGCTTTTACTGAAATCTAATCTTTGCAGGTGTCATTGCATTCAGACTTGAAACATGATTGGTAAAGTGAGCTAAAGTGCTTTAATTGAAAACCAACAAATGGTTGCACTGCACAGCACATTTTGCACCAATGTGTCAAATAAGCAAACCCAGAATAAAATATACTACATGAGCCAATTCATAGTAACATTATAAAGAGGGAATAATGGTATGAAATTTGCAATATGGAAGATTATTAAATTTGTATTCAATGAATATAAAGAAAATGTAACTGCACCACACTTGACACAAATCTACAAAATGTTATGATTATTGTGCCGGCCTACACCATAAACAAATATACAGTATAATGCACTGTTTATAGTCGCACACCACTTTACGTTCAGTACTCAATATCTAAATAACTTTACTCAGCAAAAACTGTTTCTACCTACAGACGGTACAAATGCTTGAACTGATTTTCTACTTCCAATCATTCAGACCGATTTCATTTTGTTCAAAGGGTGAATATCAAGATAATTAAATAAAAACCAAAAACAACATCCATAATAAAATCAAAAAGAATACAAACAATACAGTGAACGCGACTTTTTACATCATCAACTCAGTAAATCAAAGTATTTTATCATGTGACTGAACTGTTATTTTCCGTGTACAACATTGGCCAAGTGTACAAAATGGAACTGTATCACAACAGTCCCGCTTGATGCGTCTTTAATTATGTTTATGCATGTGGCCTCTGCCTAAAGCTTCATATGAAATTATTGGGATTTTCACATGTTCCCTTCTTGCCTTTTCAAATTAAAAGCACCCTGCGCATTATGGGTTGCTGCAATGATACGTAATCGCCGCGCTAGCCTTTACAGAAAGAAGATGACACAGCATGTGTCTAACTCCACAGTCGCGCCCGTGCGGCTGCGTTCGAGGTGCCGTCGGGAGCTCAGTAGATCTGGAAGTGAGCGGAGGTGGTGCCGTCCTTCCAGCAGCGCAGGGTCTCGATGACGGTGGAGCGGCACAGAGGACACGTTCTCTCGCGGTCGAACCACAAACACAGGCAGTCCTCGCAGAACACGTGCTGCAGGGGGACACCGTGTGTGATGCACGCTTTATTTTCATGACAAGAGAGGCGCAAAATGCACGGCTGGGAGTAAACCACTGCTTTGCCTTTAAATCCATACAAGTTACTTTAAAATCCTTTCTGCAGTTCAAGCTTCCTCTTGGCGGTTTACCGAGTCCTTACCTGACAGAGGAGGGCGACGGGGTCTCTGAAATCAGCCTGACAAATAGCACAAACATCGCCCGCCTCGCTGCACTGCTGACTGCCAGCTCTCACGCCGTAACTCTGGATGACACAAGAAAAGAAAAACAAATGAAAAAGAGTGAAATTTACAGGACTGACCTGAAAAATGTAACATTTATTTGAACCTGACCTGGGAGCTGCAGAGCATGACCAGGGCCTTGCGTATTGCAGATACACGTCCGCAGATGTCAAAGGACTGCAAATCAAAAAGGACAAAGAACAATCTGTTTTTATGAGAATGACAACGACAGCTGCTCGCAAGCTTCCTGTTCTATATCTCTATATCAAGAGTCTATATCAAGGGTCTCCCACCTTTTTTCCCTCTAAGCTACTTCGACGAAATCAAAGTGTCCGAGAGCTACTCGTGTTTAGTGACATGCATTCACACAGCTGAGCTCCACCCAAACCAGCTGTTCTCTTGTGTGAACAATTTATACTCAACACACACATTTTGTATCACAGCAGGTTAAAGCCATGCCGACAGATCTGAAAGGCTGCGTTTAGGTGCAGTTCTGCTTTGACTAAAATACTACCATCAGCTTGCTAACATGCTCCCACTGCTAATGTTTAGATCATGTTTAACAGATAGATCCCCCACGTTTCCCATCTTAGTTAGCTATGAGGTTGATGGGACTGTCTTTAGTTTTGTAGGTAAGTATTGGATATCTTAGACCTGAAGGAACCGAGGCCAACTCCAAGGAACGAGAAGACAGACCCGGAGCTGGTACTGAAATCCTCGGCGCCACGGCACCAGCACGGCTAAAACCTAAACTCAGCAGAACTTTTACGAGGGAGCGTCAAGAATTCAGAGACTGCTCCTGTTGAGCACAAACACACCGCAGCACTGTTACATGCATGGAGCAGGGGAAGCTACAACCTTCATGAGCAAGTATTCCAAGCTACGTAATTTAATCAACATCAGCACTCGAGTTGCACACACTTTAAAAGAGCAGTGTTGGATTCACTGTCATGTAGTGGTGAGGTTGTCACCCTCTCTAGAGTCGTCTGTCTGGGCTACTGTAGAAACATGGCGGGCTCTGTGTTAAAGCAACCGCTCCCTGTTTACATATGAATGAATTCTAACTTAATGAAAACACACAGATTCTTAGTTTCAGGTGATTATACGCCAACTATGAATATTATATTACATTTCTTCCAATAGCTCGCACTAAATCCTACACGCTGTCCCTTTAAGAAGACGTCACTTAACAAAATAACGACCGTCATGTCATTGTTTTTGTATACAATGACGTAATCACAAACTGATCAATGCTGTGCGTGTGCTTTTTACTGGTTTTGTCATTTTTTTACTTCTTGCTAATTGTTGTCGTTACCTAAAAACTGGAAGTGGAACCTTATAACTTCCTCCACTTACTGCTATCTTGGTATAATGACCAACACGCTTTTGTTTCTCTAAACTTTACTGAACTGGTCCACAGTTGTTTAACTGCATGACAGAGAAGCATAACGGCATTGACTCAAACCCAGACGCACATCAGCACACTCTAATACTGAAACTCTGCTGACATGGCCTGCTCCTCAGTGCATGCATGCAGGAAACGGTCCACCCAATTCAGCTGAACAAACCAATAACATCAACTTCAACTGTTGAATCACTGCTACATTAACAGAAGCCTGGACTATAATTATCCACACACATACAGTGAAAGTATTTCACTCTTTGTTTCATTGCAGCCATTTGCTAAAATCAAAAAAGTTCATTTTATTTCTCATTAATGTACACTCAGCACCCCATCTTGACAGAAAAAAACAGAAATGTAGAAATTTGTGCAAATTTATTAAAAAAGAAAAACTGAAATATCACATGGTCATAAGTATTCAGACCCTTTGCTCAGTATTGAGTAGAAGCACCCTTTTGAGCTCGTACAGCCATGAGTCTTCTTGGAAATGATGCAACAAGCTTTTCACACCTGGATTTGGGGATCCTCTGCCATTCTTCCTTGCAGATCCTCTCCAGTTCCGTCAGGTTGGATGGTGAACGTTGGTGGACAGACATTTTCAGGTCTCTGCAGAGATGCTCAATTGGGTTTAGGTCAGGGCTCTGGCTGGGCCAGTCAAGAATGGTCACAGAGTTGTTCCGAAGCCACTCCTTTGTTATTTTAGCTGTGTGCTTCGGGTCATTGTCTTGTTGGAAGGTGAACCTTCGGCCCAGTCTGAGGTCCAGAGCACTCTGGAAGAGGTTTTCTTCCAGAATATCTCTGTAGTTGGCCGCATTCATCTTTCCTTCAATTGCAACCGGTCGTCCTGTCCCTGCAGCTGAAAAACACCCCCATAGCATGATGCTGCCACCACCATGTTTCACTGTTGGGATTGTATTGGGCAGGTGATGAGCAGTGCCTGGTTTTCTCCACACATACCGCTTAGAATTAACGCCAAAAAGTTCAATCTTGGTCTCATCAGACCAGAGAATCTTATTTCTCATAGTCTGGGAGTCCTTCATGTGTTTTTTGGCAAACTCTATGCGGGCTTTCATATGTCTTGCACTGAGGAGAGGCTTCCGTCGGGCCACTCTGCCATAAAGCCCCGACTGGTGGAGGGCTGCAGTGATAGTTGACTTTGTGGAACTTTCTCCCATCTCCCTACTGCATCTCTGGAGCTCAGCCACAGTGATCTTTGGGTTCTTCTTTACCTCTCTCACCAAGGCTCTTCTCCCACGATTGCTCAGTTTGGCTGGACGACCAGGTCTAGGAAGAGTTCTGGTCGTCCCAAACTTCTTCCATTTAAGGATTATGGAGGCCACTGTGCTCTTAGGAACCTTGAGTGCTGCAGAAATTATTTTGTAACCTTGGCCAGATCTGTGCCTTGCCACAATTCTGTCTCTGAGCTCCTTGGACAGTTCCTTCAACCTCATGATTCTCATTTGCTCTGACATGCACTGTGAGCTGTAAGGTCTTATATAGACAGGTGTGTGCCTTTCCTAATCGAGTCCAATCAGTTTAATTAAACACAGCTGGACTCCAATGAAGGAGTAGAACCATCTCAAGGAGGATCAGAAGAAATGGACAGCATGTGAGTTAAATATGAGTGTCACAGCAAAGGGTCTGAATACTTATGACCATGTGATATTTCAGTTTTTCTTTTTTAATAAATTTGCACAAATTTCTACATTTCTATTTTTTTCTGTCAAGATGGGGTGCTGAGTGTACATTAATGAGAAATAACATGAACTTTTTTGATTTTAGCAAATGGCTGCAATGAAACAAAGAGTGAAAAATGTAAAGGGGTCTGAATACTTTCCGTACCCACTGTATTGCACAGTCCATGACAATAATAACCTCAGTGTGTAGATGATGTTTGCATCATCCAGAGATTCATTCATTTGAGTTCCACTTAGTTTCACAATGTTGTGACCAATCTGAAACTGACAAGTCTGGAATTCATGAGTCTCTTATGAGGTGAATTTACTGTGAACACTGACTGCCAGTTTCCTGCCTCCTTCTCTCATTCCCCTAAGCCAGTCATTTCTCTTTTCAACATCTATTCTTGTTAAAATAATAATGTGCCAATCTGACAGCCCAAAACCAACATTTTTCAAAATTCAGACCTAAAGGTTTTTTCTAATCCAGGAGAATAAACATGAAATATGTTTTTGTTTTTTTCTGAGCACATCCTCCAGCTTTTCTCAAACTGGCAGAGACAGTAACTTTCTCCTTTTAGAAATACCAGACCTAATTACTGACTTGTATGTTTTTCTTTCCACAATCATATCAGACTACTGAATCTACTTGGTGGATAAAAACAGATTAATTAGTGATTACTGCTGCACATCTTGGCTTGTCAAAGTCACTAAGACCGCCTGTCTGTAAGCTTGTTACACCGATTCCAGAGAAAGAGATCTGCATGACTGCTGGGCCTCATGGTTGAGCAGAATCCTGAAAAGATGATTCCTGACAATTTTGATAACCAAATTTTTCATCCAGATTCCCTCTCGTGAAAATTCCCCACTGATCAATACTTATCAGGAAACGTAATGACTGGATTCCCATCAACTTTGCTCCATCATGATTAAATTATTTACAAATACCCAGGAACAAGAATAAAAGTAAAGGTCTTTACATACTGGGGGCATTTTCTTTGTGCAATAATTTACACAATAATATATTTGTTTTGAACTGTTTTTGTAATGAGTATTCTCACTTAGGACATGAATATTAGGTGTTGTGTGGAAATGGAACGACGTCATTGTGTCTGCAGCCACTCGGTATTTCACGACAAAGGGGACAAAGTTTACAAAGGCAATGACCTCGAGGACAACGCGTGGAGCATCACAGAGCCACCAGGCTGTCAGGATATTGTGAGGTCATGTTGGAAGCAGGCTGAGGTGTCACAGCAGGTTTGGCTAATGTACCAAAAATCTCTCTTCTTTTTGTCGAGTGAGGAGGAGCAGGAAGATCATCGCTGGATGAAGCTGAATCCAACATTTTTTTTGACGAATGAGCCAACATGAATGTTAGTCAAACCTTTTTCTTTCCAATTCATATTGTTGCCAGTGTGAATACTTTAGATTTTCGTGTCCAGGTGTGCAAAGGCCTTAAGTCTAAAAGGAAGTCTGAAACACCAAAACTAAAGTACAAAAACACCAGTGATGTTTGCAAAATATTCTGCTCCTGGGAGATGAATACCTTGCAGAGGCTGTAGATGATGATGAGTGTAGCTCCCAGGAAGTAACTGTTTGAGGGGTCTTCTCCCATGATGTACTTGTACCACAACTGGACGGGCACCAGGGCCCGAAACAGCTGGCTCAGCTCCTCGATCAGCAGGTAGAACTTACCCTGGACAAACACACAACATTACAAACTACAGGCTTTCCTTTGAATCAAACTTTGAAGCAGATGGCAGCGACTGGTGGTGCCATTGTGAATGTGTAAAAGTCAGCATTTCTGAAAAAGAAACAGAAAAAAAACCAAGTTTCAACTTGTATATATATAGTTGAAATTTTATATAAATATATAAAATATATAAAAATATATTTTAAAAAAAACAAACACAGTATTGAGACAATATGTATTCTTTCTTTGATCCACTCACTAACTGCCCAAAAAGCACAAAGAGCTCAGCAGCTTCGAGGCACTCTTCTATCTAGTCAAGAGCAGTGTGGTATTAAAAGCTTAAAACAGCATGCCTCCAGCCCAAACATGGCCGCCATCCAGATCTCCGCAGTTTCACAGCGGTACAGGCAATTTCCCCACACTGCAAGGGAAACTGGCAGCGGCTCTCTCCACCTGCTACCCAGTGCCCACATTAAGTCCGGCCCTATGGGGGCTCGCTAGCTGTCTTTAAAGGACCCTCCCCTCCGTAATCACAGAGAAGAAATCGACTTCTGCCCCCTCTGTAACAAAGTGTGCTTTGAGTGAATTGGGGACAGTTCAAAAACAGAGGCGACCGAAATGAAGGCAAAGTTGATTCCCAGGTGGCCCCCGAGGCATCCCTGCTTGCATAATGACTTCCTGGATGGTGGCCGACAAAGATTGATGACTGTGGGTAAAGAGGCAGGAGCAGCCCGGTTGGTAGGGGAGGAAGACTTCTGCTAACTGCTAATTCATCTTCCTTATTGTCCCCGCAGCCTCGTATCCCACGGTGCCCATCACGCCCACGCAAAAACTGTCAAATTTAAAAGTTTGGACACGAGCCAGTCAGTCGGAGTAAGCCCCACTGCAGGCTATGTTTGAGTAGGTCCCTGCTTATTTATTACTTTACATTCTAATCTGCAGGCCTGGTATTATTGCATTTTATTCATTTAGTTTGGGACTACGTGTGCGGGGATATGTATTTTGGTTTTAAATTGTTATGGCCGCAATTTGTGTCTGCTTCGATACCCAGAAACGATTGGTCAACCAAACCAGCTTTTTCTTTCTCCATGGATTTTCTTTTAAAGCTGTTTTTGTTGTAAACAAACAACATTTTTTGACTTTTCTGACTCATTAAAACACACTGGAGGACAAACAAATGTACCGAATACATATCTTTCGAATAAAATTAGTGTAATTTGTACTACTACTTATTCCAAACACTCTATTCAAATTTAATTGCGTTATGACTTTAAAGGATGAGGTTGGACATTTTAATTGTGGTCAACAAATCCCATGAAAAGACCAGCAATGAATGTGTCCAAACATTGATTAGCAATTCGTCTCTGCCTTCGGGCTCCACTGTTGTCCACAAACTACTACAAACATATCACGGACGTCACTCGGTGACATGCAACTTCATCACAAAGAATACAGGTGGATTTGTAGAAAATAATCACAATCCACAAATATAAAATCTAAGAGTTTGTAACTTTATATTTATCTATTCTTATCTATTATTTATCTATTTTTTTTGTCATTATCTTACAACAATTTTTGAAAAACAAATAATAAATTAGTCAAACTTTCATTTGACATTTAGAATCCATCTATTATCTATACCCGCTGTGTCCTGTGCAGGGTCTCTGTCAGCCTGTCCCAGCTGACTTTGGGTGAAGGCGGGATACAACCAGGGCATGTCACCAGTCACAAAAAGACAAACACTCACATTCACACCTCTGGCCAAATTAGAACCCCAAATTAACATATAATTACCCAACGAACAGGCATTTCTTTGGACTGTAGGAGGAAGTCGGAGCATCCTGAGAAAACCCTCAGACAGTGAAAACGCACAAATTCCAATCAGAAAGGCTCCAGCCGACCAGCAGGGTCAAAACGAGACGCTTCTTGCTGCGAGGCAACACTGCTAACCACTGCACAATCTTGTCCTACCTCGTTAGTCAAACAATTAAATTAAAATCCTAATCAACTGCAAAAAGAATCATGAAATCTTGCATTACTTCTCAACTTTTGACCGATGCTCCTATTTGAATTATTTCCCACAGCTACAGAAAGTCTTCACATTAAATCCTGCTGGAGGCAAACACAACACACGTTTACAAAATTATCAGAGCAAAAATAAATTCCAAATCCATATCAGCAACACTGAATTTAAGAGCTACTGGATAACCAAAAACAAATTTGGCATAAGAATGAAAATACCCAAAAAGTTGAGACACCACACAGTTATTAAGATTCACACACAAGCAGGAGATCTGAGGCGTTAAAACAAAGCTGTCATGGAACTTGTGAATGCGTGCCTGCTGTTACCTGCAGACTCAGTGATCATGTTGGATCATTAGTGTCCGCGGCTCGGTGCAGTAATGAACTTCAAAGGCCGATTATGGGACTTCATGGGGCTCAGAAAAGGCAGGACTGTTTGGTCTCCATGAGCAGAATAAGAAATAATGATACAATCTGGGATTCCCTAAAACTCAACATGTGTCCCATCAAAGCTGTCAGATCCTGTACATCTGTGTGTGTGTGTGTGTGTGTGTGTGTGTGTGTGTGTGTGTGTGTGTGTGTGTGTGTGTGTGTGTGTGTGTGCGCGTGCGTGTGTGTGTGTGTGTGCGTGTGTGTGCGTGTGTGTGTGTGAGCGGAGGATACAGGTAATGGTCCAGCTCCAGGGAGGGATGACCTCACCCCTGCAAACCCCTTGAGGGCAAATGAGCTCAGTTGCTTGCTGGTGTGGTTCCGATAGGCCTCTGGGTTTGTTTATCAGTGGAAAATTTAATCCTAATACTTTGTAAACCCCCCTCCCCCGCCCCTCCCTCCCTTCCCCCCACCCTCCTCCTCCTCCTCCTCCCATCTAACACACAAACACAGACCGGGAATATGAGCTGTACCTGTATGGAAATCAGTGTGTGTGTGTGTGTGTGTGTGTGTGTGTGTGTGTGTGTGTGTGTGTGTGTGTGTGTGTGTGTGTGTGTGTGTGTGTGTGTGCGTGTGTATTTGCAGACATATTCCGTTGCCTCAGGCCAGAAGAACCACGCGAGCAGACACCCACATGCACAAGGCTCACCTAAGGAGCACCATTTAAAACCTTATGAATACAAAACAGTTTCACACTGTGACCCTTCAGCACTTTCTTCACTCAGTGGAGTATTTCATCAGAGTTTGGCCAGTTTTCTTTCTCCAAATCATGAACTAAGTTTTACAACTTTGAATGAGCTTTCCGTAACTCAACATCGTCTCAGCCGCATTGCAGATAAGCTTGAATATGGCAGTTTGGCAGATGTGTATACTTTGCTTACATGTTTTTAATACGATATTTATCTGATTTTAACTTTTTATTAATGTGTTTGAAGCATAAATCCTCACAATTATAGTTGCCATTAATAATTTTCTTTATAAATTAATATAACTGTTAATTGTTTACTTGTCCTTAAAATGTATGAAAAAGGAAATAATTTGATTTACAATTAATTGTTGTTTAATAAGTGGTAATCAGTTTTTTCTTTTCATTTTAACTTAATCATTTCAAATCATTAATCAACTTCAAAAATCTATCAATCATCTCAGCGCTACACATAAAAGGTAAGTCTATTACAACAGCATGATAACTGTTTGTTGACATCATTAAAGGTCCCATATTTGACCCGTTTCTGGTGTTCTATTTAGTCTTGATATCAATAAGATTACATTTTTGCCATTTTAAGTACCAAAAACATCTCTGTTAAGCTTTCCCCTGGAGCTCCAACAACACGTGGCCATTTTGTGTGTCTGTTTTTCAGGCTTATTGATATCAAGTACCGTCTCTTCTGATTGCCGGACTCTTTGCTGAGTGACACACACCCAGCTCGAATGCAGGTTTACTTCTGTCTTATAGCTTGATAGCTCTGCGACGGATCGACCGCTTGTGTTTTCTTCAGCACAAAAGTTTGGACTGTGGGCCGTGCTGAGGGCAGACTGATAATAATAATAATAATAATAATAATAATAATAATAATAATAATAATAATAACTTTATTTCTATAGCGCTTTTCAAAAACAAGTTACGAAGCGCTTTAAATTTCACACACAAAATGCGACAGTATAAAATATAATGATAAAATACAACAGAAATAAAACGGACAAAAAAAAAAACAGACAGTCAATCAATGAAAAAAAGTCAACAAAAGGCAAGTCTAAAATAGTGCGTTTTTAAGAGTGACTTAAAAGAAAACTGTTTTCTTTTCCTGATGGCGTGAGCGTGAGTCCGTGACATCACGAACTGTGTGCATTTCTCTGTGGACTGAGCGTTTTGAAACTTTCACAATATTTATGTCACCTAAACCAGCTTCATGACAATAAATGGAAATCTGAATGTAGACAACGTGGGACCTTTAAATTTATAGTGATGGTCACAGTTATAATTCATGGATATATATGTTGTGATATATATAGTGTGTCCCATGAAAAAGAAATGAATAGAATCACGTGTCTTCTGTAGATGAAAAGAGAAGATCAGCGGAAAGAATGTGGATTTCTTACCCTGGATTTGAAGGCCAGGAGAATCTTGGGCAGAAAGAGGACGAAGCATTTCAGGCCGATGGTGACGAATTTAAGTACAAAGTCAGTGATGCCCACTGCCCAGATCAGTTCAAAGAAGTCAAAGCTGTTGAGGTTGGGCTTGGCAAATATGAGGCTGGAGGAAAAAGAAAACAACAACAACAAAGATCTCGATGACTTGTTATTAGGATGATCTGGTGCTTTTACTGAGGATGGTAGAATGACGAGGAACATGAAGGAAACATGTTTAATGTGGAAACAAAATAATAAAATAAAAGAAATACTCACAAAACAAGACCAGACAAGAACAGGAACAGACCCTAAAAGGAAATGGAGGTAAACATAAAAAATGGCTTACACAACACAAAATGAATGAAAACACACAAATATAAAATAAATCCAAAACATAAGATGGCAGGCAAAGAAACACACACCTACTATAAAAAAAAAAAAAAAAAAAAAGCATGCGCTGGTACACTACCTGTTGTGCAGCTCCTCATGACTAAATGTGTAGTAAATATAAACTACATTCCCTCCAAGGAACACGATGATCCACAGAGCAACAAATACAGAGCGTTCCTCCTGGTTACATAAAGAGACACACACAACTATTTTTGCAACATTAAAATACATTTCAAACACAAAACTCTTGTTTCATTTTGAGAACATATTTAGAGTTAAAGGTTTTTTTCCAAAGGTGTTCATATATCATTCATAGTCTGACTCATATTTCATTTTTGCTAACTTTTAGTGAATTTAAGAGAAATCTACAGGCACAAATACACAAAGTGTATTAAAATAGACACCTAAATACGTATTTTGGAAGTTTGCTTCTTTGTTCTGAAAAGAGAAAAATTATGGAAGTAAAACAGCCCAAAATCTCAAAACTGACAAATGCAAACTAGAAAAATAATGCTTTTGCCTGCAGTGTCGAACCTTAAAAGTACACCAATCAAGACAAATCATTAGACTCAGTGATGTGTCCTTAAACTTGTGCACTGATGGAACTAATCCACAACTAAAAACAGTCCCCAACGAATCCACCAGTTACTCCTGTTTGATTTACATTTATTAAAACCCACATTATTTATATTTAGATATATATATAGATCTAAAATGTGCTGAGATTCAACCCATTTTACAGGTTCCCATATTTAGTAAGAATGAATTGTCCAGACAGTATAGTTGGTCATTATTGAGAGACTGAACACATTGCTGATTTTGGCCTTTTCATAGGATTTGTTTCCAATAAGATAAATAAGAAATAACAACTGCCGTAACCTTTGTTAAAGGAATGTGTGAAAAGCTTAGTCGGACTCTGATCAAAGACTTAGATTTGGATATAATGTAGTTAGTTTTTTTTTTACCCGTAATGACACTTGGTGCCTGAACGTGGAATTGGCATACGCAAATGTGCTGGCCATCCCCACACACACAGCAATACCTGCAAGAAAGAGGTGCAACATCATCACCAAACAAGACCTCACGCTGCTGCTGAGACTTCGGTGCAAGTAGTGAACTATAAGAGAGTGTTAGCAGCACTTTTACTCCACAAGCTGGGATACCTAGTTTATGCTGAAAGCAGACTTTAGCCAGCAGAATGAGGATGAAGGGGAAGCCCCTCTGCAGCCAGGTGACCACCGCCTTCAACTCCGACAGAGCAGGAGCCGGGGTGGACTGGTCCTCCTGACCCTCCTCCCTGGAGCTGTGCCTCTCTGAGCCGGCCGCCGTGGTCGCCTGCTGCAGCAGAGAGGAGGTCCTGTGCTGCAGGGGCTGGTGGTGGAAGTGGTGGTGGTGGTGATGGTGGTGCTGGGGTGGCCGAGGGAGAAACGGCCCACCCTCCGTGCGATGGGGGCCCCCCTCTTCTCTGGACGATGCGGTCATCTGGATGAAAACTTCGGGGGGGGTGCCCAAGACTAAGCCGGCAGCCTGGAACTGGGCAGAGGAGACGGAGCCGGAGGGGACGCCCACCAGGCCGGAGAAGATCTGCTGGGGTGAAGCGGGCGAGTCAGGCTTCATGCAGTCGAACACACCACCCTCATCCAGGCTGCTCTCCGACCCCAACGTTTGGCTTCGGCTCCTGAATGGGGAAAAAAAAACATACATAAAGCCCGTATGTAGGCATTTTATAAGATGATTTCTTTGAATGTGTAAGAAAAGCTAGTTTCTTTAGAGGTGCCTGTGCTACATCCTACTTGTACACAGTCAACACGTGACATAAACTACACAACTTATTGATTATTGTTTGACACATCATCTCAAAACTAGTCCACTTATGACCAGCACTCTGTATGTTTTGTGACAGTGTGACATACAAACAAACTCAAATGTGGGGACAACAGATGTTTGTGTGGGACAATGCTGAGAGGTAGTTTAGTTATAAGCAGTTTTCCCGTCTTTGTCGTGGCTGCATTTCTTCTTCTTTGTGGTAGTTTCCAAGTCTGGCTCTGCCTGATCACTGTGATCATAGCCTGGAAACCTGCTTCGCATTTATGTTTGCACACCCACTCTGAAGGGCAGACCAACCAGCGACCGCTGTCGGTGCTTAAGGCTGCTGCAGGACTTTCAAAATGAACCTGAGGTCGTAGCTCAGTAAGATGCAACGACTAGAAACTATTCCCAACAGAGAGTAAATCAGACTCATATACTCAGGCTGGCAGTTTCCACCATATTCTGCTGAATTCTGCATAACTTGTGACTTTGTGGTGACTTGCAATTTTTCCCGTTGGGTGACCCAAGTATGCAGCGTTTGATTGACATCAAACACGTCCCCATGACAACAGCCTACTTCTTTCTTTACGGCCTTTGAACTCCTTTTGACTTTTGACAAGTAGAGCTAATCAATCATGTCCGTCATCATGTCAATATGTGGGTCAAGGTATAAAAATGCTGTGCATCTGTGGTGTGTGTGTATGTATATATATATATATATATATATATATGCAGTTATTTTATGATCCAGTATTTCCACAGGCTATGCTCACTATGTTGTTCTTCTTTGCTACAGCATACTGTACTTTAAGCTGCATGCTGAGGCAGCGATTTGTTCATTGTGTGAAAGTGTTACACTTTAACTTTGAGTACACTCCTGGCAAAAATGTTGAAATCATAAAAGTGCCTTTTAAGGCTCAACCTACTGCAGTATAACAAGGTCTCACTCTATAATATATATATATATATATATATATGAGGTCACAACACGTCTCCACCGTGTTGGATTCACACTATTGTCCAACATATCATCCTGAACTGCACCATGTGGATTTCTTTCAACTGTATCCAGGACAACTTGTCCCCAAACCACCGGGACAAGTCCCAGACTGCAGGCCGGGGGTTGTCCACGTACATTTGTCTGCAACAACCCACAAAGACATACAGCTGTGTGAAAGCCGCCGTGCAGCCCCCTGCTCCTCCTGCTCCTCCTGCTCCCCCTGCTCCTCCTGCTGCTCCTCCTCCTCCTCACCTGTCAGAGGGCATGCCATCCGTGTTGCTGCTGTGTCTCCTCTGCATGGCATCCCGCTCACCACCACGTGGTCCGGCCCTGTGAACACACGCCGACAGCCTCGGTCACCGGCCGTTTCACACCTGAGACGGTGAGCTGCACAACAACGCGACGCCTTTACCTGAATCCGTCCGGTGATCCGCCCTCCAGCTCTGTTCATGGTTGGCGTGAAGCGGTTCGCTCGGTTTGGTCCTGCTGCTGCTGAAAGGTTCCGCTCAAAACACTTCCTGTATGACATCACCGAGGGCAGCATCCCGCCAATCAGCGTCCTCGGTGCCACCGCACCACATCCGGGTGTCGGACATTCGTTTGTCTGACGGCGGATGTCGGACATCGCTGGAAAACTACATCACCGTTGCTGCTGCTGCTGTTGTTGTTTTTAGACTTTATGTTGGACATTACCGAACCGTTGTCTTCAGAGGAGACGGAACTTCGTCACTAAACCGCGCCGACGGCACGTTATTATCGGTTGGACAGGCTAACGCTAACGACCGCTGGCTAGCAGGCTAACGAAGCAGCGTTAGCTCGCATGTGCAGCGCCGCCCGAGCCGAGTGACGTCACGGCTGCGGCCCCTCACACACATGTCGTCCGCAGCTGAAGCGTGCAGCATGGGTTAGCTCGTCTCTGTCCGCAGCCGCGCTCCTGGGTTTCCTGTATTTGCGTAAAGTGACGCACCTGCGGACACCCGGGTCCTCCTCCCGGTCCTCCGGACGCTTTGGACCGACACCCGGGTCCTCCCAGTCCTCCGGACGCTTTGGACCGACACCCGGGTCCTCCCAGTCCTCCGGACGCTTTGGACCGACACCCGCGGCTCCCTGAGAAAGCCATGCTATGATGATGGTGCTGCGGCGGCTACTGAGGCGGCGCTGGGTGCTGGCGGTGGTCTTCGGCCTGTCTCTCATCTACTTCCTCACCAGCACACTCAAACAGGTACGAAGTCACCTGAGTCGGAGGCACCGGAACCGTGTCCCAGTGACGTAGAGCGTGTTCGGGGGGGTGGACAGACATTTAGGAGGGTTTTTTGGACTCGTCTCACAAATGAAGTTGCTTCACGTTGATGAGAAATCCTCTAAAACCAAAAGGCTGTCCGGCACATTTACGTTTTGTTGTTGTTGTTGTTGTTGTTGTTTTCTTCATTGTGGTTCTGGAGCTGCACGTTTCTGACTTGTGTCCTCCAGCTGTTGCTCCTGTTGGGTTCCTCTCTGTGATGCTGTCAGGACGTCCCTCCGTCTCGTCCCTGAGATGCTCTGATGTGGCCAAAACCGAACCGAACCGAATCGAAGACGTCACTTTGATGGGAAACTTTCACGATTCGAAACAGTTTATAGTCAAACAATTATTAATTTAGTCAAGAAAAAATAAACCGTTCAATGAGTAACGATTGTTATTTGAAAGCCCCGACAAGTGGTTAAAGTCTGCATTTATATCGTTTTATTGCAATTTGCCTCGGTCACTGATTCACAGACGCTCAGCTTGAGGACACAGAAGGTCTTCAACGTGTGGAGAAGAGAGGACGACGTGTTCTTCACACCGCAGCATAAAACAACAAAAATGATGTCACAATTTCATACAGCCCAAATCCACATTTTTAAATCGGCTATATTTTTGTTTGTTTGTGTTTTTTTCCCCCGACAATCCAACCCCAGAGATATTCAGTTTGATATCAAAGCGCTTTTATTGGACAAATTGTCGTGGTTTTCCAGCCTCGCTCCTTTTTCTCTGTTTCTGTATCGTCGTGCCGTCTGAACCTTCCCCGAACGTCGTGGGCCTATTTAAGGCCTACGTCGTTCTGCGACGCCCGTTTCGTGAGCTTTTGTGTGAACTCTGCAGGAGGAGCGGACCATACGCGACCGTACGCTCTTAGAAGTCAGAGATTCAGACCATCGCATCCCCTGGAAAGTGCGTTTCAACCTGGGCAACAGCAGCCGACAGATTACTCAGTGCAGAAACTCCATCCAGGGCAAGACGCTGCTCACAGATGAACTGGGTGAGTCGCGCGGCCGTCGCTCACCGCCGCGAGGCTGTTTGAGGATGTTCTGTTGCCTTCGGTCGGTGTTCATCTGTGTTCACGGTTCACAGGTTACGTCTGCGAGAGGAAAGACTTGCTGGTGAACAGCTGCTGTAACGTCAACGCTCCCAGCACCAGGCAGTACATCTGTAAAAGCTGCCTGGCCAACGGCTGCTGTAGCATCTACGAGTACTGCGTGTCCTGCTGCCTGCAGCCCGATAAGGTCCGTTGCATTTCGAGGATGCTCGTGAAATGCAAGAACTCAAATGCTATATGTCTCAAAGTTGAGTCTTTATTCAGCACGTTATGCGTAGCAGTGACCGTAACAAGGAAGAACGACGGAACAGATTGAAATCTGTCCTTGTTTGTTTTACACAAGTTCACTTTCTTATCTGTGTACTGTTGTTCAGCAACCTCTCCTCGAGCGCTTCCTGAATCGTGCAGCTGAAGGTTTCCAGAATCTCTTCACGGCTGTGGAGGATCATTTTGAGCTGTGCCTGGCCAAGTGTAGGACCTCTTCACAAGTATGTAATGGGTAAACACGGTCAGATCTGGCAGACAAAGCATAGACAGTGAACTTGGTTGTCCCACAGATACGTAACTACACCTCTCACTTATCTCTTGAGGTCCACATTTTGCTCAGATAATATTCCCCGCTGTATTTCTCAGACTGCTGTCACAGCAAGATGGAAGATAGACACGACTTTCTTCAACGTATCACTTTGACTCGCTGCAATTGTCTCCAGAATGTCCTGCATGTCACAAACTAGCACCAGTAAATATCGGCTTGTTTTCTCTAAAATCACAAATGGATACACAAACTATATCTTTTATATATATATATATATAAATATATATATATAAGCTATCTAGATAGCTTTGCTGCAGCTATTTTTTTTTATTCCATCAACAAGAAGCTTCACAATGTGTCAATCCATCCATAACAAACTACAGTGGCGCTTGAAAGGTTGTTCTTACAATTTTCTATATTACTGCACCTAAAACATCAGATTTTCACACAAGTCATAAAAGTAGATCAAAAGAATTCGAACAAATGAGACGAAAAATATTCCACTTGGTAATTTATTTACTGAGAAAAAGGATCCAATGTTCCACGAGTGTCATTACTTGTATGGTGGGACCCCTTTGTGAAGCAGTCGCTGCAACTTAACATTTCTGCTGTGGATCAGTCCTGCACTTCAGCTTGGAGGAGTTTGAGCCCGTTAGTCTGCAGAACCGCTGCAACTCTGAGACGTTGGAGGGTTTTCTCACATGAACCGTTTGCTTTAGGTCCTTCCACAACATTTCTTAAGGTCAGGACTTTGACTTGGTTTTTCCAAAACACTGATTTTATTCTTTTGTAATTGTAATTCTAAAGGTTTCACAAACTTCCAAAGCACCACCGCGCATCACAACGCACCGTTATCAAATACACCGGACAACGGCTAGAACACGCACCCAGACAAAACAAACTCCGACCAGTGTGGTGATGAAAAGACAACAACGTACCGATCACATTCAGAGAACATGTAAATCATTCACCGTGGTTCATTTGTATGGTTGGCTTCAATCTCGTCTCCCGGCACCGCAAACACAGAAGGACTCCGCACAACTGACAAACACACAATCAGCTCACATTTATCTTCCAAACACGTCATTATTTTCTTCATCTGTTCAAAACCTCTCATCAAAAGATGCTGTTTTTAAAACAAATTTAAATCAGTTGTTGTGGTTTTCTTGTTTGATATGTCTCGGTAGTAAATTCTATTCATACGTAGCTTGATGCATAACGTTCATTTAATTTGTTGCATTTAATTTGTTCTTCCCTTGTTTTGTTTTTTTGTTTTTTTCCTCTTTCATGCAGAGCGTTCAACATGAGAACACCTACCGAAACCCTCAAGCGAAGTACTGCTACGGTGAGAGCCCTCCGGAGCTCCTTCCTGTCTGAGGGTTGAACGTTTAGGAAATGACAGGAAGAGCAATAAAATGTCCTCATCTGGACATCTAATGAAACGCTAACTGGGACAACTTTGCATCGCTGTGGCAAAGACATGAAGGCATCCAAGACCAACCTCAAAAAAAAAAGAAAGAAAAAAAGGACAAATGCTATATGTATTTTATTTACACTTCATAAGTGCACAAAAGGCTTCATACGTTCATCCGTGATGATCATCAGGTCTACGCATCAGGCAGCTCATCCAGCAGGATCTGCTTCAAACAAGGTCATGTCATAAAACAGGCTTCATTTTACAAAAAGTGTTTTGTTTCGTTGAATATTTTAAAACGGCAAAGAATGTGTCATTACTTGTGTGTATAGTGCATGCATATGAAACGGCTATTTAATAAAAGTGACTGTGAAACAACGTGGGTTACAGTGTTGTTGGTTTGTCTACACGTGCAGCAGTGTTTAAGCCGTTATGTTTCAGGTCCAAAGTTCAGTTCAACACCAGAGAATGTGTTTGGTCGAATCAAAATAAGAGCGCTGACGGCCCAAAGAAAAACCTATTTTAAAGTTTTTAAAAATGATGAGAAAATAATCAAATGAGACAAAATATCTTGAAACATTTTATTTTATTTAAGAAAAAAATGACCAAACATTATAAAAGTGGATGAACATGAGTGCAATACAAAATAAAAAAAATAAAAGACATTTTTGTCCACAAAGTTAATTTGAAAATTTCTCCAAATAATGGAACATTTCAGAAACCTTATTAAATTTAAACGTGATGAAGACTCATTTTGAAGGTCGTACAGAACAATAAAACATTGACAATCTAATGTAACATTAATTAATCACCTAATTTAAGGAGGACGCGATCCACATTAATCTTTCTTTACCGTGTTGTTTTCTTGCATTGTTTTGACGAGAGCCTGACAGGCTTATCTGCCTCGCAGCGCTCTGTCCATCTGTCCGCAGGTTTTCACTGTGAAGGACAGTGATTGGAGTCCAAACCGGTGGCTCTCTGAAGGCGATCCTTATCGGGTTCTCACTCTTCCTCAGGCAGCGCAGCCCGCTCACAAGGGATAGGTGGTCAGAGCAAAACAATTAATCACCGTGAAGGCTGAGAAAACAAACTGTCGTAATTAGGAAATGTATTAGAGCCCCTTCTCATTTGCTTGGTTGGCATGTTGATTAATTACCGCCACACGGGAATGTGTCAATCGCTGCCAGGTATCAAGTTTAATAGAACAAAGCTTTTATGTGGGACATTTTGGGAAATCTGCACTTTCTTTAGAGATTTAGGTGAGATGATTGATACCGTTTATACCTGTGAGAGTGGTACCAACCTTCTCATCTACAGCAGGCAAGAAAAGGCATTAATAATTCTCCAAAATGTCAAAGTATACCTTTAAAGACTTCACATTTTGCTTTAAAATGCAATACGAAAGGCTATTTTATCACCTGCAAGCCGCCTGTGAAGACAATACTTCCGTTTGCATTAAATGTCCCCCCTTTATCCATGCAGAGTAAAATGTGAGACACCGTAAAGGTACCAAATGCATGTGTATGCATGACGAACAAGCATTTACAAATCCTGACAAAAGTTAAGATAGATAGATAGATAGATAGATAGATAGATAGATAGATAGATAGATAGATAGATAGATAGATAGATAGATAGATAGATAGATAGATAGATAGATAGATAGATAGATAGACAGACAGACAGACAGACAGACAGACAGACAGACAGACAGACAGACAGACAGACAGACAGACAGACAGACACTTTATTAATCCCTCAGAGGGAAATTTTTAAGAAAAGCTGCCATTAAGTGGGACCCTATCAGAGTCATAAACTGAGATCGTCTTGTTAAAACCTGCAGGTGGTATCGACTCCCCTCCAAATACCTTCTCAGGTGTTACCTTGTGTTTGTGTTTCGTTCCTTTGACCTTTGAAATATGATCCACAAACATGCGCTGCAGCCAGTCCAGATAGTGCCTGGCTGTCTTCAGCAGAGTGTGACCCCACTGCTTCCTGCCAAAGGCGTTCTCAGGCATCGCGGGCGGTGATGGCTTCGGGGAGCATTCGTCTCCCAGAATACTCTTCACACAAGCCGCAAGCATGTTGACCCTGGAGATGGTGTCCCACAGCTTCTTGTGAAGGGAAACGTCTGTGGGATTCAGGTTGTTTTTCTGGTCCTCCAAGACCCTCTCCAGGCCTTGAGCCATGAAGAGGAGGCTGCACTGAACTTCTGAGCCATTCAGCGAAGAGTTGTGGTGGACCTTGAGCTCAGGGAAGCCAGGGGACCAGGTGCCGAGGTGCCTCCCGTTGGCTTCGTCCTGGAAGAGAAGACCAACAGTGATGTTAATGGGAAGATTTCATTTACTCATCACATGAAATGTCAAGTCTGTAATCTCCCTGTTGCACAAATGTGACACTTCGTCTCTTCAACTGTGTCTTTGCAAGGTCACCCAAGACATCAGAGCATGGACCAGCCCTACACAGAAAGTACGTGTAAACACATACTGTACAATTTAGTGTATCTTAATTTTATGCTTACTTACTAATGCCTAGTTCATGCTTATATTCGATTACATGAAGAATGGGTAAAAATTCTCCCTTTACTTCATATAATTTATGACATTTATCTTTACAGCTACATTTGTTAGTTTATTAGTCAGATTAAAATGTTCACGTCAGTGTTATAGAGAGTCATAAGACGCATTTTCATTTTTTGTGGTTAAAATGCTTTCACTGCACCACATTAGTCAGTAAGGATGTTTTTAATAATACACAATTCATATGCTATTTTAACACTGAGAGGGACTCGCCCGCATAATGCGCTGCAGTAAAAGTATTGCATGTGCATGCACGGTGATTTAGAACGGCTTTACCGAAGCAGCTTTGAAAAAATACTTCCTGTGTTCTCATCATTCTGTTACTTAAGCTTAAAGTGTTTTTATGTGACGAAGACGCCAAATGCTATACTTTCAGACATACAGTATTCTGTTACTCACAAAACCTGCCAGGCTCTCTTCAACTTGACTTTTGGTGAGCGCTGTCAGCTCTTTGGGCTTGCATGGCGCACCAGCAGCACGCTCCTTTGGCGCTTGTCCTGCATCCAAGCCCTGCACCAGAACCACCATCCAGACGCATTCAATTCCCAGAAAACCTGCAACTGCACAATCACAGCCTTTTAAATCAATCACAAGAATCTGATAGTTAGACAGTTGGATGGCAATTGTGCTTTCTGAAACACACTCATTCACAAAGAAAGTGAGTTACATGGCAAACTGTACCTGCTGCGTATGTCATTCTCATTGCACTTAACGTTTAACATGTCAAAGACAGACTCCTTTAGTCACGTAACCTCACAGGGTCATTCTTATATTTCCACCCGTCTCAAAGGAGGCGTGTAAAAGAGATGATGGCGATAAACTTCCTTGAACGCAACCTTATATTTTGATGAAAAAAGTAAAGCTGTAAACCAAGGGCAGCCCCCTTGCAGTATTTCTTTCTGTCACTTCCTCCAAAGGAAATACAACTGATTCACTGATAATACTGAAAATAACTGATGAAGATGATTTGTGTTTCCCATATAAATGTAACTCTAGATTAACTTTAACAAGAATAAATGTGTAAATGTGAATTTGGGCCATATTTGAGCAAGAGAACCGTTTTGTAGATGAGAGGACCTTTTATCACTGGCTACTATCCACCTTATATGATCTACACACACACAGCTGTGGATTTGTATTTCATATTATTTCCACTTTAAATCATTATTATTTAAACTTCCTTTCTGCGGTCACAGTTGTCTGTCTGCTACTTTTGTGACAACATATTTATGTTATGATGGATTCATTCCTCCCCTGATCTCCGTCATACAACACTTCCTGTGCAGATATGAATCTAGCTACAACTCAATAATATGCCTTCATGTGATTCTGGTTCAGTCCAGTTTAACCCTCTAACTTTGGTTGTCAAACTCTACATCACCTCAGACGTCAGTTCTTTTTTTCCCCAGAAATTAAGATAAGAAACAGAAAATGACAGAATCTGAACTTCTTTAATCAGTTTCAGCAGAGACTCTACAGAGGTTGAGGTCATGGTTGCAGTGACTGTAGGACACCTTCCTCCCATACAGAAGGTATTTGGGATTCAATAACAAAAATATAAGAGAAACAGGTAAAAAAGAAAGAAAGAAAAGAGAGAGAAAAAAAAAACACTAAATATAATCTGCAGCTTCATGGCAAACTACCTCCTTCTGTGCCCTACCACTAACCATCAAATGACCTTTTACCTTCTCAACCTCACCTGGAACATACCACCTGCTCAGGTAAGCACGGGGTGATCTAACCACAAACAAGGCATTAAACCACACAAAATAACAAAGAATTCAATTAAAATGTCTTAGGTAGCATAGGAATCACACACGTTTGGGTAAACATACACATCTGAGAGTGCACAAACTAGTCATTTATTGCGCAAGTATCCGACACATCCGCCTACAACTTGACAATTCAGTATCTTGCTACTGATGATGCAAACCTGTTTTCACTCATCATTGACTGAGCAGATAATCCACACCAACTTCAGTGGAACATAAATAAAACCGAAAGTGAACATTGAACCATTAAACTGGAAATATGACACATAAAAATACTGTTTTTACGTTGGAAAACATAGCCTTTAAAAATGAAGGGAGGAAACTTTCCCCAAAACTTGTAATACATCGCCACTTACCATATTTAACTAGCTTTCCTGCTATGTACATTCAAAATACTGATTTTAAATAGAGGTATTACATTGCATGATTAAAAATAACAATAATATAGTTGTTTTCATCACCTCCAGGAAATAAATAAAATGTCAATACATATATAAATAATCCTAATTTTAGCTACATCACAGTCAGTTGACGACAGATTTAATTCATATGAATTTATGCTGTTTACAAATAAATATCCATAAATAAACAGCCAGGTATCAAACAGTGAACTGCAAATCCACTGGAAAATTCTGTGTCAGTGTCACGTTCCGCCGAGCCTAGGCGTGAAAAGTACACGCAGAGGTCATGTGATGAGGTCATGTGACACTGATTTCTTTAATGAATTTTTTTTTTCAGATCCAATTAGCTGTTGTTGTTTGTTTTTTTAGATTAAACCTACTTTTCAAGACTGTGTTAGCAGATCGTGACACTGACAGACATCCTGTAGTAGACTGTTGATACCCAGGAGCTTTCACACTAAAAATGTTCAAGTGTGGCACCGTGGAAAGAAAGACCATCATTTCCAAACGAGAGAGCGGCTGCACTCTTTTGCGGAGCTGCATGAATCATATCAGCACAAACTACACTGATTTTCTACCTGAATTTTCAGCCAAAGATCAAATAGAATGCACTTTGATCACAAATACACTAATACATGGCGCACGGGTACGAGACCTGAAATTTTACAATTTTAAAACACAGGAAAATAAGTAAAAAATGTTTACATCACTATGAATTCTCAGTGATGTAACTCTACGATCAGTTAATGGAATATAATTACCCCAGGAGACATGCATATTTTCTCAAAGTTGGCTTAGAAGACACCATAAAATTAAATTGATGGAGTGCCCCTTGAAAGGAGTTGAATCCCAGTTGTATTTTTGTCACACTCTTGCTTTGCCTCCATAAGTACCTGCTGCACCTGGAGAACCCATTCCTTCATTCTGACTAAAACACCCCATCCATAGACTTTCTTTACGTAGCTGTCAACATGGGATAGCTGAGGAGGGGCTGCTGTGGTCAGCACAGGGACTTGTAGGTCGATGTGGATGAAAGTAGCCTTTATGCTATGTGAATGGTGGATGAGTCTCTTCTTGAGCATTGACAAATGATTCAAAATAGGTTCTGGATTGTGCAAAAGTTCACTCTGATATTTTTCTATTTGTGACATGTGCAAATAAAAAAGCCCGTTCTTGACGTAGATGTCCTGCAGCTTCTCAGACACGTTGATGCCAGATACTGTGGATTCAGGAACATCATGTGGAATTGAATCAGTCCTGGGTCTGTGATTCTTTGTCTGGAAGAAAAAAAAGTGAACATGCCATAAATCTGAGTGTGCAGTGAAGGAGATTGTTGTAAAATACATGTTACTAAATTCAGAACAGAGCAATTTAGCAGGTTTCAGTATCAGTGCTGGTATAGGTTCAATAGTATATTATTTTTTAAATGAACTACAGTATGTTCATGAGATTTTCATTGCAATTTAGCAAAGGTCATAAGGAAGCTAGGAGTGAAGGTATTTCACCTTCTCAGCCATGTCTTACTCAGTCTTTTCAAACAAAGTATATACAGAACTTTACATTAAGAACAAAGACATATTTATATCGATGAAATGATCACAGGGAGCAACACATGTTGGTAATAACGGTCCTGTAAATGCTAGTTGAAGGTGACGTTGTCTGTTGCAGTCTAGAACAGATATAAAGAGGTAATCCTTTCATAAAATCAAACCTTTTTTTGAAATGATGGTTGGCTTTTGTTTTTGCAATAGCCCTTTACTGTATTTACACTCTGTAATCACCTCTCTATGAAGTAGTTGGTCTTGAGAGTTGAAGAGTCGCCCTTTTCTGTGCTGCATTTTAAATTGCCTTCACACACTTTCAGGATTCATGACCAGTGATGCAGTGATGTAATTTAGCATTATTATTTTTAATTGTATCTCATACCACATCTGTTAGCACCCCACTTTACAAGTATTAGATCAGCAAAACACTGCAGTTACCAGAAACATGATACATTTCTGACCTTTAAAAAGGGTCATGTTAAATATGAATGTTCACCAGAAATGTCTTGTGCAACATTAGTCATTTTAGGTTGTTCCATTTTTTAATTTTTAATTTTTTTTTTTTTTTTTTTTAAAGAGGATGAGATATAGATATTATAGGGAGTAATGAAACAAAAGGGACCAGCTACGATGAACCGCTAAATACAGATGCAGGTCACCAGCTACTCTCACAGTGTGGACTGCCATTAATATGGATTTCTTTGTCACGATGTGAATTTGTTTGGCTGCAAGAATGCTGCAAGATCACCTTTCATGCAGGTAACCTCTGGATAATATGTCCCAAATCTCACACCAATATCTGCACAAGGACACTGAGCATAGTAATAAATTGGATCAAGTTTCCAGGTGGTTTTAGACTCTGCTACAATAACTGGAGAAGGTGCAAAATGTCTCTCATAGCCTGAGTCTTGTGCATGGTTACAGCAAACTATACTGCAGAAACAGAAAGTACATCACACCAGCGCCGCTGGGTCATACTTACATATTCATTCAGGACCTTATCGGCTTCATGTCCCAGTAGCGCTGTAAGAAGCTCGGCCTTCTTTAACTCATTGTCACAGCTGGTGTGAGTCGGAGCAGGAAACACGGGACTCCAATGAACTCCCAGGAGCATCAAGACAAATACTGAGAAAAGATGATGCGGATACAGATCAACTGTAACACAGCGGTAGGTGAGAAGAATTTTGCCTGTTCTATGTTGGATTTCAAAATAGGTAAATTCAACACGATTCATCAAATATTGATACACGAGGTCTGTTACTGGGCACTTCTTTCCTTTCAGCGCCTCTTTATACTGAGTGACAATGGAAATCCTCCAACATCATTAAAAGTAAAAAGAAATAACTCTTTGGAAAAGTTTTTTTTCTTTACAGTGGAGTTCCTTTCAGATTAAGGTAAGATCTTATATACCTATTAAGCTAGGACCAGTCTTTTTGATACTGCATAATATTTCACGCTTGTACACGAAACAAATAAAACACATTCAGACACTGAAGATTACTTGTAACATAATTCCTGTAAAAAAAAAAAAAAAAAAACCTGCATCATTAGATACATCAAGTAACAATGTTGCAGTCAATTTAAAAAAAAAATATTCTATCAAATATTATAAAGATATTTACCATAATTCATTAGAGGTCCACTGAGTTCACAATCCATAGTGACAGTGGGAACTGATTTGCCCAACACGTAGTGACTCTAACCACATAAAAACAGCAAAGTGCAACTTTGATACTGCTAAGCATGTCTATATATACAGCATTTGAAGTGCACAGTCATCCACACCCACCCGCCTTGACACACACACACACACACACACACACACACACACACACGAGCCTCACACAGAAGGAATGATACAATTTCATGATGACATTTTTTTTTTTTTAAAGATCACTCATGTTATGACAGACTATGTCGCTCTCCTCAGAATTCGGTTTCAGCAAAGGTGACTAAATGCTCAAACAATCCTCAGATAGTTACAACACATAAAACACATTTTGTGTGTTTGTCTGCATGATAAAATCTGAAGAAACATTGAGGCATTCTTTGTGTGTGAGGCGATATGTGTGTCAAAGAAGGCAGGTGTTTCACTTCATAGTGTAAAATATGTCATTTAAACAGATGTAATCCCCAGATGTTAAAATATACACCATTTCAGAGTGTTTATGCTGCATCTTTAAGGCTTGTGTGAAATGGAGCTAAAACACCATCCTCTTTTGGATTAATTCACTCCACTAACTCAGTGGTTCCCAAACTGGGAGATCTGTTACCTACATGACTTTCAAAGATACATTTGAGGGGTGGGGAAAACAAATCATAAACATATAACGCCACATAAACCTTTTTTTTGCAGCTTTAAAGTTACATCTACATAATGAATATCAATAACCGGAGCCCTTTCCAGCTCGAAAGTCTGTTCTATTTCAAGCTTTTATTTCTTTAAGACAGGATTTGTTATAACTGATCTCATCCAAAAGGGAAAAGACCTTCGAGTTGGTGGCATCAAAATTTCCTTTTAAAGCTGAGGCTGGTGAAGCATGATAAGTAAGTTCCTAGGACGTAATAGTTCTCCTTATCATCACGCCATTTGTTCCTTTCCTATTAAAACCACAAATGATCGTTATATTAATTTCATGCAGCTGAATCATGAGTGACGAATGACAGAAATCTCTGAGGTAGTCGATACTTGTTGGAAAGTAGTCTTGCAACAAACCTGCCTTCACAGTATTCACTGCCTTCAGAATTTTACAACTAGCTCATGCTAAAGGCAATAAAGACTATTTTCAAATCAGTTTTATTGAATGAAGCAGCCCAAAAATTACAAATGTTTACAGAATACTTTTACTTCAAATTGTATAAAATGTAGTTGTACCAAAGAAAACATCTAGGTGGTATTAGCTAAATCAAGTTTATTGTGCAAATAACAAAACATAAGACATAGTGTTATTGACCTTGGGTAACATAATGGTTAAGAAATGTTGACCTCATGAAAAACAAAGAAGAAAAGAAACTGGCCATCCGTTTCTCGTTTGCAGTAGTTCTGATACACAAAAATCTGCACATTCTTCTCAAAACAAAATGAATGAGCCTTGTTGTCAAAAATACAAATCCTCAGTTTTCTCATCTTAAAAGCATTGTGCTCACAACTGCATTTCAAACTACACACTTTTAGTTTCACAAGAAAAGAAAAAACATGGCAATACTTGCTAATGGCCTTGGATTAAAAAAAAAAATGTTTAGACACATGGTGTTATGATATGAACACTACTGGAAGACTAAGTTGCGTGTTTATTTTAAATGTTAAAATGTATGCAAGTGTGTTTGGCCATGTGTGATGTTATAAACAATTCAGCTTCAGACCTCACACCATCAACACACATCTCGTCCTGTGTTAACAGAGAGAGAGAGAGAGAGAGAGTCTATCATAAATGTTCATGTCTGACTTTCTGCGTGTGAATTTGAATGTGGAGATGTGTTTGTGCTTGGAAGTGGATGTGTTCAGGAGTGTTTGTGGACTTGATGTGCACGTGTGAGCTCGGGGGCCCCCTGGGACTCAGTGCATCCTGCCTTGGACAGGCAGGACGGGGCGGGGGGCCTCACAGACAAACTGTGTGCACACCGCAGAAAAGCGCTTCTGGTGTTCATGGCAAATTTGTAGACGTTAATACTGCTGGCGATGCAGTGCTAATCTAGGCACAGAGTTAGCCTCCTTTCCTGCTGGCCTGCCCGCCTCCAGCCAGTGGAGCTGGAGCGAGGGGAGACATCCCGAGCCAGCATCATCCAGTCCAGTCGGTACTTCAGAAATCAGCTGGTGGCTGCTTCTTTCCTCTGGTGCTGGAGCATGTCTGTCACACTCACTATGTCCTCCTCGGGGACCTAGAAAAGACATGTGAAATCAGTGGTGCTAGATTTGATTTTTTTAGCACAAAGTTGGTGTGTTTATAACGTTAATTGTGGTGAGCATATTAGCAAACATACAGTTACGTCAGGCTCCACTCAGCAGACATGGAACACCATTAGTATTCATTTGGAATTTAAAAGGTCACTAAATTACCTAGAAACCAAATAGTCTCTTTCTTTAACTGTGC
Organism: Brachyistius frenatus; assembly: GCF_029030835.1. Taxonomy (NCBI): domain Eukaryota; kingdom Metazoa; phylum Chordata; class Actinopteri; family Embiotocidae; genus Brachyistius; species Brachyistius frenatus. The sequence continues at coordinate 119,495 of NW_027210755.1, forward strand.
ATGATAACTTGCTAGTTGATAACTGTGTCTGTCTGATGCCTGTTGCTGGGCAGGTAGCAAACAGTGGTTTTTATCAGAGTTTTTAAATTGAAAACAACTGTGTGTAAAAAACTTTCACGAGTATGTTGACAGTCAACAACAACAACAGTAAAGTTGCAGGTCATAATTCAGCTCAGTATCAGGCCAAAGTGTGTAATACACCCATCAGTCCACTAGAGGATACCGTCTCAGTGTCACGTTTTGTCCCACCTTGGCGTGAAAAGTACACGCATGTATAACCAGGGTTAAAGGAAGAGATCATGTGACAAAGTACAACAGCAATTCCAGACAATTTACTTAAAATGAGATAAGTGTAAGAAACACGAGTAATATAAAACAAATAAATACCAAACCAATGGATGAAAAACACAGACATGGAGCATTTTCTGCAGAATAAGGAGTTTTACCTACTTTTAGTTCAATAAGGTTTTGAATGCAGGACGTTTACTTGTAGTGGAGCTTTTTCACAGTGAGGTATTAGCAATTTTACTGGAGTAAAGAAGTGGAATACTTCTTCCACCACTGGTAAAATAGAATCAATTCCTCCGTTTATGGAACGATATCTTTCAGTAGTTTCCATGAACTTCTCTGCTGTTAACTTGAATTCCCCAAAGACTTTACTGAAGATAAAATGATTCTGATAAATTCACTGAAATATGAGCGGTGACCTCCCATCATCCTGTACGCACACATTCTTTCACATGTTTTTGCGACGCAGCTTTGTTCCTTTGCGTTTTAGAAAATGTCTTCTTCCATGTCTGTTGTTTCAACGACTGAAGAGCTTTTTAAAATCACTTCCATCCTTTTTCATTCTTCCTCTTTACAGGGCAAATTTTTTTGAACAAAATTACAGAAAACGCTCGACTGCCCATATACTTCCACTGGCATGCAATAGATGCGAGTTGTTGCTGCTGAGTTGCGAAGCAGAGATCCTCTTCCATGATTATTACATCTATTTACAAGGCAGCTGGAGCAAAGAATTTCTCAGAAGTGAACAAGTAGAAGTCATGATACTGTCACAGGTTATTTTTTAAAGTCGATGGAATTTTCCTTTTCTAGGTCTGTTTGTGGTTTCTGTTAATTATAGAATTTCATGACGTCGACAAAGTGCAACTCAGTAGATGTCTGTGACTAACGCACTCAATGGTTGTGTCAAGCTCAATGACAAAAGTGTGTTATAATCTCATTTCCAAAACATTGGAAAGGTGGGACGTGGGAAGAACCATTGAATACCTGAACACCCAAAGATTCAACACTATCAGGTTCACTTTTGATCATCCTTCTCCTTCTTTGCCATTGATCCACATTTGATGACCATGCCCAATAACCAACCCCATTATTTTAGACTGAAATGTTCAAATACTTAAAATTTAGATGAAGAGAAGAGGGAAAACAGAACAATACACACTGTAATTTATTACTGGTCTACAGTGGATCTTTCCATTTTAACTTCAATGGTTTTGGGAAATGTCTTCACACTACAAAGCTATTGTTAAAGAGCTAGGGATAGGTGACAGAACTGTGAGTCCAGTGTACGTCAATGCTGAAGATGACAGTGAAAGAAACCACAAGACAGTCAACATAACCCTTTCTTTGTGCATTTCTTTGTAGAGTGCACAGGTAAACTGGTGAACAATGCTTCTCTTATATTAGTGCAGGAGGGACGTTTGACTTTGTTGGGTCACGTACTGACAAACATTCTCTGATAAGTTTCTAGATCAATTTCAAATAAATGAGCCAGATAAACTTTTTCAGGCAATTTTCAAGATAATTCAGGTGGCAGAAGTTGCTCAATCAAACGATGTCGAAACAACCGTGGTGATAACAGTGTGTGGTAACAGAGAAAACGGCATCATTACTGAGATCAGGAAACCGCACAGCAACTATGGAGTCTCAGCTTCATATACAAAGTTAATTTGGAAATTGTAACACACCACAAAAACCTATTCTTATATGGAGACACAAAAAGTTTGTGGTTTATGGCTTCTCGGGTTTGAAGATGTAATGAACATAATGAGCTTTGTAATAAAAACTCTTCATCTAACTCAGAGTCTAAATGGTACAAGTTGTTGGAATAAAACAGAAGGGCCAGCTTGATAAACGTGAAGTCTGTCAGTGACTGAGATGACATGTTTACAGCCTGGAACAGAAAACCGTTTTGGTATCTTAAAATCATTTTCCTGTTCATGACAACTATACAGGTGGTACATTTTTATATAACTCACCTGTTTAAATTGTATTGAGGCTTAAAGTTATGCATAATTAAGGGCGGGGCTGCTTTGAGTGATAGGTGGTGGACCATTACAGTTGGCGAGCTGCCTGCAGGTTTCAGCAATCAGGCTTCATTCGACCAGCCTCAGCTCCACCCAAGCACCACCTCTTTGCCCATGTTTGGATTAGCAGGAAGTAAGGTGGAGTCAGGCACCGCCAATATCATTTTATAACTTCCTTATGTAGAAATGCATTTCTGCATTGCAGGATTTTTGAAATAATATACTTTAGTTATTTGATTAGTTTTCAGCTTTACTTAACCTAAATAGCATTCTGTTTGAACTCTTTAGAGAAGCTTTCCTCAGTAAAAACATCCTCAAAACTATTTGGAATCAGCTGCCTTAAACTGGCTGAGTAAACCTTGCAGGAATGCTATTTAATGTGACGTATACTTGGTCTTTATCTGTCTACGTCTCCCCCATTAAGACACAGAGCCACAGGGCCTGGACAATCCTGCAAAAATGTTGGACTCACCAGAGCATGGTCGAAGCTGAAGGTGCTTATGTAATAGGCAGAGATGTCGCTGCCAGCGAGCGGCTGCGATATCTGGGCGACTATACCACATTCATCTAAAACACACAGAATGAGTGCAGAAGAATTAGTATCATTAGTGCGATCATAATCAGGTGATATTCAAAATATAAAGATGCACTATGACAACATAAAAGCTCCAATTATCTTTGTTTTAATTAACAAGCGTGTTAATTAAAAGTAAACAACAGACTTGAGCGCAAAGAATGTTTCCTGTTTTCACCTCAACCGACAAAATAATGAATCATTTATTAAAAACATTAAAATCACATCTGCATCATCATTAAGGCTAAACAATGAGAACACGCACTTGAAATAAATGCACCTTCGACTGGTAAAACAAAGATTTTCAGTAGCTGTAAGCTCGGCTGTCTGCTCTGTGTCACCAGATGATGATGACAAATCTCTGAGAAGTCTGTGAACGCATGTTTAAATCAGGGAATGAACATGATTAGCTCGCTACATGTGAGAAGTATGCAGCTGGTAATCTTAAGATTTTTCTATAGTTGGTCAGAGTTGAACTATTTGTAAAATCTGAACCCTTTCTGATGAAACACCAGTCAGACACCAAAACCACCTGATTAATCTCAAAAGGAGAAGCCGTTGTAAAGGAAGTTGGGACCGATTACTGATGTGCGCTAAACTCTATCGAGGAAAATGTTAAACTTGGAGGTATATAAAAGTAAGTGTTCCTACCAAAGCCCAGAGGCTGTCCCCCGATACGAACCATCCGCCACAGCTCCCCGGACGAGCTGGTGAAGAGGAGATCAGCAGGAAACCTAGGACACAAGGATTCAACACGGACTCTTCTCAAGCAAGTGAGTGCAAACATACACGGGACCAAGTCGGAGATCAATATCATTTTGTAGAAATCCTCAGGTACAAATACCGCTACAACATCAACGGTGAGCCAACAACGAAGTGTGTTCCAGTGCAACATCTGTTACGGTTTTACTGCTTATAGTCTGTATTCATATTGTTTGGACATAATGCAGGTGAACTGTATACAAGCCGTGCCTTCATATTGCAAAATGTAGCTGTAGCACAAGTGTACATTTGCACACCGTCCGATGTGGGAGGGGTCAGCGTGAGAAAGTTCGACTGCTTACCGTCTCTGAGCCTCGGTGTCCATCACCAGTGAGATGTAGCCATCGATGAGGGAGAAGGAGAAGAACTTGATGCAGTCCAGGTCCTGGCTGGGAGATGATAGGGTTTCCTCTTTAGGACTAAAGAGGGAGACACGGTAAGCATGACAGCAAAATAAAAATTAAAAAATCCAAACAAATTCACACAACCATTTAAAAAAGGATGCAATCATTTACTAAATGGATCAAATGCTCTAGATATAGTCAAATAAATTCAAACAATAGCAAAGAAACAAATAATGAATGAACCTTAAACTACTTAAAAAACAAATACAATGGCTTTTTTTTTTTTTTTTAAAGAAATGATTATTAAATATTTGCTACTTATTCAAGTTTTCAAGAACCATGTCAGTAGACTAAAATGATTTGCAACGATAACCAATGTCAAGCCTCAAGTCTGAGCTTGTGTACTTTGTATCTTGTGCTGCCATCTTGTGCCCCAGACAGGTACTGCAGCAGTGCAAGCAAACGGCATCTCACCTGCTGGAATAGAAGAGGACGTCGATGAGTGTGGTGGCGATGGACGGCAGTGTGTCCGGGTCCAGAGACATGACACAGAACTGGTTCTGGGGGATCAGCACCGGGTGAACTGTGGGTAGGATGGCTGGAGGGAAGGAAGGAAGGAAGGAAGGAAGGAAGGAAGGACAGGGACAGTGTTGGTTCATAAGACCAAAAAAAAAACAATAAACAATGAAACACTATACAGAATGCTTCAAAAGGAGAATTTGTTCATTCTTTTAAGACCCTTGTAAAAATCACTTTAAAAGACGCACTTGTTGGTAATGATGTGTAAAGTACGTGAAAGCTACACGAGTAAAAGTACAGATATCTTACAAGAAAATAACTTTGGTCAAAGTCAAAGTCACAGATTAGAAAATTACTTCAGTGAAAGTCTTAAAGTATTAGATATGTACTTAAGTATCAAAAGAATTTTGCATTTGAGTTGGTATTAAATTAAAAAAGCAAGCGGTCAGAATCTGGAGAATTTTGAAGTTTATTTTTTAAAAGCGACACTAATGCTGCCACTGTGGGTAAAAGTGAAAACCAGAATAGTTGCATCTCTCTAGCATCTGCCAGGCTTGGGAACAGCAACGAAACCAAGGCTTTGGAAACACTCGATTGTATTTGCACATTAAAGTGATTTACCAAAGATGTAGCTTGCAAGCTAGGACCACTGATTCTCCAGACCTGCATGTGTGCAGTTTGTATCCTAAGATTTCAAATTTCTGCAGTTTTTAAAAAAAATGTTTTATAGTAACAAAGTACCTAAGCTGCTTTGGGGAAATGTAGTAAAGTAAAAGTTAATGTTTTATTTAGGAAATGTAGTGGGTTAAGCGTTTATCATTTATTTAGGAAATGTAGTGGGGTAAGAGTGAAAGTTTACAGAAATATAAAAACTTAAGTGAAGTACTGTTACCTCCAAAAAAACACTAGTACTGTGAGGAAGTATTATTACTCTGTTACACAATGGATTCTTAGTGAAATTGAAGATTCTTTTATTCTCTGAACCTGTTTGTATTTCTGTTAAAAAACAAAAACAACAAACATGTTCTGCATTTTAAATAATATAAAAGTAGATTTAAAGACAGAGGAATTAGTCTAAAGTTTTACTTTGAAACCATCATGAAAACTGCAACAATACCGCTGTTATGTTTTTAAATGTACTCTTTTATGTTTTAGATAGCAGTGGATCGCTGCATTTTAACCAAGACAGTTTTAGTGACGCACAAAGTTGTTGAATTTGCCAAACAAACCTAAAACATGAAGCTTTTCTTTTCGTAGCATCATCATGCAACATGCTCCCAAAACACTTTGCAACCCCCAAATAACACAGCAATGACACAAGGAACAAAAATCCCATTAAAAATGTCAAAGTTAAAAAGTAGATGCAGTGTGATGCTCGGCACCCTTAAAGTAGACTGATAATCAATATCCGTAGTCTGATAGTGTGAGGAGTTAAACAGGAATGCTGTTCGTAGGTGTCGACATGATGCTGACGTCTTGGAGATCTAAAGATACGGCAGATTATGAAAGAGTGGAGACATTTTTATGCATGTTCTGACCTCATTGTACGGCATGTTCTGCGCTGTATGCTGATGTAAAAATAACTTCTTGTTCAGGACACGGCAGCTCAGTGCAGTGTTTCCTTCATGTCTGCAACCTGCTATGGACCGAGTCTATTTGCATTGTTTCATTATGTAATGTCACATATTGTTATGTTCAAGTCAAACAGGGACGGGTGTCCTTGAAGGCTGGATGCACACTGACATGGGTGTAGTCGGATTAACCCGTGAGCCCTTTTAAGTCCTATTATTTACGGCACTTTCACACATAAATGATCTAAAACCACTAACTGCTCATGTCCATATCAGACCATCGGTTTCAGCATTCATCTTTCTGCCGTGTAAAAATGTAATGCCAGCTTTTCAAACCTAATTTCACTGTTCTGGAGAATTTAACTTCCTCTTCATTCATTCCTATGTTGTAAAAATGTCTATTTATGGCCGTCTGTTTTTGTTTAGTTTTTTTACGCCGAGAGCGAAGCTATAACCGGAGTCAAATTCCTTGTATGTGTCAACATACATGGACAATAAAGTGATTCTAATTCTGACAACAGCACAGTTGTAAAATATCCTTAAGGTCCAGCAGGGATCCGTACACAGGCCGCATCAAAGCGTTTCAAAACTTGTAACACACTGGTCAGTCCTCTACAGGATACCGCCTCAGTGTCACGTTCTGCCTCGACTAGCCGCCAAAAGTGCACGCATGCATGAGCAGGGTCGAAGAAGGAAGTCATTTAACGAAGCACAAAGAGTGATAAAGTCCACATTAGGAGGTTGGGAATGATTTTGTGGAACAAACACAGGACTTTCACCTGGGGCACCCGTGTTTGAGCACACTAGAAAGCTAAATTTGGTGTGGGTTACTAACCATAAGTCAAGTGAGGACAAGTAATTCATGATCTTTTTCTAAACCTAACCTATGGTTGGAGAATATAACGATGTCTTTTTATACAGTGATTTTGAGACTAGAAATTGTCTTGGGTTGATTTTGGATATTGTAATGTCATGACAGGCCATAATTGTTGTGTGTTCTTGGTTTTAAAGGCTGCATTACACTAAAGTGATGTCCTTTTCTGAACTGAGCTGTTACATTATCTGCCTTTATCCACTTTGTCATTATATCCATATTACTGATGATTTATTCAACAAAAAATCTCAATATGTAAATATTTTTTGAAAGTATCATGCATGCAGTATCTAACCGCGTGGTTTTTGCCGTCTAAACATAAGGCACCTTACTTTTCACGCCTTAGCGAGGTAAAACGCGACACTGACTCGACATGCAGTAGTGGGCCGACGGGTGCATTTCAAACTTTGACGCATGATATCTAGAACGTGATATAGATTGATATATTGACCAGCCCTAACTGTATATAAAATGCATTATGTACAAAATATTCATGGTTATGGCATATCTTTGGAGCTGTACATTAAATGTTTTTCCGAGTAGAGCTGCAGAAATATTACTTTAAGTGCCAGAGCGACGGCTACAGGACAGTCACTCCTGTTCTTTTCCAAACAGGAAACCAATGTCTAAAAACTGCCTGAAGATCTGCAGCAGTGTCAGGGTGAAATGTTTGTATCCTTCTAAAGAGCTGCTTTTACACTTTTACTCGAGTTTATAAGTAATCTGACTTCCGTAACATACGGTTCTCTAACAGTCTGCTTTGTGGCCTGTAACTGTGTTTTCAGGTCACATGGTGAGTAGCTGTTTGTTCAAAGATCCTGAAGGTGGTGCTAGAGGATCTTCCCTCCATCCTCTGGGAATGAGCTCGATCGAGAGAGAGGGGAGTGAACTCGTACCGGAGAGGACCGTGACCTGTCAGTACCTTCTTTGCCGTTCTTCTGGAGGCCGTTGGAAACATCCTGACAATGAACAGGGACCGACTCTCCTCCCACCTCCTTGTAGATATTGAACTCCTCCTCCAGAGTGCTGATGACTACAGACAGGTCTTTCTCCCTCACCTACACAACACAGATGTGGAACATACATATGTATGGTAAGATTTTTTTTAGATCTATGAAACATTTATATGCTCCTCAGTAAGCATTCTGTTTAAATATAGAACAGTATGCATGTATAATAAAGTCTACAATGTTGTTTCAAGGTCTGACACTGGCCCACTTTAAGGAAACACTTGAGCTCAACCAGCACGTCAAACATTAATATACTTGCTGACACAAACATCTGTTATTTTTGCCCACTTAACATTTTCACATGTAATACATCAACTAACTTTTTAGCGCCATCAGCTTTGTCTGGATTTAATTCCTTAACTGCAAGATGGTGCCGGACAAACTGCAGACACTGGGACTTCTTTCGTCTGCCAGGCGCTCAGTAGGTGAAAGGCTTCACTGCAAGATTACAGGTCTGGATTTTGATGCATTTACAGAGTTTGAAAAAACTCCAAACGTCTCTAAACTATACAACAGTGAATAGCTCAGAGTGCCTCTTCCTTTTTAACGAGACGTGTGAAAGCTGATTAGACTGGAGTGGAATAGAGTGGAGCAAGTGTTTATAAACTAAAAACTAAAAAAAAAGCTGAAGCAGATGGCACTCACAAGGATAAAGTCGGTCTGATAAGTGGAGAGCATGAAGACGGAGACGTGCTGCTGGGCAAGCGGCGCGATGACCGACTTGGCAATCTTGGTCACGCCGACAGCCTGGGAGCTGCTGGAGGCGTTGCCGTTGGAGGCCACGTTGAGCGGCAGCCAGATGGAGCTCTCTACCTGGAGGTGCTCCGAGGGCTGCAGCTCTGAGAGGCAACAGAGAAAGGAGAGAAAAGTCCGTCAGTGAGATTGGACCACAAAGTCAAAAGATGTCTCGATAACAACCTGGAAACTTGATTGAAAAACCCAAGTTTTGGTGCGGTTCTGTATATTCGAGTGTGCAGGAGGTCCGAACAGTTTATCAGAATGTTTCCATTTAAACACTATAACGTAGGACTCAACCCTTTAAAACAGCTGCATGTTGTTATCTGTGTTACTGGGTGGGGTTTTCTCTAGTCTGAAAATGTTGTGTAACAATCGCAAATATTCTTATTTACATAAACGTCACTAGCTATTGTCCAATAAATTGACACAATTTTAACTGTCTGTGGCCCACTGGTGAAAGCCCCTGTACTTGCAGTATTACAAACAGAATAAGCTGGGTGTCAGTGGTGACACTGCTGGGAAAATTCACAAGCAGTGAAAAGTTAGTGATGCGTTTTCCACAAGTGGTAACCCACCATAACATTATCCACTGGTTTGTGAACGGCTGCTATGAAGACTTGAGTTGAGAATTTGGGCTGTCTGCAATCTGAGTTTTGTGAAGCCAGAAGTGACCACATGTGGACGAGCTGGGGAGGATCGAGAAGTGGATCTGACCGAATACGCCCGCCTAACTATACTGACAACCTGACTGCACCCCAGGCATGTCAATCAAACCAGGCACGCCCCCAAACATAGCTCTCTTTGAGGCCTAAAATTTAATTAATGATGGAATTATTTTCAAAGCGACCGCCAGAGCACTCATCAGAAAGAGTGACTTTAGTAAATGACACCATAATAAAGTTGAATGGGAGTCTACAGGAGCAAGAGGTTTCTTTTGGAGCCAGCCCCTAAAGGCCGTCAGTGGTATTGCAATTGAACTGCAGGCTGGAGAGAACTGAGAGAATTATAGTTTGTACATAGTTCATTATGAACTTTGTTTTGCCCCGATATTGTTAACACTTTTGGGCCTTTGGAAAAATGTTGTATTGCTTCCATCAGTTTTACATTTTTGTGAAATAAATGATTATAATAATGCAGGTCCTTTTTGGATTTATAACGTTAAAAACTGTGTTATACTGCATACTGAAGTTCTTCCAACTTCGAGCCATGATTGTGCCGTTTTCACAGAAGTGCAGGACGTGTTGGTGCAGAGAAAAATGAGCCTACAGGGAGAAATAATGTGACAGGAGCCAAAAAAAACAAAAACTGCTCTGGGTTCAGACCATCAATGTAAAAGATCCCATTTAATAAAGCGTTTAAGGTCGGTATCTCATCAGAACTTTCTGTTGCCGATGATAGATCTGTATGTTCGTGAGGCTGTAAACTATGAGACAGTTTTAAGTAACTACTTCCTGTTGTTGCTGCTCACTATAACATACATACACTTCCTCTACCCCTCATGCCGTCTCCTCCTTTGTCATCATGACCCAAAACACCCCGCTATTCATAACGCAGAGTGAATATTATGCCCAGGAGAGGCCAACAGCACCAACACCAAGATGCTTGGCTGTAGAGTGTGATTTCATATCTGTGCATTTATAGGCTCGGACACATCGGTCGTAGGCGGCTATAAGGAAGTGTCTAAGTTCCCATAAGTTGACCTCTCAGAATGTGTGCCTGCTCTTTGTCCCAAAACAAGACCGAAGTATCTGAAACATGTACTTCCAGGAAGTAAACAAGATATTGAAAGAAAGAGGTAGTGAGACTTAGGAAGTGCACACAGAACGCTTTTATCTTTTATTAAAAACAAGCAACTGCCGTTCAGCTATCTAAAAACATTACCGATTGACATCTACCTCCCGCAGTAAATGCTTCTTTTTCCTTTTTCTGGATTCTCCTTCACACACGGCTCTGCTTGACATAATGTGTCACAGACAGCCCCTTGTGGCTTAGCTACCACGGCGTTCACCTCTTAAAATAGGCACTCGGTTAGAAGGAGAGCAAAGGAGGCAGAGTAGCGGAGCGCCCGGAGGCGATATATGCCTTTAACATCTACAGCTGAGTGAGGACGAGGAGTGGATGGGACGGGGACATGGACGACAGACGTGCAGTCAGACAGTAAATACATTCAGAATAACCTTTGTTTTTTTAGAGTGATCTGATTTTTCAGTGTAAAATATATAAAAGGTAGATACCTATTAACACTAACCAAAGACCAAACCAATGCCTAACCAACACAAAAATACACAGTATTTTTAAACCATCTTCAGAACACCCTAAAAGTTGTGTTTTTGTAAGCCGACCTTTGCTTCCAATAAATTCAAAAGACGGTCATTTTTTTTAATCCAAAAGAAGACAAGTGGATCTATTTTTCATAAAGTTGGAAGTCATAGGAACTAAATGGCAAGATGAACTAAAATACGCAAAAAAAACCCTCTTATATCCTGCAATCCTCTGTTTTTGATGCTTTATGCTGAAGACACGAGAGGCAACATGTCTAACAATGGTTTAACCTTCTTTGAACATAATACTCGCTCACTGATGAGAGAAATTATACCAGTGAAAATATTCAACACCAAATTGGAAGTCGGGCAAATCTGCACTCTGTTTTTGAGGGGACATGGAGAGCACTGCCTTGCTCTCTCGTACTTCACGAGTCCACAAGACTCATTTTCGTGAAAGTATATATTGTACAGCTTTTTTCTCCCCACATGCTGGTGGTCTACACCCACCTACCATGTGAGGTCTGTGAGGGGGAGCAAGGAAGGAAGGAAGGAAGGAACGAACATCAATCATTTTCTGTTTGGTAGAAAATTAACTGTACATTAATTTCCTGTACTCTAGCTGCCAAATACTTCACTACAACAAGACAAGTATATCAAGTATATACAGTAGTGTACAATTAGTGATATCCGTACATAGGGAGCAGTTGGTTTTAGAGTATCGGAACACAAACTACTTCCTGATCAAAGTGATGAAAGATGTAAATTCACGACGGTGTTGTACCTTTGAATCCCTCCTCGTCGAGGACGACTGTGTAGTTCTCCGGTGTCTCAGTCAGACTAAAAAACTTGCATCTAAAACACAAATGAAGAGACATGGGGTTAGAAAAAGAGAAAATATGAATGGCAAGAGGTAAGACGGAGAAAAGAAAGAGAGTGAGCGTGAAAGAACAGTTCTATTCATTTGCAACCAAGAAAAAGCGGTTCAGATTTTCATAACAGCAGTTTCCAGGAATCAAGTCAATGGGGTTCTCCAAAATGTAGGCTTCAGGACTGGCTGTCACTCAATTAGCGCGAGCCCAAAGCTCAGTGTTACGCCTGCGTCACTCCTTTGTCTATAGCCAATGGTGGGTAATGCACCAAACTGGGGCACTGCTTTGGTAAACAACTGCTCCATTCGAGGAAAGTCTGGGCAACACAATTTTAAATGAAAAAATGGTCAGCTTCTGAGTTCACTGGATCGTATATATACACACACACATCTACTACGTGAAAATCATGTCCATAACGCGATGACTTGTCTCTGCACGAGTACCACCATCCTCTTATTCTGAGAGAAGAGGCCATATTCATTAAATATTTGAAAAGGCTGCAGTTTTGTCAGCTGACGCGAACCAATGGGGTTAAAAATTTTACAAAGAAAAGACAGGAAAAAGAGCAGCTGGCATCAAGCAGGTCAGAACATCGATTATCATTTACACTAATTTTCTTATCATGCTTGGGGCCAAAATGCATTTTCTTTAAAGGCTGATGCTTGGTCAGGCCAGTATTCAGTCCTTCTGAATGTTGTCTTTGTGAAATGTTTAAAAAGGGTAGCAGGGGAGCGAGGGGGGACAAAAGTAAATAGGCCCATGGGATTGGGTACGGTTCAAAGAAAAAACTGGGTAGTGAACACACATTTTCTTGGATGACAAAAACTTTTGAGGAAATTTGTACTTCAAATAAAGTTTCTGAATGGGTGAAATGCCTCTTGTTCTACAGCCAACAGAAATTTCATGGAAAAACAACAACAACAAAACTGAGAGCAGAATTATGGGGCGAGCAGTAGGCAGAGAGAACTGACCATCTTGATCACTTGGACATCTTCACTGGCCGGTTTTCACTTTCAGCTTGGTTCAAACTGCTGAGACCTTCGATGTTTAGGCTGTTGTGGCTTTTTCACTTTCTGGGGAAAACTTCAAGTGTCAATACTCCTACTCAATATACCGTAGTTAGAACACTTCGAAAGGCCGTTTTCACACCAGAAATTTAAGACCAAGTTCCAAACAGAGGTTCATGTTTTTGTTACATTGAAATACCTTTGACCCAGTTAAGATTTCAAACAAAGCAAACCAGGGTCCAGTTTGATCCGGACTGAGACCACCTGTTTTGGTCCAGAACGGGGTCCGAGGTACCTTTCACAACTGCTATTTTAATTCAAACACACAATAAAAAAAAAATAGCAGTTTAGATGAGTTCTTTTGGATTCTGGGTCCAAACAAAATAAATTCAGCAACTATAGCACAAATTGGGATCAAGCTCGGAGTCGCACCCCTGACGAGGTTAGTTTCCACAGCAATGCCGGCTGAAATGCCCTTTGTTGTAGTGAGTTAGATCAGATCTGTCCGTTAAATAGTGACCATGAACCATGAAACAATTAGCTCAGCATAAGGATAGGAAACAAGGGGAATGCACCTGTTACCACCTTCAAATCGCACTATAGCTGCTGTATCTCAGTAATCTCTCGGTAATGTGTTATGATACATTTCATTTTCTCATCTAATTCTTGGCAAATTTACCAAATTGTTGCACTATTGCTTTACATGTACTAATTCCTTGGTTATAATGCTCACCTTTGTTTCATGTAGTTTTTATATTTAGGCAGATAAAATAAGTACTTAAACTTCAAAAACAAAATCCGTTAACTTTTCTTTGGATACTGTAAATCTCTGTAAGGCAACAAAAGATGGCATTTGAGCCTCGAGAGGACATGTACACTAAGGGATGATGGATGAAGAGAGGAAATTCAAAATACCACCTGCATTATGGCTCTAATAGCCGTAAGAAATCAGAGGCCTTTATTGCCGAGTTAGTAAGGTTTTAATTTGTGGTACGGAGAAGATACACGATCATTCAGATTACTTTTCTTTGTTTTCTTTGAATCCTTAAACGGGAAGCGCTACGTATTCCTGTTTTCTTAAAATATCTCAGTGAAAACACACCTTCCTCTCCCACTGCTTATCAGTCAGCTTGGGTATTACAGCAGAAGCCTGAGTTAGACCGGCAAAACACTTGACTCAGCAAAAAGTAATCCCCGCCATGAAATGGGACTATCACGCCACCGAGAGACAAAGAGAGAGACCGAGAGAGAACGCCAACTACCAGCTGTGCTCGTGAGCTCAGCCGGCCCATTGTGTTATAATACTCCTCTCATTTCCTGTCGATCCTTCACCTTCCTCTGCTTGCAGTTTCCTGCAGGTAGTGTGTGTGCGTCGAGCAACTATACTGCAAGTGCGAATGATCAAGTGTGGAGCTTTGTTTTAGGAGAAAGCCCCTGATATTATGTCTGTGAGCGAGCCAAACCTCAGCAGCATGTTGATGGCTGTCAAGCAACCTCAGGGAAATCTATCTGTGAAACAACAGTGCATGCAGTGGTGTGAAAAAGTGCTTGCCCCCTTCCTGAGTTCTTATTTTTTTGCATGCCTGTCACACTTAAATGTTTCAGATCATCAAACAAATTTAAATATTAGTCAAAGATAACACAAGTAAACACAAAATGCAGTTTTTAAATGAAGGTTTTTATTATTAAGGGCGAAAAAAAAATCCAAACCCACATGGCCCTGTGTGAAAAAGTGTTTGCCCCCTCCTGTTAAAACATAACTTAACTGTGGTTTATCACACCTGAGTTCAATTTCTCCAGCCACACCCAGGCCTGATTACTGCCACACCTGTTCTCTATCAAGAAATCACTTCAATAGGACCTGCCTGACAAAGTGAAGTAGACCAAAAGATCCTCAAAAGATAGACATCATGCCGAGATCCAAAGAAATTCAGGAACAAATGAGAAAGAAAGTAATTGAGATCTATCAGTCTGGAAAAGGTTATAAAGCCATTTCTAAAGCTTTGGGACTCCAGCGAACCACAGTGAGAGCCATTATCCACAAATGGAGAAAACATGGAGCAGTGGTGAACCTTCCCAGGAGCGGCCGGCCGACCAAAATTACCCCAAGAGCGCAGCGACGACTCATCCAAGAGGTCACAAAAGACCCCACGACAACATCCAAAGAACTGCAGGCCTCACTTGCCTCAGTTAAGGTCAGTGTTCATGACTCCACCATAAGAAAGAGACTCGGCAGAAATGGCTGCATGGCAGAGTTCCAGGACGAAAACCACCGCTGAGCAAGAAGAACATTTAAGGCTCGTCTCATTTTGCCAGAAAACATCTTGATGATCCCCAAGACTTTTGAGAAAATACTCTGTGGACTGACGAGACAAAAGTTGAACTTTTTGGAAAGTGTGTGTCCCGTTACATCTGGTGTAAAAGTAACACTGCATTTCAGAAAAAGAACATCATACCAACAGTAAAATATGGTGGTGGTAGTGTGATGGTCTGGGGCTGTTTTGCTGCTTCAGGACCTGGAAGACTTGCTGTGATAAATGGAGCCATGAATTCTAATGTCTACCAAAAACATCCTGAAGGAGAACGTCCGGCCATTTGTTCGTGACCTCAAGCTGAAGCCAACGTGGGTTCTGCAGCAGGACAATGATCCAAAACACACCAGCAAGTCCACCTCTGAATGGCTGAAGAAAAACAAAATGAAGACTTTGGAGTGGCCTAGTCAAAGTCCTGACCTGAATCTTATTGAGATGCTGTGGCATGACCTTAAAAAGGAGGTTGGTGCTGGAAAACCCTCCAATGTGGCTGAATTACAACAACTCTGCAAAGATGAGTGAGCCAAAATTCCTCCACAGCTGGAAAAGACTCATTGCAAGTTATCGCAAACGCTTGATTGCAGTTGTTGCTGCTAAGGGTGGCCCAACCAGTTATTAGGTTTAGGGGGCAAACACTTTTTCACACAGGGCCATGTGGGTTTGGATTGTTTTTTTTCTCCCTTAATAATAAAAACCTTCATTTAAAAACTGCATTTTGTGTTTACTTGTGTTCTCTTTGACTAATATTTAAATTTGTTTGGTGATCTGAAACATTTAAGTGTGACAAACAAGCAAAAAAATAAGAAATCCGGAAGGGGGCAAACACTTTTTCACACCACTATATTTTGGTTTCCTGTTTGCAGACGAGACAGACACGATGCCTCACCTAAGCATCTATTCATTACAGAATACGGACAGATGCTGGAAAACCATTTGCCTAACGTTGTTTCTACAATCACACACACGGTCTCTGAAGCATTTACCTACAATTCCAACATCACTGGACTTCTTATGAAGTCAAGAGGAACAGGAAACTCGACATCTGTTCTGCAGAAGTGCGATGTATATTTTCCTCCCATTTCCTTTGAAAAAATGAATCAGCTCAACCAATGTAAGCTTTAGTTGTGCAACTGCCTTTAAATACATTCCCAGAAAAGATGAAACAAAGACAAAAACTACAATCTTGTCCTCATCGTCTCCAAAAAGTCTGCAATCCCTGAGGAAGAAGAGATCATCACCAACCCTCCTTTTCCATGTTGCCTAAAAACCAAGTCTACGACATAATCAGCCTTTACACTTCACAGAATCAATAAATAACACCGACTCTCATCAAATGTTTGAACAGCACTCTGTAACAATGACACGTGTGTGATTGCTGTTGCAGTAAGTTGGAAAAAAAATAAACTCCTTCTATTGAAGCAAAAAAAGGAAGACGAAGAGGAGGAGGCGGAAAATAAGCAAAAGAGACGAGGGAGCAACAGGTAGCGAGGGAGTGGGAAGTCTGCAGCTGCACAAAACAACGGGTGGTAGCTGCGGTTAGGGTGTGAGGGGGGTGAGAGGAGGGAGGTGTGGGGGGGGGGGTCTGCAAGTGATGCTCCAGCTGAGGAAACACGATAAGAGCAGAATAAAACTGATGTTGAAGTAGGAGGAATGAGCCTCGAGCTGCCTCAGCAGGCCACATCATCATATGTTTGCAACTTACTGAAAAAAAACAAAAAACAATCAAAACATTTCTCTGTTTTTTTTCCTACAGAACAATCAGGAGTTGTTGCTGTTGTTTTGTTAATCTTGAAATCCTGTTGCCTGTTATTAGAGGAGGGGGTGGGAGGGTGAGTCCTGTGTAAACAAGAGGAGCCAGAGCCCCGACCTTCACAAGGAACCGAGGCAGACAACTGGGTTTCTGGCTCGGCCGAGGCATTGTTCCTACCCCACGCTCTCGTTAGTTAGCGGCCACAGAGAAGAAAGGAGGACTGTGTGGTGCCTGCAGGGTCATACATCCACGGCACAGGGAGACCGACACACTGGCCCGATGCTGGGCTTTGATTAGTGCCACACCCATTAGGCCGAAACAACAACCAACGACAATGCCAGACTACAAACACGCAGCTGGGAAACTCATGGTGAAAATGTCCTCAGCCGTGGAGGGAAGGTTCATCTCTGTCCTTTGGTGTTTGATAGAAGCGACCGGCTGTGATGCACACATACCAGCCCCGTGTCCTTGCCACAGCCTGCAATACACCCGCCAGTCCACTAGAGGGCAGCGTGGTTAAAAGAGCAGACTTTCATGCGGGAGGCCAGGGTTCAACTTACCAGAAAGTGACATGGATTGGTTTAAAGAAATCTTTTCCTTGGTGACACCGAGCGGTAACCAACCGTGACGTCAACCATCGGTTCGTAAACTGCTGTTCTGAAGCCTCGCGTTTAGCATTTTGGTCGTCGCCATCTTGCTATTTTGGAGCCAGAAGTGACCATATTTGGACGAGGTAGGGAAGAGAAGGGGGTGGATCTCATTTGATCTGATTGGGAACCCAAGGGCACTATGCCCCGCCCACCTATAGCAGAAACCTGACTGCACCACAGGCCTTTCAATCCAAAAGACACGCCCCCAAACATACTAGAAGCCTAAAATCAAATTAATGATGGAATTATTTTCAGATGGAACAACAGGAAGAAGGAGTGACTTTAGCGAATGACACAATCATGACTTGCGGGAAAAAGTTATTGACTTTGTAATTCATGAGAGAAGTTGAATGGGAGTCTATGGAGCCTTTTTGGAGTCAGCCTCTAGTGGCCCTTGGTGGTATTGCAGCTCAAAGCACTCCAGCATTAGCCTCTTTTTTTCAGACCCGGAAGCTACGTCCGCTTTTATATACAGTCTGCGGGTGAGAAAAGGCTCCGACACTCACACAGTACCATACAGTGGACTGGCGCGTGTATTACACCCATTTACATGCATCTCAAATGCAAACAGTACAAACCTGACCCTAAATCAAATGTTCTCACCTGTGAGGGCATTTGACGTCCATCATATCATAAAATGTTCTAATGCTATGTTCCAGTAACTGTAAACTGAGCTGATCTTCACTAACTAACGGTGTAGGTGACACTAGGCAGTACGCCATGATATCGGAGCTCCCATTTAGACAAGGCAAGGCTGCTTTTATCCTCTGCACCACACGTGTACATGGACACCAGTTACCGCTGATGTTGAAGGGGAATCTACCTTCTAACAACTTGTGCTGCTTCGAGTGACTACCTCCTTAACATTCTGCTCAGAGCGGCTTTCAAATCACTCGGCGTGGGGAGTTGTTCTCTAATGAATAGCAGAGGCCTGACTGAAGGAGAAGGCTGAAACCATCCAGGCCAATCTGTGTCTCCCCCCCCCCCCCCTTTTTGCTCCTAGATTTGTTTTGAGTCGCCAAGAACTCAATTCTCTCCGCCACTCCCCACTCCGCTTCACCTATAGTTAGACCTATAAAGAACAGGAAAAACAAGGCAAAACACACGCTGCAGTATGACGACACAACCTCAACGCATGAACAACAACAACATGCTAAAAAAAAACAGAGCAGCCTGTTAATCCAAGGAAGCGAAGCCTGCATTCTTTTTCTGGTTGATTCTGGACTCGGCCTGTTCGAATGAAAATGTAGGCTCATACCTTTAAAATGAAATCCACTGTAAATCTGCAGACATGTTTTTATTCACCTTCCTGACATAATTACATGGACATCTATGTATCATTCACAAAGGCTGGTTATTTGTATAGTGTGTGCAAGTCATCATGACACGACGAGTGCGTTTGGTCTGAACATGTCAAAAGCTATTGTGTTGCCCAATACTGTGATCAACGATGGAGGCATGAAGATGAACAAGACATATTACATTTATTTCCCCGTGTCAGGAAGTAGAAATGTGCCTCCCCAGATGGTGATCCGTATGTGGGCATGTATGGGCAAGCTCTGCTGCCTCATTATTAAAGGGCTATTCTGTAACTTAATACACATACATCATAAAGGATCCCGACTTGCGGCATCATCAAGCACAAAGGCTGATGAGAGAATGAAAATCTTCCCTGAAGCTTCACGGTGGGAGCAGTAGCTGAGCCCCTGCCCGGCCGGCCTGTATCATGGTGGCTGGAAGACAGATGTTGAGCTCCTCTTCTAGCCTCACATGTGCGGGGCAGCCAGAGGTACAAACAATTACATAACAATGGGAGGATATCCAGGGATTGCCTGAAAACGGATCTGAATGCCAACATGAGATGTGGACAACTTGCAAACTGGATGCTGAACAAATGGAGGTCAGGTGTCAGCTGAAAAGACAGGCTCCCACCAAAGCAGACAAGCACACTGCAGTTTGATTAATGCTGATGCTCGGTGGGAGCCGTGGGCATTCAAAGTCATTCATGCATATCTTTTACAGGACTACAATATAAAAGCATACAAGAGGGAATTCTGTTGGCTTAACTGCAGCAGGGTTGTTGTTGTTGTTTTTTTGGTGCAAGTATGACCTCCTTTACAAGGGAAATATGCAATCATTAGTCAGAAGTCAAAACTACTGGGAGTGTTTCCAGTCACATGCGTCGCAGTGTATCATTCACGGAGGCAGAACTAGGCATGCACAGGCAGATAGCCCAAGAATGGCTCGGCCACCCGGTGAATGACGAGGCGCTGGGGGTTATCTCGTATATCCGTACTGGATTACCAGGCTGATTCACAACAGGAGCGGCACAGCCATCTGGGCCCGATCAGCGAGTCCTCTTACCGTGTCCGGTTCCGGAGAAATATCAGTTTGATCAGGGGGTGTGTGAAGTTCACCAGCCCGTTCTTGGCTATGCTGGTGACCCGCAGCCTGTGGTCCAGTATGTGCAAGTCCATACTCCTGGTAGAGAGCGGTGTCTCTCCACTGCTCTGTGTGTGCATGCGGCGGAGAAAACGCCTTCCTTAGCAGCTCTGCTATGGCTCGATAGCATTCAAATGTTAAATACAGGCCCGTGTGATGAGCATTACCGACAACTAAAACAGCCCCGCGTCCCGCTGCGCTCGTCTCACAAGCCGAAAAACATCCGACTCGATGTGATTCCAGCTCCGCTGAACTGCTGTATATTCAAATAAAAGGCCAGCCCGAGCAGCGACACGCCCCCTCCTCTTAAAGCTACAGGTCTCCGGCGTTAAACGTGGCGTTCAATGTACTGTTAAATGGGGAGTGTGTCACGCTGCGAGCGACTTCCGTTTTGGTTCTTCAAAATAAAAGCCAAGGGAACGTGATCGTAAGTACTGAATATTTTTCTCTCAATGAATCTGCGGTGGGCTCATTGTTAAGCTCCATTTCTTATGGAAGAGATTTTTATTTTATTTTTTTCAGTAATTTGATTTGACATCCAACAGCGAGTCATCTCCGCACCCCTAGTTGGGAAAGGGAACAACTGTTTCAGACTGAAGTGTGTTTCCAGCAATGTGACAACACTTTGGGGAGTGCCCTTTCTTATTTCAAAATAAAGTTACGACCAGGTGCATTAAAAATGATTATTTGGTATGTGAGAACTTGAACTTGAACTTGGACAGAAGAGTCTGAGCCCATCTTTATTGCCCACTATCAGCGGCCATCCTCACCCATGCTCTTGCGGGCGAATGGGAGACATTTTTTTACAACCATACTCTCCCAGAGGCACCATATTAATATCCAGTTTTAGAATTTAACTGATGTAGTTCAACATGTAAACCAAATACCAGATTGACCACAAAAGTTCTCCCATGTAGTGTAATTCAATTTCAATTCAATGTATATAGCGCCAAATCACAACACAGGTTATTTCATGGCACTTAACACATTAAAGTCCTTAAAGCAGAAGTTTACAACATTACACAGAGAAATAACACTGAGCTTTGTGGAACTCCATAACTAACTCGTTTGTCTGGAAGACTCGATATGAACAAACTGAAATCTATCTGATAAGTAGGATTTGAACCAGTCTAATGCAGTTCCTGTAATCCTCGTAACATCTAATCTCTGTAATAAGATCGTATGATCAATCGTATCAAAAGCAGCACTGAGGTCCAGAAGAACAAGTACAGACGAGTCCATTATCTGAGGCTATTAGAAGATTGTTAGTAACTTTCACCAGTGCGGTTTCCGTGCTATGATGAACTCTAAAGCTTGACTGAAAATCTTCAGACTATTCCCCTGTAAATGATCACAAAGTTGATTTACATTATTATATTACAATAATCAAACTTTTATTTTGAAAATACTAACTACTTCAAACCAGAAGTGACATCTTGGCCCCCAGTCTTTACACCTCATTCTGTAGATTTTAATCAGTCACATGGTCAGATATTTTGATGATTGTAAAGCACAATGAATGAGGTAGGCTTTTATTTTATCAAACAGTCACAGATGTGAAGCTCAGCATGATATCATTCAGTTTGATTCATATACAGGCATAAAAGCACAATCATAATAACCTGGGTGGAAACTATTCCGTCATTGTGAAAAAGCAATGCAGTCAATTTCAATAATTCACTATAAAGACAAAGAGTAGGGAACAAACCTCCCCTCATTCAACTCAATCATGTAGACATTATTTTTCAGTATAACAGTACACACATTTGTGTTTTTTTTAGGGTCAGTTTGTCGTTCTTTTTTTCACATATTTGAGCTAAACTTCTGGAAATCTGGGTATCTCAGGATCCAAAATAGATGCTCATAAACACTTCATTACTTTTAATGCCGGACTCGCTGTTGTTTAGATATAGGATCAGACCTTTTATTTCAGAGACAGAGATCACCTAGTACATGTTTAAACAAAGTCTAAGTAAGACCAAAGTAGATCAGTGAGCGTTGGTCATGGAGTTGTTTGCAGTTTCAGTCCCCTTCTCACTGTAAAGGTGAACTCTTGATGGGAATCATTATTCTGCACTCCATACTTCTGATCAAAGGCACTGAGGACAGACAGAAACAAACAAACTCTTGGTTACAGCAACCCGGGCTGACTGGTAATCACAATAAAAAAAATAAAAATAAATACAATGCTAAAATTCTCAGGTTACAACTTGATATGATTTGTAACAACCTCTCTGAAAGTAAAGCGGGAAACCTGCATTTAGTTTTTATTGTAAACTACAGCTCGGTTAATCGCTGCATACACGTACATCAGGCTTCCCATTTTCATTAAAAACCTGTCATGTTGTTGTCAAGCATTTTTTTCTAGAATTGTGTCTTTATGTATACAGAACAAACACTGAAAGTTTCCGCACTGTTGATAAAGCAAAGCCTGCGAGGCAAACCGTTTGTTGGACTAAGACAGGAGATCATTCATATCTACATCCTGCTGCTGCACAACTGCTCAGCACATTTGTGTTGGCTCTCTTCACATCCTCAGGATCCACCTGTGATTTCTGTTTCCCAACAACCGAAGTTGGTTTCAATTATTAGTGCCTACCTAAATAAACAAATAATAGTCCCCTCTTATAAAGAAAAAAAAATGCACAGGTGGATATTACAATTTCAGAACCCCCAGAGAACATAACCATAATCACGGGAGAAAATATGGAACTAAATGAATGCTATATGATACATTTTGGTTGACATACACCCAAACGCGTTGGAATATATCATGTTATGAATAAATAACCCTTGAAACATTTCAGTTACTTCTTGCACCAACACAGAACACTTTGTACCGTGTGCTGCATATAAATGTAATTTAACGAGGCACAAAGTAGCTCTTTCTTTTTATTTGGGAGTATTTGTGTGAGTGGAATGCGTCCGTCTCACCCGTATGAAACACATTGATGTCCCATCCATCCTTCAGCCAGGCGGAGTTTCTTGTCTCCTCACGTGACTGGAGACTTTCATAAGCTATAAAAAAAAAAAAAAAGGAAAAAAAAGAACATATAGCGTATCACATTGTGTGTGGATGCATTTCTCCAAGTCCAATAAAACATTCAGCATCACTGAGGATGCAAAACTAATAATAGGTTTGGTAAATCTCTGAGCAGAGCCAAAGGAACAAAGTATTGTGATTTGAACCCTTTTTCATTTGCCATGAGCAAACTCTACCTCCTCCACTAGCTGTTACTGTTGTGTTAAATATGTCCTCTAGAAATTGGGGCATGTAAAATGCATCCATGTACAACAACAACAAGGTTTTTCATATGCATGTTTTAAGAGTGCTAGTTAGAATCTTTTCTAACAGTAAAGCCAGTCACTCTACCTTTCCTGTACCACACATTGTCCAGACCATTATGTGTTGGAACAGTTGCACCCCCCCCCCCCCATGATCTGTCTCTCATTGAACTACAGTAATGCACACGGCATTAAAGCAACAACTCGCAGCTTCACTATAAGTGTGTTTCCATCCATTTCTTTTTTCTTGTTATAAATCCGGTGTAGGTGCAATATAAATACAAGTGTCAAAACGCTGAGAGCTCACAGCCCACGTTCAGCAGCTGTGTGGACTTCTGCAAGTCCACTGAACAACCTGTTATGTAGAAGAAAGCCACAAGACCAAAGAAAACCTGTGGTTGACCTGAGCGTGCCTCCATCACAGGAGTTATCCAACCGGATTAAAGGGTCACCGATATTAATGCAACTTTAGCTCCAGAGAGAAGCTTAAGAGAGATGTAATAACATATTGAGATGTTTTTGGTGCTTAAAACCACAAAATATCTTTAAATGGATATCAAGACTGTGATAAAAGCACCTTTAAATGTTTCTTGGGTAGCCGTTTTTCCTTTCAACGTTGGTACATGCACAAGAGCTCATGAGTGGCTATGACCTGATTGACAGTTGAGAGGAGTCATTGTGATTAAGAAGGAGTTGTCTAACAATATGAGGGAGTAAATAAGTGACCACAGAAGTGAAGAGATAAACAGCGAGGCTCAAAAACAGTTGGTTTGCCAAAATCAGCAGTTGGATTCATTCAAAAAAAAAAAAAACAACACAGTGAACACAGGGAAACTAGGAGAAGGTAAACAACCTGGTAGACCAAGGAAAACCCAAAACAATTTCTTTTATCTGTGCACAACATAATTTACTCACCCCAGAAGTGATGAACGACATACAGGTCGCCGATCTGCGAGAAGAAGCCGCCTACTGCCTCCTTGTTGTCCTGTCTGTATTTGATTGCCCTCGCCCTGTTGTAAGACAGAGTATTTTCAGTGAGTATAATGTTCACTGGAAGACATACGATACTTAATGCACTGGAAAAAGTTCAGGCAAATGATATTTATATTTTAAGCAAATTAAGCTTGCCTTACCAGTGGTTGCCCCATTCAATCATGGTTCCGGGCTGAAACACATGTGGTACAGGTAAAACACGGTACACGGTTTAAAACTAATATAAAAACAACATACTGTATTTCCCTTCACACACGACTGTTCTTTAAAACACAAACATGAAGAGAATAACTTTTTAAATCAATGGACGTGCAGGGGAAACAGCTAACTGAAAGGACCAGCACTGACTGACTGTTTCAAGTCTCTTACAACAAATAGAATTTATGGAGAAATGTTCAAATACACTCAAGTCAAGCAGTTTTAATGTTTTTATTCTATGAAGATACCTTGAGG
This sequence comes from Brachyistius frenatus, assembly GCF_029030835.1. Taxonomy (NCBI): domain Eukaryota; kingdom Metazoa; phylum Chordata; class Actinopteri; family Embiotocidae; genus Brachyistius; species Brachyistius frenatus. The sequence goes on from NW_027210755.1 coordinate 144,224, forward strand.
TAATAGGTGCGCATTTCATAGATGTTTGGTCCTGGTCTGGGCGTGGGTTCATTCCAGAAACTGAACTCCAGAAGCAGCTGGTTTCGCCTTGAGTGCAACATTTTTGCTCTCTCTTTCTGAAACTCTAAATACTCCTAAAAAGAGATGGGTTTTTTTTTTTATTATTAATGACCGAGAAATTTGTGAAGATATATTACACTGTTCTGTTTTACAGCTTGAACTGAGCTAAAATTCTGAAAACTAAGATAAAACTAAAGACAGCGTAAGTGCCTCTTTAAAGTCCCCCTCCATTCAAATACGAGTATCTTTTCTTGTTCCCACACTTGAATGTTTGAGTTTCATGCAGAATGACGTCCAGTGTTGTGGAAAAAACAGGCATCTGGCATAAATAACTATTAAAAGTAGAGTATTTTATATAAACTTGAACACGTGTCTGGAGGGGATTTTTAAATATCAGCTCTCTGGCATCTCCATTAAATGTCCTTTTCTAAAATTTCCTAGACAAGCAGAAAAACCTTTTTCAAACAGCAGATTGGAAGACATCATCATAAATACATGGGCTGAAGCAAAAAACATGAAGTCTTTTACTAAAGTGCTGTTATTTCTCTCCACTTGAAAAAAAAAAACAAACATAATATGCAAATTGCACAGAGGTGCCTAAAGCTTATATTGTATGCAAAGAAATTGAAACGGCTCACAGGATACCTTGTTAGTTCTCAACTTCTGCAGGCATTCAGTCAAAGCCGGGTAGCCTCCTGTGTATCGCCACAGATGCACTGCAAAACAAGGACAGTAGATGTCACTGCAGCTCTGCATTAAGACTGATGCCACCCACACGGCTAAAAGATACAACCTCCATCACTGTGTAATGACTCTCCGTTGCCATGGAGTGCTCTTAATGTATACAGCACACTGTAAATTATCATATGCAGGAGGAGGGGTGTTGGCGGTGAGTCATCGGGTAGTGTCTGTGTGGTTTCAGTGATGCTCAGCCGAACAAGTTAAAGCCAAACTGCAGCCACTCAAATGAAGTGCTTACAAGGTCTTCAGAAACTAAAATTAATCCAGCAGCAACTGTGATCACTCAAAAGGTAAAACTCCTCGTCTTCTTTCGATCATATTTTCCACATACTGTTGCACCGCTGCTTACCAGCTTGATCCTGTTCTCCATACCAGGTGTTCCAGCTTCCGACCACCTCACATGGATAGTCCTGGTCCTGATGGAGCTTGTTTTGCACTTCGGCCCTAAAGTCAGCATAAAAGAAATACAGACGCGCACACGGATTCTGTGAAGGAGCATGCAGTTATCATATACGGTCAGTTCACCTTGACGACCAACTAGAGGGCACTCGGAGAATATAAAAGAAAGTCCATCATAACAATTCAACTAATTTGGCCCTTTACGCCAAACAGTATTCCTATAAACTCCGTTATATGCTCAGTTAATCTTATGATTCAGAAAGAATGCCATTACAAAGGAATACAGCCATTCTCGCTAATGGGAGAAACCTTAACTTCTATCATCCCGACAATCTAATCAGCGGCTCCCAGGCTCAAAGCATACATGGTTTTTTTTCTGTCCACCAGATGATATAGAAATGTGTTCTATAAATATGTGTTCTTTAAAATGAAAAGCACAGAAAGTATCATTCGACTGGTGGAGTTCATTCCGGGAATGTTTTCAAGCAGGGAAACACACTCACTCTAGACTGTTGTACGCTTCCAGGCACTCTGGTTTGACGTCGTGAACTAAAGAAGAAAAGAGAAAGAGAGGCAGACTTATCAGAAATGGGTGTTTTTTTGAGTGGGTTTTTTTTTTTTTTTTTTTTTTAAATACAAGCAACAATCAAATTTTTCAACAAAGTAATTTCACACTCCGATTCAGCAAAGACTGTATATACAAAACTGGTTCCCTTGCAATAGGTCGTAGGCTACGGCTGATAGAGTGCTCAAATTGAAATCCCTACATGATGTGATGAACGCCACATAAAAGATCAAAGCTCGGGAAGAGTGATAGATTTCTCTTCGAGAGAGAGAGAGAGAGAGAGAGAGACAGTTATCACGACTGACTGAAGAAAACCAGACAAATTATTCCGATGTTACAAAACTTTACAGACTCAACACAACACACTATTCCAGAAGAAGTGGTTGCTACTTGGATGTTGTGCATGTATAATAACAAACAACTTGTTTCAATGGAATCATGTGTTTGTCCCTCATGTTTCTTTGACAGTTTTCTCCGAGGTCACTAAGGCCAGTGCGGACTCAATTTAATTACCAGGATTAATTTAGCTGATAAATTGTAGGAACAAAACTGTGGACCTACACTGAATTTTGTACAGGTGGCTGGTCTCTTTCTTCGACAGCAGGTTGGAGTGAGCATCTTTCCTGGCATCGACTTTGTGCACAAACAAGGACCGCAACCAGCCTTTGTCGCCATTCTCTGAAAACCTCCTACACAGAGACGAGATGAATGAAAGTTTCACAAAGGCTCAAAGCAAAACACAGAAGTTGTCGACGTAAAAAAGCCAAACTTAAAAAGGAGCGTGATGTGCGTGACTTGCGGGCTAAAAGATAGTCATGCCAATATTCTTTGATATGAAAAATATGCATACTGTATGAGTGAGTGGGATGAATGCCGCAGCTCGAGTCTTCTTCATAAAACTTCTTTGCACCCACTCTGGAGCGGATAAAAGGGAATAGCACTTACTTAAAGCACTATTGTAACAATTTAAGAGGCTCCGATCAGTATGTGAAAATCAATAACTGTCCCTCCAAGTCAGAGAAGACTTGAAACCGTGTTCAAGCTGTACTTTAAAGGGATTTTCCAAACATATAAACTGAGAATGAGAATAATAGTGGCATACAAGCAAACAGGGACTATTACAATTGGGAATGCTAAGACCTGAAGGGTGAACTGACTTTTTCTTGCTCAAAATCACAAAACAAATATTAGTTTATGGTCCATTGAGGATGTCCATCTATAAACATGAAAACTATAAAATTGAGAGAAAATGGTCTTACAAAATGAGGAGGGCGACTGCCAGCTGTTTCACCAGTTACACAAACTGTGTTTCTTCACATCCAGCACTAAACAGAGCTCCCACACTCAGCGAAACATCAAGGACTTTCATAGCTTTCTATAAACTCATAATTTTCAGACCTTTTTAAAGCTGCTTCAATGTCACCTTAACCTCAATTTCTACGTGTTTCAGAGGACGTGAATTGTCAGTCTCAGACAGCATAGCTGGTGTATTCCCCCCCCCCCACACACACACTTATGGATTAGGCAGCTGTGTTGCGCAAATGTTACTAAAACGCAGTACTTTCAAAGCCATCTGTTAATAACAAACAAACACTTTCTAAAGCTTTATTTTTGATTCTAAAATCCTAAAACGTTCAAGGGCAGTGGGACGTCTCTTTTAATAACCTCATGGGCCAGTGGCTTTAATTAGGAACTATAAATAGTCGTGAATTTCCCATTGCACCCTTTAAAAAAATTTAAAAAAAGAAGTCTTTTAACAAGGCAAAAAACGTGTTTTTGAATAACTGTTAGAGTCGCGCAGAGAACAACTGATCCAGGATGGAGGCAACAAATAAACCGTTTTGAACTGGAGGTAGTTACATTTAGTGTCGCTTTACAGGACAAAGTTCAAAAGGTCCTGCAAATGATTAAAAGCAGCTTTGGAAACCTCGCCTACAAAATGCTCATGTTGACCCTCTTCCATTACATGAAGGCATTTCTAAAAAACAGTATCACATTCACCTTTGCATTTAACTAATAGTTTTTAAACATGTCACACTTGGGTGAAAGAAAAAAGAAAATAAAACGTATGAAGTCTCAGTCAAATGGAGCAGACGGACAAAACAGCGAAAACGGGTAAACTGGCGTCTGACGTCACCTTATTTAGTGTGCAGCAAACTTGGGACACGCGTGTTGCCCCGTCGGCCACTTCAGGAGTTACATTTTTATTGAGCACGTTTAAGAAAAGCCGAAGAGTTTGCCCCCCCCCCCCAAAAAAAAAAAAAAAAAAAAATTGCTGCAAGAACTTTTGTTTCTCGACGAGTAAATAAATGCGCAGCAAAGCTGACGTTCCTAAAAAAAAACCCCGAGAAGTGTCGTTTACCTGGTGGCTTGGGGACGACTCACGGACAACCTGTACAGCTTTGGTCCTTTAGCCCACACAGAAGCGGCCGTCGCCATTTTCCTGTGTCAACTAAAAAAAAAAAACTGTCTCCGACACGTGAACACGCTCCTCCGGTTAATGTTTACCTCGCTGTTTGTGCCGCGACTTGACGGGTAAACACGTCCGACGGTGCTGAAGGTTGGCCCGCGTGTGATTTAAAAACACGCGTGACTGAGTGACGCAGCACGCGGTGGCCAATAGGCACCACGGATCGGACCTGATTAGTTGATTGTGCCTTCGCGTCGCAGCGGCACGTTATCACAATCATTCAATCAGGCTGAAACGTGATTTAGATCTACTAGCAGAGTCGTGATTGAGTTAAATCCATAACAACGGTGTTTAATTCAGTAGACCAGCCTGTTTAATGCTTCGGATATCCAGCCTATGAAATTAAAAGTGTAAGTAAAGTATCACTGTGTTTTTTTTTTTTTTTAATGAAACATAGTACAATTACGAGCTTTATTGGTATGAAAATTTAAAAAAAAATCAAAGTAGTTTGTATTCAGACAGAATAACAGTAATGAACACAACATTGTTGACGTTTATCAATCAGATATAGGCCAAATGTCGGCCTATATCCCATGTATGCATTTGTGTTTGTGTGTGAGTGCACAAGGAGTAATCTTTTTATTTTTATTTTGAGAAGTTCTTTCAAATCTTAATCAAAGCATAATTTGTTAAAGTGTTCTTTATTGAAGCAACTGCCTTACATTGTAGGAGGAAGTGCATCTCGTCTCAACCTCACCTGTCGCACAGTGACCACATCTGCTTTGTTTTCTTCTCTTTCTTTAGACTTCATTTTCTGAATTTCTAATTTGACCTTTTCCTCTACAAATAAACTATAACTACAGCCATCACATGTAAATGTCATAGAGCACAAAGTAAAATATTATACTTGAAACAACAAAGTAAATGTTTAACATACTTTCCTTCCCTGCATTAAAGACGATTAAAAAAGCCCATTAAATCTCTAAATGTAAGCTTGTATACATTTTTTAATATATTGTTATAATACTAACATTTAGGGATGTTTCTACAAGAAATTTGAAATAAAGGGACCGGGCTGGAGATCATTTTGGGGTGTGTGTCGGAGGGATGCATCCAAATGACAGCTTAAACTACAGTATCTACCACAGTTTAAGTTGTCCTGCAGCTGTAAACACGTCTCTTATCTAATCGTGGACCGTTCTTTCAAAGCTGTTTTTTCTATTAGACTACTCATGCAGTACTTAAATCCTTTTTGTGCAACCCACTTTCACTTCTTTTCATACACAATGCAGTGCTCTCTGATCCTCTCCATCATTCTACCCACTGACATTATATAACATCAAATCAGATCATATCTAAAAAGAATCATACTCAATACCTGCATTGCATACCCATTTTCCGTGACTTTATCAAAACTACATTTTGAGCACTTACTGTTTTTCTTTTTTGCTAAATGAGCTGTTTACCTCTGAATTACCTTTATTTCCAATTTATTGGGTATTTAACAAGTTACATTTATTCTTTGTACACTCTATTCAGGTGAATATGGACTCATGGCTCCTTAAAAAAGAGACATCTTTTTGAAAATTATATTTTTGCAGGCTTCCATCCTTTGGTTCATCTGTTCATGAAAATGTCCATTGGGCTTTGAGAAGATTACTTCCACCTCTGCTGGCAGAAAAGTACAGCAATTACAGTAACACTTTTCAAGCTTTTGCTTTCCTGAATTTGCCAGTTCGGCCCCCATGATTTACTCTAAGCACAGGGAACATTTCTTTCACCGCCGTATACAGGTCTTCAAAATCCTGGTTCACTGTGATGTCCTGGAGAGAGAGTGATGCAAAGAGCAGCTGGTGAATACGTTTGCCTCCTGCAAAAAGAAAAAAAGACTTGCAGAAATTCTCATGGAGGGGAAACGTGTGACTTACTGAAAAGTCTAATGCTTCCATGGCGGAGTTTGGGTTTTCCTGGATAGACTTAAGGATCCCACAGCACCCAGCATTCAGGATGGGGTTCCTCCCAATCTGGCCAAAGACAGATTACAAATGTAGGAGTTTTGCAATATGGTTGTTATGTCATTTTATCTCTTTTGACCTATTAACTTAATAGTGTGTGTATCTGTACAATGTGTATTGTCCATACAAAATCAACCAAACCCTTTTTTTTTTATTGGACAAAGCGAAAGTGAAAGAAAAAACAGGTAATAATAATTCAATTTGTTCATTGAACCCTTGTGTGCAGCACATAATAAGTTAAACAACTATGGACCCCTATAGACAACAGAAAAGTTAAGAAACTACTGTTTTACCGTTCACTCTAGTTTGAACTACTGCCCTTATTGCGGGAGTGGTATTGGTATCTAAAAATGGTTGTCGCCATTTGATTCAGACATACACAGATTCTCTTTAAGATACATTCGGCCCATGTTTGGGCTCAATGGTAAGTTTTCAAACTGGCATATGCAACAAAATATTTTCAACACGAGTGAACATGTAATCAATGTCAAAAACACAGTCCTTAACTCAACCATGACTCCAATGTCGAGCCTCCAACAATTCAACTTGGATATTGACGTTAAAATAAAGTACATTGATCAATTTATTTCCTATTATATTCACTGATGCCCCCCATTGCTTGTGAAGCTGGAACCAATCTCTTTTCAACAGCTTACATTCAGGGATTTGATTGTCTTGTTTACTTTGAGGCCCACGGCGAGGCGAATGGCTCCTTCAGGGGGTATTCGGTTGTTACTGAAACAAATGCGGGAGACACAAAAACAAAATTGTGTGAAAGCAATCATAAAGTGTTCTTTTTTAAATGGCCTCCAAGTAGCAACAATTTTTTTGAATTCTGTGAAGCAAGCTTTGTTTTAAACAAGAAAACAAGAGACTGAAGAAGTCGGATTACTTGAACTTTGTTTATGTGTGCAAGGCTCTCCTTAAGAAAAAGGGTGACCACCATGTAAGATTTATTAGTAAAGATACAAACCTGGGAGAGAAATTTGAACTTACCTGAAAGCTCATAAATTGTGTAACTCCGCAAATAAGTTCAAATGGGAGTCATTCTCCCTTGTTATTTATGAGAGAAAGATCTCTGTCCCTTTTAACTCAGTGACATCACTAATCTGATCATCAGATACCAAGAAAACGAAGGCTCTTACCTCACATTCAACTCCTCCAAAACGTTGTTCTCTTTAAGAGCCTGTCCTAAAGCGATGGCTCCTTCTTTTCCAAAGCCATTACATGACAGATTCACTGTTCTGAGGAAAACATTCCCCTAAAACACAGAAATGCAGGTGTCTTTAGTGAAGGGAGATTTCAAATGCAGTAACTTGGACACGTTCTCTGACAAGAGAAACTGTGAACTGATGAAACACCTTAAATTAAGGTGTTTCAAGTGAGGCAGTAGTATGGATTCTGAAGTAATAAGCCTCTCAGGACCTGAATTAATCAAACCTGTCTATGGAGCTCACTGATTACTTGACCATCTCGGTCATGAGAGAAAGAGGAGCTACATCTGCACTGTTGCTCCCGCTGTGAGATGCTTGATGAATACCTGACCAGGAGGCTGTTTCACAAAGCAGGATAAGCAAGTTAACCAAATTCTTCAATCAGCAATTACCATATTATTAATATTAATGGCCAAGGTTTGTTCCAACATTCACAACAGCATCAACACAATATACCACGATCCTGTTTTTACAATCACTTTGATGACTTTCTGATCCTTTTGGGAAGTTCCACCTGACTTAAACCAAAATTGTAATCCATGTCAATTTAGATAGAAAGTATCTTGTGTTTTGTGTAATGTCAAAATTGTCTTAAAAGGGAAATGACAGCAAAGTTTGTTTACAGGTCTCGGGCAGTACTACCAGATACTGTATGTGAAACCTGAAAAACTGAATTGTCCTTTAAGACACTTGAGAAGTTTTATCTGTTGGTGATGAGTTAGAAAGACGTGCTACGTGGTTCTTGCACATCAGTTTTAAAAAAGTGTCATAATATAAATTCTTTAATATGACATGAGCAATAACACCAAATAATTATTTCATTGATGGCTTCATGTCATATGTAGCACCAATAAAAGTGGTCCACTCCTTCTCTGTCCCTTTAGATCTTGCTTTGTGTTGCATGAGTGCAAAAACTGAAGCAGTGTTCAAACAGACATTTCCATGTGTGTTACCCCAAGGCCCATGGCCAACAGCACTGCTCCTCTTCCTCGAATACCATTCCAGGCCAGACTGAATGATCTCAACCCCGTGTTCTCTGACAGCGATGCTCCCAGGTTCTGACCTGAGGGTGGGAAACCAAATTACAAAAAGTGAACTTCAGTGTGACAAAATAAATGCTTCTGTCATTTAATTATTAAACTAAAAGAATGCCATCCTCCAATTAGAATGGACTGTTCAAAACTGACCACTGTTATTAATCGGTTTGTGAAAAAGATCTCAGATGACAGAGGTTCTAGATATTTTCGCGGTAGGAAAGCATGATTGGAAGTCAGTCTTTTTGACACTCTCTAGAGGAAACCGATCTAATCTCCAGTGGAGCCCCCTGAGATGTTGTGATTGCATGTTTCATTACATAAAAGCACTACTGAGTGAGGACTGTAGAGGCTGAGCTCCTGAAGAAATATATACCCATCATCATCTCTGACTTTTTTTCACAAGGATAAGAAAGTGCATGACACTCAGCGGTTCATAATCACAGAGAAATCACTCACGACAATGGGCTTCGTGGAAAAAAAGCAATAACACCATAGCATGAATGTCAGAGTTTGATTGGTATACTGTCTCTCAGGAACCTACTACATGGAAGAGTGCTCTCAAAACACACGAGGATGTCCTTTGATATTTCAGCAGTGGAGAGCACAGAATTGAAGGGGATGAATCCCAGCTAAACACATGGCAATAAGACGCGGTGGAGTCCCCTTTCCCACAGACAGATTTATTTTCAATTACTTATGTCAGCTGCTTAGTGGCCTGCTCTGCCATTCCTCCACCAGGTGCCTGTCACAAAGCTCATCCACATGATAATTGAAAGAGGTTTTAATGAAGGTGAAATGTTCTTGACCTTTGAATGCCACCGTCTGCTGCTGCCCACTTTCCTCTCATTGCATGGAGAATAAAGCTCCACCTCTTTTATGAGAATGGTTTTCCTAGAAAAATCTGGTAATAACAGAAACCAGTTCTGCTATTATGTTAAGTGAATCGGCACTCATAGTAATTGATCAATTTATAGGGCTTTATTGTATATTGAAGAAAAGAAGGCTATGGATTCACCCATACTGCTTTCACCTATACAACAAGTTGCAGATTGAAAATGGTCATGTATTCATGTGTGCAAACAAAAGAGGAATCAAAGTCAAATACAGTAGCTTTGATTCTAAGGATTTTTGTCAGTAATGACTATTAAAAGATTACACAAATATGAAATATACTGTTTTAAAATTTTGTATGCATCAGTACTCAAAAGATGGAAAGTGTATTAATTATGTTCAAGTGAGGCAAATATTTATCTCATAATTCTGAGATTTAAAGGTCTCTTGAGATTATTTTTTTTCAGCCGAACTAAAAAATATGCAGACCTCTCTATTATGGTTCTTCTGTCCACATATATTTGTGCATTTTTTATGCTTTTTTTTTAACGGCTTGCTGGGAGCTCTGAAGGGAATTAAGTGGAATTTTAAAACAACATGCAATGTTGCATATTTTACACAACTTTTTTCCAAAGTTGTCACAACAGTCATCTCCTCAATGCTACCCAACTAACACGGATGTGTGTAAACCATACTTTAGCATTAGTCCAATATCAGTGTTGGACTAATGGGTCCTGTGACTGAATGAGGGCAAATTTCCAATAATAACTGAATGACAACAGGAGTCACGGGTTGTGTCTCATTCTTTGAAAGGCTCCAGCCTCACAGTAAATAAAAGACCTTTGTTATGCTAAACTAACTGCTTTGCTACCTGCTCGCTCTCCCAGAGCGTTGTAGCTGAGGTCCAGGTGCTGAAGCCTGGTGTTGGTGATCAGCGCCGGCCCAAGGTGCTCAGCAGACCGGTCTGTGAAGCGGTTTCCTGACAGATTCAGGCTCACCAGGGTGTTGTTCTCCTTGAGCATACCAGCTATGGCTCTGGCCCCAAAATCCCCAAGACTGTTGTCAGATAGGTCCACTTCTGGGGTTGACACACACAGTGAAAGTTAAGAGGCCGGTAAGTATAAGCACAACATGTGGCAGGAAAAGGTTCCAAAGACAAGAAAAAGAGGTTTCAAACATTCAGAAGATGAGTTATACTTAATGAACAGTTGCTGATCATATCCTGATTGTCATTATTACAGTTCAGTTTGGTGACCTGCCTGCATGTTGCTGAAGAGTGTTTCACAAAATAGTTGAGACAGCATCAAACATTACTGGGTATTTCTCCATGTTTCTTTTCTTTAAAATATTCAGAATATGTTTAGGCTTTATTCTCACATATGATCTCAAATCCCCTCTGGGAGGAGACGGAGACGGCTTCATTTAAAATGGGAGCGACTCACTTGGGGACTAAACTCCATGAGGGTATTGTCATTATTATTATCATTGGAGTTTTAAAGTCATTGTCAGTCTAACAATCAGTCAGGTCCACCACTTGAATATCTCAACAGCATGTGGTGAGGTTACCGTGATAGTTTTACAGACATTCATGCCACTCATAGATTAATTAAACTCCCTTCTCATCGTCACTTGACTTTTCATCATTTTTATTAATGTCTTGTCAACAGTTAGATGATTCCCAAATGATGAATCCTACTTGAGTTTTCATCCAGTACCACCATGAGGTCAACTTTTGTGATTTTGAGTGAAATGTTTTGCTGGATTCGATGCAATAAAATGTGCAGCCCTTCATACTCTCCTCCCAGAATTAGCATCATCTCTTTGGTGGTCGCTTCATTTTCCATAAAACCACCATCAGGTCAAATTTTTGATTTGTTCAGGACTTCAGTACTTGGGTTATTCTTCATAGATCTTCCACCAGGTTCCTGAACTGCACCAGTGACTTTTACAATATAACATTTAGCAAATATAAGACATGGACCCCAGATGTTGAGTCATGTGCTGTTAATATAATTGAGGTGAGAGTGTCAAATGAGTAGGACTAAGGTGGCACTTTTGTAGGGGAAAAAAGTGTGACAGAGTGAGGGGAAAAGGAAGAGGAGGAAGAGGAAGAGTGTTCATGCTCGATAGCCTGGTAAAACCACCTGTAATGTAATAATTCTCCTTTAACATCCCAGCTACAGCAGCTCCGCCCATTCCTTCCATCCAATTATCCTGCAGGTTCAGCCGCAGTATTGAAGTGTTGGTTACCAGGGGAACCGCCAGTGCTTTGGTGCCCTGCAAATACACAAGCAACCCTCCCACCCCCCCACCCTCAAAGTGAAATTCTTCTGTTTGTTCACTGCAATATATTTTCTTATCTGTATTCCAGTTTAAAAGAGTAGATGTGCTGACGCAGGTGGGCAGAGAGAGAGAGAGAGAGAGAGAGAGAGAGAGAGAGAGAGAGAGAGAGAGAGAGAGAGAGAGAGAGAGAGAGAGAGAGAGGAATATTAAACCTGTTTGAGACAAATGAAGCAGACAGGAGCCGTGTGGAGGCGTGGGTCAGAAATGAAGCTCACAATACATGAAAATTATAGTTTCTAGCATGGCTAATGAAAAAGTTGAACGCATGAAGCCCTATGTTAAGTTGATATTAACAAAAACAGACAAAGAAATCAGTGTATAGTGTGTCTAAACGTGTGCAGTATATACAGTATTTCTGTAAGGTTTGAAAATCTTATCAATCTGCATGGCATAAAATCAATAACCTTTGGAGGTTTACTGCGTAATCTCTGTGACTGACAGCTGCAGACTTATTTAAAATCCAATTTAATGTGTCTGAATGATGTTCCTGTCACCGAAACCTCGGGAAAGGGCTTGTTAAGGAATGGATTTACTGTACAGCTTTCATTTACAGCATCAGTGGAAGCCTGTAAAAATGTCAAACTGTGCTTCTAAGAGCTGCCGGTGATGCGTTTTCACATTTACAGAGGATGTTCTCCTCCCTCAGTCAGACAAGCACAGATCTATTTTACATTGACTAACCATTAAAAAGGCATGTAATTATTATTGACTGGTTGGGCTAGGTAAGTTTAAAGATCGTGTAAAATAGAAATGAAAATGAGTTTTAAGTTCATCACACCACAGAAAAATGTGTTGTTAACAACCCATCCAAATTTGAATGAAAAAAAACACCGACAAGTTTGTTAAATTAGGCTTTGAAATCATGATAAAATCAGCAGTCTCCTCTGCTCTGAGACTGTGGGGGCGTGTCGCCTGAAGGCCCTGAAAATCCACCCACTCGCGGGACTGCGCCGCCTTTCTCAAGTACCTACGACCCGGACAACGGACGCTACAGGAGGAGCAGTGTGTCCGTGAACTCCATCCGTCTCCGGTGGAAGTTGGTGAAGCAACCCATCGTAAAATGGTCACTGCAGAGGCAGCTGTTGGTGTCGATGCTAAGCTCTCCATCAGGGACACTCTTCACAAAATCAACCCACCTCTTTTTCCTTTCTTTATCAGTTGGAAATTTAAATAACGTTCCCGAGATGTTTTGCGGTTCTTGCATCCAGGAAAGATGCATATGCGGGAGACATCCTGAAGCAGCTAACTGATGTAAGATAACAATCTGACTACGGCAGGTGTAGCAGCTGAAATCGAGTAGGATGAACTCTTATGCAAAGGCTTATCTAGGCTTTTATAGCGTTTCACCGTGTGAGAGGAGGAGCCATGCAGAAGGTTATATAAACCGTCTGCGGGAGCTCGGTGACGTACTGAAGCTAGCTTTTAGCCCCGCCTAAAAAACCCTGAGCTGAAGACGGATGAGAAACTGTTCAACGGTCTAACTCCACATTTTAGTGTAACAAAGTTTTCAAACTTTGCACATGCTTTCAGCAACTCATTCACACATATAATGTATTGAGAAGCAAATCTTGAAATTTGCTTTACATGGTCTTTAAGAATAAAAAATAATTATTTCAATTTTGTAATACTAAGTATAAGTAATACTGCATGTAGTAATGTATTTCCAATTTATTATGTGTAAATTTGTGTATATTTTGGGTTATATAACAGTTAAAGAAGGTACACACTATATTGAAAACATGTCTAATGCTTAACAGACCAAACATAATATTCATTATAAAGCTACTTTTTCATGGGTTAAAAGCTGAAAAGCGTTTTCTGTCATTTAGGATAAAAAATAAAAACATGTCCAGATGTCTCTGATAACAAAGCAACACCTTTCTTCAAAGAGGTGAAAGACTGCCAACTTAAATGTGTGCTTGTTAGATCTGTGTAATGGAGTATTTAATGGATATTTTATATGTAAACCAAACTGCGTAGATATGTATATATATATATCCTCTATTTCCTAGAAAAACTCTTCAAAGCTCAGCTGCGGTGGACTTAACACAGTGCTAACCACACTCTCTCATCATCAATGCCGTCGCTCTGCAGGAGAATGTGACTTTGAATTAATGAGTCATTCACTGGCAAAGGTTTGAGCTGATCTAAAACAGCGTTACAGTATGATTTTGTTAAACGTGTGACTTCTGCTCGGGTTCACACGGACCTTTTAATCATGTGGTTTGTGAGCACATTCCCGCAAGGAAGTTCAAATATTTGTCGATCGTTTACAAGAAGGCAGGTTCAGTTGGACTACTTTCACTCAGGTGACGCTGATCTGATGAGTCAAACGGTGAGGGAAGAGAAAAAGAGCTTCTTATTAGCTTTTAAATCTGCGACATTCTAGGTCAGAGGCTAACAGACGGTTTAGAGCATGGTCCATTGCCGGTCCAAATTTCCCAAGTACCACTTGCCACTGCAGATACCAACAGCAGAAGGCTTTCAAAAATAAAACTAAACATTTAATAATCAGAGGACACACAAGAATAACTTAAAAACATAGAAACAGCTGTTTGCAGATTACATCTCTATTTCACTAACCTGTCAGGTCTTGTGTTGTCACTATAAGCTATATAAACTGTCAGGGTAACATCAGTGTTATGCTTTCAGACGAAACGTCATGACACCCGAAGTGGCTGAGCACAGACACATTTTATATTCTAAACTACTTTAGTCATTAAAAACTGAGTTTTACATCATTGCAATGTGATGTGTAATGTAATGCACAATGAAATTAAATGACAATTGTTGGACTTAGGCCATTTGGAGTACAATTGCTATACTGAACAGGGTCATGCGGGGGGAGGGGTGGAGGTGTCACTCATGCTCACATTTACACCAATTTAGAATCACCAGTTAATATTCATGTCTTTGGACTGAGAGGATGCACCCACAGAGAAGAGAGGGAGAACATGAAAACACCACACAGAGAGGTTAGAGCTGACCTGCAGGTTCACTCCCAGAACCTGCCAGCTGTGAGGTGACAGTGCTAACCACTAACCACTAAACCAGCCCTACCCGCCCTTGTGGGTTTTCTCCAGGTGCTCCAGCTTCCTCTCACAGTCCACAGATATGCAATGCTAGGCTAATTGGTGGTTCTAAATTGGCTGTAGGTGTGAATGTGTGGCTGTCTTTCTGGACTGGCGACCTGTCCAGGGTTTCAGCTGTGGTAGGATCCAGCCTCCCCTGTTCCTGACCCTGTGCGGGATAAAGCAGGTGTAGCTAATGGATGGTTTACTGCCACTCAATGTTTAAATAAATCACTATTGTGACTAAATAAATAGTTGTTACTATCACTGAACGAACGACCTCGGCTCAGTGGCTGCTGATGTACCACAATATGTTTGCCTCTAAAACTGATTTCCAAATCATAAAAATAATAATGTAACAATCAAATCGAAATTTGGACTGAAAATATCTGATAAAATAAAAGATCCTCTACAGCTCTTATCCAAAGCATCAGGCATCCCTCTCTTCTGCAAACAGATCAAATAGACAACCTTTCCACAAATCCTCTTCCTCTAATAATTTTCATACAGTTTTATGATTACAGTACCTGAGGCCCCAGACCACGGTGCTTCATAACCAGCTCGCTACTTTGCATATGCTGCAGGAAACAAGAGGCTGGCACCACCTGTAACATGTCACACGCCTTCATGTAGCTCATCTGCCCCGTCAGATCATATGCATCCTCCTCACCTGCAACATAAATAAAGACACTAGTGTGTGTGTGTGTGTGAATTGCTAGTTAATAAATACCTATTTTTTAAAAAGGGAGCGATGTGGCACTTTCCACCAGAGAATGACCTTTGGAGTGTGATATTGAAAACTCCCTCGTGGCTGATTTGGCCCCGTCAGGAGAGCTCATTCATACCAGATGGTTTTCACTTGTGGTGAAAAGGAAGCCTGACACAAAGACTGAGATGAAGTCATTAACATGCAGAACAGGACTTCACATGTGTGGGTGGGTGCATGGAGGAGTTTCAGTTTTTTTGTATTACTATTATTTAAATCATTTAGCGATTGAGAAACTAGACAGGCAGAGGGGGGAATGAGTAGCAGATGGGGTGACAAAGGGGCTCTTTGCCTTATCAATGCATTGTTCTGATCAAGATCAAATTAAGACTCCCTATCAAAATGCTTTCTATCGTTGGCGCCGGGTATGAAATATGAAAAAGCAGGATGAAATGACTCACAACAGAAAGCCATTGCCTTCCTTTTTTTCTGAGAGGGAACATCACATCCTTTATCATATCGTCCTTTTTTTCCCCATCTAAAATCTGCTCTACCTGTGAGCTCCAGATCTGTGTCATTGTCTTCATCAGATGTCACATGCTCCTGTCCTCCGAGCTCCTCTTCCTCCTCCTCGTCCTTTTCGCCCTGTCTTTTGCCTCCATCTAGCAGGTTCTCGTCAGGACTCGAGCGTTGGTCTTCAGGCCCACGCACATCAACCTCTGTCTGACTCGAGCTTCGCTGGGTGGAGAAAGTAAAACATCGTGACTCGTCAAACCCGGCTGCTGTTGGTAGCACCGAGTGAGGAGATTTGATGGATTTGCTGCCAGGAGAATAAAAGTGGACAACTGAGTCCATCAATGTGGATGGGCCATTTTAAGCTTTTGTTTTTCTAGTCTTTGCAAGTACTTCCCTATCCTCCCACTCCTTTCTTTCCAACTCCCTTCAACCCCTTGAACCAGAGGCTGTTATAGCTCTTTCACTCACTGTATTTATCTGCCTATGGCATATTCACATTTCTCAGTCAGCCATGCCATACATTGTTATTTTTAGGATTAAATAGGCTACTTAGAAATAGCATTGTTTGTCATGTGAGTGGTACTGCACATGTTTTAAGGCACATATTGTGAGGAGGATTTGAAAATGTACTGCTTTCATGGAGGTTTTTTTTTCACACTGAAGAGCACTGCAATTGGGCTACATAAAGGAGTAATTAAAACAGACTTTAACGGTTGGACTCTGAGTCCCCTCTGTTAAATAAATGAATGCTAGTACACAGGTCAAAAGAGCGATCCATGAAAAGGAAATTGCACGTCTTTAGCCTGTGTTTTCAGTTTGAGCAATTTCCTTACCCAGGGCGAGGCAAGTGCTCAAACGTGCCCAGAGACGGTGTTGAAGTCCTCCATTTCTAAAAGCCATTATACTGCTGCAGGTCTGTAACATGCAATGAATTATCACCCAGGGTCCCTCCCATGTGTCTAATTTCCAAATCTGCCACTGAACAGTCCCACCTGTGTGTTCACACCTCTTTTGCTGAAGAATTTGCAGACTTGGCTGCATGGTCGGTTTCCTACCTCCCCCAGCTGCAGCTTCTCACTTTCTCTTTCTGCGTCATCATCGTCTTCTAGCACAGAAGGCAGCAGCACCTCGTTGGCCAACTTCTTCCCATGAACCATGACTTCGGTACTGAGTAATTGTGATACTGAAAAAGATATGTTTTGCTGCTTTTATGCAAAAACAAGTTTCTGATTTAGCCTTTTTTTTTGTACTGTGAGGAAAATCACTACACCTGATTTAAGCAGCATGTGTTCAGTATGTGTTCATGCACAAAAAGGAGGGGCAAACTCCTCTGGACTAATTAGAAAGGCTACTGCTTCACATCTGACATTCAAGTCACCAATCAGAGTCCTTGTGTAAAGTTTGGACGGCTTGTTTTGTTGACAGGTTGCCATGGCACTGAGTGACATCTCAGGACTCTGAGTGCCAACTCTTTGTGCCATGACGACCAGCACTTATAGACTCCGGGCAAGGAAGGGAAGTTAATGGCTTGTTTCATGCAAATTACTCCCAAACACTAAATCTGACCTTCAAAATAAAGCGTTTCAACCTTAAACAAGTTCTGTGGCCTGAATAAACCTTTCCAGTTAACTTCCTCTCTCATGTAAACAAGAAAAAAAAACAACCAAGCAAATGTGTTGACATATTCTGTAAATGTTTGTCTTTATTTTTAAGTAAATGCAAATTCATTGCAGTTGATGCATTAAAATGGAATATCCTCAATCAAGTACACAACAAAGGTCATTATAGCAGAGGCTGATTGGATCAGAGTTGTTCATAGCAGCAGTGATACGCAAACACAGAAAAAGAAACCCCTCGAGAATGTTTTTACCGTCCCAGAGCCCCGTGAGAAAGGCCAGACAACTTCACAATACAGTCTCACTGACTTGACACAGTGCTGGTAGACAGACAGAGCTTCTTCAATATGAACAGGAGACAGAAGATCATCATGCATTTATTTAATGCTGCTGTTTTATCCTCATACCGAAAGGATATGAGAGACACCATATAGAATAGGCCTTTTTTTTTGTTCATTTTTAATCAAGCAGAATCATAGTGCTCATTTACATAATCAAAATACATTCTTAGAAAAGATTGAAGTGGTACTCTTTATAGTTTGTCTTTTAATATATATATATATATATAGAAGCTATATATAGAAGCTATATCTTGTATCAATTCTTTTTGTGTTGCACATTTTACATCACAGACATTTTCTTGACGGCTCTCACTCCAATTAAAGTAAACCTGGTAAATAAATTTGAGGGGACATTCATCCAGAGAGAACAACAGCAGGGAGAATGGAAATCACCCATTTTTTCCCAAACAAAATAGTTGAGTCAGAAAAAAAAGAAAAGAATACACAAAAACATTTTCTTGGCAGCTGTTAGGGACATTTAGAAATCACAATGAAATAATTGAATCATGCTGACAGCTATCTTTAATTTTAATCAAAGACAAAAGTAAGGGAACAAACAAGACTCAGAAGCTGACAAGAAAAAGCCACAGGTTAATGCAGCGTGGGTGATCAAATAACGATGTGGCCCCTGCACAAATATTTTCAGATTACAACCCTGACTAATTGGAAAGCAGCAAATGACCACAGCAGCAGTGTGATTGCCTCTTGTCTCTGGATGAAAAACCTCACTGGAACTTAAAACAATAGAACTGAACTGCTGATATAAAATCTAAAAGCCATGTGGGCAGCTTCCTGTTACAAAAACACCATCTGGAGAGATTGAATTTGCAGGCTTGGCGTGACACAGAGCAACAAATTCAAGCTTATTTTGAAAATCTGACCAGTGTGTCACAATAAAAAGACAATAAGCAGAATATCCATGTAAAAACATACACCTGAGATCATGCATGTTTACACCCACTCTTAGAGACATGTGCTCGGTTAGGATGATTTCCTGGGCACACATATGCATGCACACACATGCGTGCTGATGCCACTGAGCAGGTGTCAGGTCACAGTGACGGAGTGGCACCTGAGCCACGGGATAGCACAAAACATGCAGAGACAACAGAAAGAATGGATGTACCAAATGTAGGCAAACACTTAATGTAAGGCAAGAGGCAGAGGAGGGGGGATGTTAAATTATATTTTTTCAAAGCTCAATAGGTGATGATTGAAGTTGACATATGTCAGATATGAGCTGGGCGGCATCTTTTTGCTTTCCTTAACAATGTTTTGCTACAGATGTACTTTATGTTTAAGAAAAAAAGGCTTTGGAGAAAATGCTTACTGACTGTCTTGCTAAGAATAAAGTGCGAAAACTCACACCACTATCATGTTTGTTCAGTAAATATAATACCAGCATAGCTTCGCATAAAGACTGAAAACAGGGGAAACAGCTAACCTGGCCGTATAAAACGGTTGCACATTTTTCCAACTATCTTATTTAAAAGAAGAAACGTATGATTTTTAGTTTAATACGTCAAAGATGCTATTGTGTTGAGATAGTGACTGCATTTACCATGCTAACCAGCTAGCCCTGGCCCGTCTTGTCTCGCAATACCACTTTGAACCACACAAGGTGATAGTGAGTCACTATGGCGTCCAGTCTACCTTCAATCCAACATGAGAGGAAGAAGCAGCCTATTTTAACCTTGTATTCGAATGATTAGTGAAAGCAACGATGGCTGAAACTTTTGCAAAGCAACCATTATCACAACCACTACCAACTCGTGGCAAGAATCAAAATGTAAGTTTGGTGGCAAAGGAAAGGCTTGACGGCAAAACAAGAGTTAACACTGGTTTTGCTTTCCACTGCTGGAGACAGCATTTGTTAAGTAAGCCAAAAACATGTATGCTGAACTCACCATGTTTATTCTTAACTGGTAAGTAAACAGTCGTTAATGCCAGCATTGGCTATTTGGTCATAGCTTATAAAAGCAACTAATACTACAACGTTACTAACCTTGATAGTATGTGTGATGAGTTAGCTGTTAGGTGGTTCAGACCAGTTACAATAGCTGTATTTGAATCCCTCAATTAGCTCATCAACAATCTAACAAACTGGGAAAACTCTATGTGGCAAACTAGCCAGGCGTAGTGACCTTGTTTGAACAATTCAAAAACAAATCTTTAGTGGAGCTAATAATATCACATATTGTTGCAAAAAAAATACAAACAAATCAAATGCAGTCAATATAATTTTTCTGTGGTTGTTTTCTTGCTTATGTGGTCTTGCTAAAAACCAAGATAAGCGAACTATGTTGTAAACTACAGGTTCAACTGATCGATCCACAAACCCAACCACTAAATCCCAGCAAGTTGCTGAACCTCTGAGAGGCAGATTGAGGGCAGACTGGTTGACTCAATATAGCCTCCTAATGTACAAAGTGGAATTACAAGACAGGACATAAATCTTACATATTGCATCTTTAATTAAGTAACATTATACATATTTTTGTTTAAATCTGTCCAGAAAAATGTAAGAAAAAAAAGAAATGACATATATGGGGGGTTAGTGGAATAAAGACACAGTCTAGCCGGTTTAGCATTTATTTAGTTGATTTAGCTGCCAAGAGTTTTTATACATTTAAATTGACTCATAGCGCCACTTGCTGCTGTGCAGGGTGTATTACTCAGGACATTTGGGTGAAAATCCTCACAATGACAGCAGGAAGATTGTGCAAAAAGTCTCTTGATATATATATATATATATTTCTTTTTTGCGCACATTTATTTTGAACTTGTAAAACATGCTGTATTCATTTTTCAAGCATAATTTATTGGAAATATTTTTAATGGTACATTTTGTATTTGCAAAACAAAATGAATTAGTTTGATAATGATGTTTTGTATTTGAAAACCACACTGTGTTTGTTGGTCAATCGTAGGGCATTTGTAAAGCAACATTTGTTTAAATTTTGGCAGAAAATTAGTCCCACAAACCTTCCAGAGTTATGAAATCGCAAAGAAACTCAGCGTAATTAACAAAATGTCAAACAATTCCTTCAAGTTATTAACTATGGATTTAATCATCGATTAATCATCTGTAACTCATAAAACATTTTTTAGAATCATTTCCCTCCACCGTGCTTATCTGATTTGATTACATATTGTACCACATTCTGAACACATAAAAGTTGTAATAATTTTTTTACTTTTTATAGATTTAGGTTCATTTTAATGATGTATGGATACAGGACAGACTTTAGTGGCTGCATTGCATTCCTCGGCAGCTGCTGGATGTTTGACAGGCACCAGCTGGGACACACGAGATTATAATGTTATGACAGAATGGACAGGCCACTAAAATGAGCGCTGGCATGCGTTTTGATGGATTGCCAGTGAAGAGCTAGATAATATGTTCATTGAGGCTGTGACAGAATTGCTGTTTTCATAATTCAGGGTGACCTGTTGACACGCCAAATTTGTTTGCAAGACATTTGTCTTTTAGTTTTTCTGTCTGCATGCCTGTACATCTTTCACTTTTCTAACTCTGCAGAGCTCTACCGCCTTTGATTTCAATAAAAAACACCCCAAATAGATTTGACCAGTCTTGATACTTTCCCAACAAGTAAAGTTGACTTAATCCATACAGAAATGTCAGTTTGTTATTAATGCCACACATTTCCTTGCAAATATAAAACCCAATAAAAGCCTTTTAACTGTAACAATAACACAGAGTATATTATATTTCTTGAGTATATTCTTGTCTTGGTCATGCATTCACAATGAGGCAGGTCATCACACTAGGTGCACACATTATGAATCAAAATGATCAATTTATAATTTTTGGAAGAATCATCAACAAGCAAAACAGATTTTCAGAGAACAGAACATTTCCAACTTGCTACAGACAAAATCGCAGAGGCCAACAGAAACATTAAAGTGGTATAAAAAAAAGAAATAAACCCATTTTTTTTACAGTAAAAAAATTGGCACAGTATTCTTTAACCACCATTGCTGTGTCCTCCAGACTTGTTGTCGTCAGAAAACCTTGATTCATCGACCTACGAGCAGAAAACCCTGAGAGAGAAAGGACAGAAGGAGAGGCAGAAAGACAGACAGACAGAGAGAGCAGTAGAGACATAGAAATAGAGATGTTACAGTCATTACTCATCCAGCGAGCAGGGGCTTTGATGGCCAAATGTGAAATTCAAGTGACAATCCACACAGGAACCATCGTCTATGATGCATTATGTTGGTACTTAATGAGCCATAGTGGATATGTAGGGCCCTTGTTTTGCTCTCATGGCAAGGGTATATGAAGTGTCTAATCTTGAATATGCACAAATAACGACGGAAACAAAAACAGAAATGGAACAGAGACACTCGCTTTCACTCTAATCCTCTTAGTTTAAAGGCTCTTCTCCGCAGGTTTCTATGGTTACCCACTCTGTTTTCATCTGAAACTAGGGGTGATAACACACTGTCACTGCCAACAACTACAGGTTGCAGATTGAAGTTGACTTACAAACGTCTCTCTGAGAATGATCGGCTCTAGTAATATCACTGGTTGAGATAAATCTCAATGGGGTTTGCCAAAGAAAATCTTTCTCTTAAAATATGAACTAACCAGCTGGAAAATCTGAGAGGCAAACAAGAATCTCCAGCAAAAGACAAATATGAATAAATAAGAAAACACCTCTTAAGCATCCTACACAGTTCAACAGTGTTGCAGATGAGACAAGTGAATGATCTAAGTTTTTCAGTCTTGGTCAAAATTATTGGCAACCCTGAATTTCAAAGCACATAATTGAAATACATGCAAATCAACTAGTTCTGTGTAAACAGAATATGTCAATAAAATGTTCAAGGTTACTGAACAAACGAAAAATAATTGCATAATAGTGAAATAATACAAACACAAAATGTACCCGACCACTGACCGTATATAAAAGTGGACGTCGCTTCCGGGTCTGAAAAATGAGGCCGATGTGGAAGTACTTAATCCTCGCAATACCACAGAGCGCAGCCAGAAGTTGAGTCCAAAAAGCCTCCCATTCAACTAGGCTCATAAAATCAATAAAGTCAATAAAAATTCCTTGGAGTTTTCTCAGTGTTGATAGCTAAAGTCACTCCTTCTTATTAGTTTTCTGGCCATCCATCTGAAAATAATCCTGTCATTAACTAGAAAATATGCCTCAACAAGCCGTGTTTTGGTGGGGGGCATATCTGTTTGATTGACAGGCCTGTGGTGCAGTCAGGGTACAGCTATCGGTGGGCGGGACGCCGTATCACCAGATTTCCAATCAGATAGAGTCAGATCCACCGCTCACCCAAATATGGTCATTACCAGCTCCAAACTGCTCTAAACTAGCAAGATGGCGCCGGCCAAAATCCGAACTCGAGGCTTCAAACCCGGCCGTTCACAAACCAACGGTTGACGTCACTGTTGGATGCCGCTTTCTCCTGATACAATTATTGGCCGACTTTAATGATATTTGGTAGCAGAACCTTTGGCAACAATGACAGTTTCTAACTGTTTTTTGTTGCCATCTAGAAGTTTCTTGCACCTGTCCACTGATAGTTTCTGCCACTCTTCCATCGCAATGTGTTCAAGGTCTGTTAAAGTTTGCAGGAGTCAATGGCACATTTTAGCTCTCTCCAAAGGTATTCAATGGGATTTAGGTAAGGACTCCATGCCGACCAGTTTAAATCAGCCCATCTTTTCCCTCTCAACCACACTGTGGTACTGCTGAATGTGGGCTTTGGGTTGTTGTCTTGCTGAAAGACCCAAGACCTTCGCTCAGACCAGGAATTTGGACACATTTCTATCCAAACTCATAATTTCTTTGATACATTCAATGCCTTGAGTAGTAGACACAGCAAAGCAGCCCCACATCGTAATATAACCTATATGTTTTACTAAAGGTAGCGTGTTCATTTGATGAAATATGCACTGCATTCGTTGAGAGCTCTACCAGGGTTTCATCTGTCCATAGAGCATTATCCTTGAAAGTCTGAGGGAATTTTGTGAATATTTTTGCAAACATTGGCCTTTTTGTGCCTTTCTGTGGTATTCCACCTGCCCTTTGCCAAGGGAGACCTTCTTGGTTTAGTGTGCAGCATATGATACGGGCTGAAACCACCGCAAATTGCTTCTGGCCATCCTGAAGCTCTTTAGATGTCTTACATCTTGTTTTACCACCAACCTGCACAAACTTCTCTCGCTCAGTTTCTTCTCAGTGCCATGTCCTCAACAATTTTATGACTCTGAAACTTCTTAATAACATTACAAACCGTTGAAACAGAAATTGCTTTGCCTTGTAGCCTTTGAATTAGTATTTCTGATACTCTGCCTCCCTGGGCTCTGACAGGGTTAATTAAGGACATCTGAACACTGGAAATTAAGCAAAGGTGTCCAGTCCAGATTTACAGGTACTAGTAATCCTCTGGGAAACACATGTACTTTTTTGAAATAAATACAGCGAGAGTCATTATTGGGGAAGCCGGGAGCAGTGGTTTCATAGGGGAACTGGTACCATGGTAATGTTAGATGCCTTCAAAAATTGAATGGTTGCCTTCCTGGCCTATGCTACAACCTTCCACACAGTTTCATGAAAAGTGGGTTGGAAGTATTTTTGTAATTCTGCTGACAAATAGACAAACAACCAAAGACTACAGCCAAAACAAACCTCTTTGCTGGAGGTAATAAAACCAATACTTTTTTGTAACTCCACACACTTTGTCTAGCGCTACCATCACATCAAGAGTTCTCAATAATTTACATTTTATAGCAGCTTTTTTATTACATTTCCTATGCAGAATGCTTAACACAAAGCACTTACTCATCTGAGTCCTTCTTGCTCTCCTCAATATAGGCGATGGACTCTGAACGAAGCCGGTTGGTGACCTCATAGGTGCGCAGGGTGACACCAAAGATGTCCTCATGGTAGCGGTTCTCATCCTGGTAACAATAGGATGGTAAAGGTAGAGAAGGACGGACAGAAGGGTGAGAAACTGTTCAGCAGATAGGATTTGGACATAGTTTAACAATGAATGACAAATTCCTTGAACAGTACTAACAGGTGTGGACAAGTGTGTAGTAATGGGCATTGTGACGTGTGCCATTACTCTTGTTTTAGCCTTTATACCTTCAAGTTCACCGATGAAAATGATCCAGTGGGATGGTGACTTTTAAAGCCTGTTTTTTTTTTTTTTTTCGGAAATAATGACACTACATGCTTGACTCTCAGTTACATACAGCACATTTATGTAAAAAAGCTCAGGAGAACCTCCCCCTTTGACTTGAAGCTGATTGCATTTCTCAAGGGCACCTTTGCTTTGGTGGTGAGCCTTTCATTTACAATTTTCACAGCTCATCTAGGACTCTTAACAAACACAAATATCTTCCTCGAGACAAATATCACTTTAAGCTGTACGATGAGGTTTATTGGATATGTCACGGTGGAGATGTTGCACAGTGAATTTGGCCCCCCTCACCCGAAGCTTGCTGATGAAGAAGCCAGCGTCCTCCAGGCTCATGTTGCCCTGCTGCTTTATGATTTGCTGGACAGTCTTGAGAACATCTCCGGCCATTGTGACATCCCCACACACGTAGATGTGTCCACCTTCCTCCTTCAGGCACTGGTACACCGTCTCTGACAGATGCTCGCGCAGTACATCCTGTACATATTTCTGACAGAGAGACAGGGAAGAAATTACGAGTGTGCATGAAGAAGTCAAGTGTGAGAGAGGTAGGAAAAGAAACATTGTGAAAAACTGGAGAGTCAGGAAACGACTTACGGATATGGAGTAAGGTAAAGTCAAATTTGGAAGCTTTTTTTGCCCGAGAACAACACAATTGTATTGAAAAGAAAATGATACTCTTTAGATTATGTTCTACTTTTTATATTCAGTTATTGACCATCATTGCTAACAGTTGAATAGCAGCAATGTAACAAAAAACTACAGTGGAAAGCCATCAAACTGAAACATACATCCTCAATTGAAGTGTTGACACTCAGAATATAAGCACAGCAGTTTGTATCTAGCACTTTCTCTCCTCTGTGAATGTAATTCAAACCCACACAGCAGTCCAGTTAGAGTTGTGACAAGCTGACTCATCCTCAGTTATGGCCAGTTTAGTGCCTCTACCTTTGGTTTGCCAGGTTCTCTGGAGTAGGCTGTGTAGAGCTCCTTGAACACCTCTTTGTTCTTTGCCTTGATGGTCTCCTCCTTGTAGATGTGGTCCATCTCAGACTGACGACAGCCAAACACCAGGATCATGGGGCATGACGCAATCCCTTGAAGAGGACAGGTCGAGTTACTTTGTTGCTCAGAATGGAGATATAGAAATTATAGATTGCATTTTGGTATATTCACTAAATCTCTGACAGGGATTTGGTCTGAACTCCAATATTACACAGAGATGCATATGATGCTATTTTAACTGGAAGAATAAATCTGTCTGCTGTTCCTGGATATTTTCACAATGACACATCAAATTGAAGATTCTATCTGGTTCACTGGTTCGCTCTCTATAAGTTGATGAATAATACATCTCTAAGGAATGGGATAAAAAATGATGTCCAACCGTTGTGCTCTAGCTCATATAGTCTATGTTGCCAGAAGCTTCTGAATGGGGCGATGCCTGTTCCAGGACCCACCAGGATACAAGGTGCTTGGTTGTCTTTGGGAAGGTGGAATGATTGCGCACTAAAATAATGCAATAGACAAAAAAATACTTTGAATTCTCCTAAAAGTGACCACAAGGCCCGTCAAACTCACTTAAAGGAATAGTACAACATCCTTGTTCAGTTTATTACTCAGAAATGAGAAGACTGATCCCACACTCATGTCTGTATGCTAAATATGAAGCTGCCATCTGAAACTGGTTGCCATAGCTTAGCACAAAGCCTGAAAACAGATACCCTGGCTCTGTTGTGGTAATAAAAAACACCTGCAAGTAGGCTATCTCTAAAGCCCATAACCTTGCAAATTCATTTTGTTTATTTCGTGAAAACTAGAGCAATACAAACAGGGGTTGGATGGGACAAAACATAGACTGTATTGAAATCAGTATGTAGTGCCAGGTCTGAAAAATTTGGCCAATGCGGAAGTGCCTTAAACTGCAATATCACCGAGGGCCACTAGGAGTTGGCTCAAAAAAGGCTCTGGCTCCATAGACTCCTATTCAACTTCAATAATTTGTTGCCACGAGTCAATTTGGTGTCCTTCGAGAAAGTCACTCTTTCTTAATCGTTTTCTGGTGGTCCACCTCAAAACACCCATCATTGACTAGATATTAGGCCTTAACCTTCCTGCTGTACTCGGGTCTTTCATTGCATCAAAATGGCTGTGAAAACGGGTCACGAAAGACCCGGATAGCCTGGAAGGTTAAAAAAGTGGTATTTTTGGAGGGGTGTCTTTTCTATTGACAGGCCATGGTGCAGTCAGGTTTCTGCAATCCTCAGGTTCTTAATTCCTGCTTGTTTGTCTGCAGCTCATCGTAATATGGTCACCTCTGGCTCCAAAATAGCAAGATGGGGCCGCTAAAATTGGAACCGGAGTCTTTATAACAACAGTTACAAAAACTATTGAGTGACGTGACTGTTAGTTTCCGCTTGGAACAAACACAGGACTTTGACCTCATCTCAACTGGTGTTTGGGTTTCTGAAACAGCAAAATGTTGGTAAAGCTGTCTCTTGTTCGTAAAAACTTTTTGTTCTGAACCTCTCACTTCATGGCACTGATATAAACCAATATAATGTCCAACATAACCTAGTAAAATGGTGATTTGCCTTTTTCACACTTAGGTTTTTGCACAAATTATACATGCGAGATTTCAGTCTTTGTGCTAAGTTAGCTTGGAGGTTGATAGTTAATATATATTCAGCATACAGGGAAGAGAGTGGTCTTAATCTTCTCAGTTTGGTCAAGAAAGCAAATTATTCCATTTCATAAAATGTCAAACTTCTCCTTCACCGTGAGATGATGGATTCATCTGCAATTCCTTGGAAAACACATTTTGATATTTACCCTCGCACAAAACACGGCACCATCTCCCCCTTCTCTATCCTGTTGAGCCACGATGAACACACTCCATGGTGGATAGGTCCCTCTCCATCTGAAAAAGATGATTACCAAGCAAGCATTTTACCTTTTTCTCTTCCCTCTGCCTCCCACTCTTTTAAAACGTACAAACAAACAGGAGTGGCTTTGCAAGGCGAGGGCCATTTCTCTTTCTCTCTGCAGGGAAATTCCAGTAATTCACCGGTTGCGTATACAAGTATTGAGATTGGTATTCAAACTTTGCCTAAGTAACGTAACATATTCAAATAATGTAAAGCACTTTAAATAACTTACGTATGATGTACATGCCTTTACTTGCGTAAAATTAATTATTTTAACACAAACACAGGTCTTTTCATGTGTGTAAGAGACACCAGCGGACAGTGACAGTATTGTATTTAATGTTCTAGGATGAGAACAGGTTGGAAATCATAGATGTTAACTGCAAAGGTGGGGCTGTAAGAAAGAGCTTTGTGCACTAAACTGAAACCTGCATATCTGATGCGTTTTATATGCAGTCAGATAGACTGGTATACCTCTACCTCTGGTATACCTCTCTAGGTCTTGTTTGTGTTTGTGCCCATATCTATAAATATAATCTGTTTAAACATATAAAATCTTCCTAGGGTGTTTCTAAATCTAAGTTTCTTGTAATTACAGCTGCGGTCTCTCTGCCCCATGAAGCAGACTGGCTTTCCAAAGATAACTTCCAATCAATTTTATTTGATTCATCGAAGGGTTTTCAGACAGGCTGAGTCACTTGAGTTTTCATGTGTTTTGCAGCATTGAAGGGGCACAGTGCCTTTTATCCATGACTAAACTGAACTTACAAATATATATACACAGGACATGTACTTTTGTTAAGGAACAACTTACTGCTTAACTCTATTTACTACCAACTCCACAGTGCGATTGAGTTTATTTTGTATTATTGAAATGTTAAAAATAACCACATGAAAATGTCAGAACAAAAGAGAAGACAAAGCCTGTTGGGAGCACTAAAGTTGACCCCTCCAGGCAGCTGGGAAGATCACAGCACCTAAAGCTACACCCACACAGTTCCTTGGTGAGCAGTTCTTCAAAGTGCTCCAAATCAGTAGCAGGTCTTTACCTCTGGCCTGATAGGAGACCACAGCCACAGTGAGGTGGATCTCTCCCGGGTGCACATCTGGAGAGGAGCTGATGGAGTAGTAGCGAGGCTGCAGCAGGGGCAGCTGGGTAAGCAGCAGAGTGGAGGGCATCTGAATGGAGGGGAACTCCTCTATGACCTCCACCAATGTGGGATTGTTGTACCACTTCCACTCCTCGTACTCCTGCAAGCCCTGGGGTGTCAAGAACAAAGACAAGGTGGGACAAAAGTAGAGGGGGATATTTCTTCGCAATTTTTTTGTCTTGTTGCTGTCCTGATGAGAAGCCCCTGTAACACCCACAGTATCAGAAAAAATAGAGAATAGTTTCCTCTTTTAGATCTGTGAACATTTCTGAATCGAGAGCAGGAGGAGGCCACAAGCAGAGACGTTCACCATTCACTGCCCAACTGTTTTTGTGTGTCATCACTGACATTTGGATGTGATGAACTTAGAGCAATGCCACCACGCTCAAAAACTTTTGCTTTTTTTCTCAAGCTGTTAATTAGTGACACAGCGCCCATGAAGAAGCGTGCTGTGGTCTCCATTCTGAGCCTAAAACACAGTTTGAAGCATTTTTTCACGTTTCAATTAGCAAAATGTTAACAGTAAAAGTACTTTGGGGTCCGGGCTTTTCAACCTTGATAAACAGATGGGGTTGTGCGACTTTACACATATCAGAAGCTAATGATTTTTTGCTTAATTAATTCCTTCTTTATATGCTTAAAAAACCGAACACAGTAACAAGACAGAGATGACAACAATGCCTGGTATGAGAATCTCTGGACATATAAAATAAGATTAGAAAAGTGAGGAAAACCCTGCATTAGTTCTGAATTAAACTTGAGATTTAACGCATACAAAAAGAAAAAAATGATATGCAGTGTCGACTCTACTGTACTGTTTCCTTTATGAATTTAGAAGCCTTCCATCTTTCCCTCCTGCTTTTGTGACAATGATTCCGTGTATGAGCATATGAGTCACTGCTTGGCCTCATCCAGCCTTTTCCACACATTGACAAAAATGGAGAATGAATTGTGGGAGGCACTGCAAGGGGGAATGGCTCTGGGTTAAAGCGATCAACGGCTTTGATTTGGCACTAACTAACTCCTACTGTATGCGTTTCCATGAATGTATTGGCTACCCTAAAGCCATGTTGACTATTTCAGAAAAAGTGAAAGAAATATATGCATACATTTGGAAATGAGAAAAGAGACAGAATATTTGATATGTGTTTGTTCATGAGCAAACACATGTTAGGTATGTGTGTAGGCTATATAACCTATAGTGTAGGCTATATAATCTATAGTGTAGGCTATATAATCTAAGAGCAGGCTAAGTACTCAGAGCTGCATCAGCTAATTTTTAAGGTCAGTGTTCATGAAAGTGAATTTACCTTACTGAGGAGCTCTAGTTTCTTCTTCTGCTTCTCATCAGTTGCCAGAGCAGCAAACTGCTGCAGCAGCACCGGGCTCGGTGGAGTGGTGATGTCCAGGAAGTACTGGAAAGCCTGGTCGATGGTGCAGGGAGGGATACGAGTCTCATTTGTCCAGTTACTGATCACACCTGCAGACAAGAAAAAGGTTAAAGTTGTATTAATTCACATTATGTATTAACCATCAATAGAATGACTACAACTGATGCTTGCTGAGGTATGCTTATGAAATCCAATTATTCCCGAAGCAGCTTCTCTCTCTGGCAATTTTGAAAACTTTGTAATTTATTCAAATGAACCAGGAAGTCTCTTAAGATCAGTACATAAACAATAAATGGCTTAAATTGTGCTATAACACAGTAAAATGTAATTGGCAGCAGATATAAGTATGTTTATGAATGCATTTGTCTACAGCTGTAACTAAGATAAGTACTGTATAATACAGTATGTCTATATATATATATATATGTAACTGAGTGGTAAATACAATGTTCACACTATAACCAGTAGATGGCGTGACATTGTGCCCTTTCGGGTGTACCAAAGCTGAGAGGTGAGAAACAGGAAGTGGAAAGCCTCTGTGCGGTTGATTTACCTGCGTCTTCTAGAGCAGGGGTCTTCAATGTTTTTCAGGCCAAGGACCCCCAAACTGATAGAGAGATGGAGCAGGGACCCCCTAATATATATATTGTATAAAATTGATTTTTATGTTAAACTGGAGGAGTGCAGGAGGCTTGGAGGGACAGGTCCAGGCTAGTCTCACGCTGTGAGTGAACCGGTGTCCAGCTTGAGAGAGCTCCTGTGTGTCGCTGAATGTGGGCATTTCTGACTGAAAGATAAAATCTTCTGCCTCCATTTATCCATTCGCTACAATATGTTGGATTCATGTTAATGTGTATTTAAAGACATTTAAATTTGTGGAAAAAAAATAAATAAATGAAAAATTGTCTAATCAACCAAAAATTTCACGGACCCGCTGCAGTATCTCCGCGGACCCCCTAGGGGTCGCGGACCCCCTGTTGAAGACCTCTGCTCTAGAGGATCACTCGTTTCATAAAGGGTAAAATGCTTAAATTGTAACATCTGTACTACAATATCAGAATATGTACATTAACATAGAGGTACAAGGTGTTACTTGGTCTGCTGTTTCCAGATTCTTTCCATGTGCGCAGAGTAAATTACGGATGAACTGTGTACAACCTAAAAGCTTCAAAAATTTATGTTATACAAACATGTGGTGTCATAATATATGCTTAAAACATTTAATGTGCAAACATGGTACTATAAGACACGATATGTAAAGTTTATGTTTGTTATGTAGTGCTGTATGAAGTGGAAGACCTGCTGCAACAGGTGCACTTGAGCTAACAGGAGCAGGGCGTGGTGAGTATACTGAGATGTGGAGATATAAAGCACAATTTAATTAAATGTAACATGATATATTAGGACTGACTGAGTTATTTTGTTCATTTTCATTTACTTTATGTCAACAGAAGAGCTTTCACTATTCACTCAGTTGTTTATGCACTATTTTCATGATGCATTGAGTTTATGTATCCGATTATCCACTGAGGTTATACAGTTGTTTGTGAATTAGTTTATGCACTGAGTTTATGCGCCAAAATGTTCACCAAGCTCCACATTCTGCTTGTAAATGCTGAACTGAAGGGGTTGAAATAAAGAGTTACCATTCAAACAATAGTGTTCTAGTACAGCGTTGGTATGCTGTTGGAAACAGGAAAAAGCATTTTACAGAGAAAGTTAGGATATTTATCAAGCCATTATCAAGAATGGCTTTATTTGTAAAGAAAATGTTTGCCTTGGTTCACAGTCACAGTGGAAATCACAGTTAAGTCTTCCAGTGTCACCACAACTGTTTGCCAATATGTAGCTTCACTGACAAATTTCTGGGCATAAATACCTTGCTTAAGTGTGACTTCGTGGTGTCTGCTGAGGCAAGAGAGACTGTCTCGTATTCACGTTTTGATTTTGACATTCTGCCCAGATTTCCGACCAAAACCCTCCTGATTGCACGCCTTCTGTATTCGCAAACTAGTGTGACGTTGCTAAATACATCACCCACCTAGAGCAGTGTTCCTCTCCTCCAGGAACTCCACTTTGACAATTTGATTGACATGTGGACCATCCTCCAGTTTGTCTATAAGAGCTGTCACCAGGTCCTCGTGGTTGCCAGGGAAGATACCCAGATGGTCACCGGGCTTGTAGCTCAGGCTGTCATGGTTGTTTGTGTGGAGCCGCACAAATATGGTGGAGCGACTAGGAAAGAGATCAGAGATTTAGGGAATAACACTGCATCACTTTCAGTCTGCTTCATTTTGTTTACACACCACTGTAAACAGAATTAGCAAGTTGGACAGCAGAAGAACCGTTAGATCCATTAAACATCATTTTCCAAAAATTACAAATACTTGTATGAGATTTTTGCTCTTATGAAAAGAGCTTCATGTGTCACAACACACTTACTTGGATTTGGGACTTTGAAGGTTTTGAGATTCCAGCATCTTGGCTCCACTAACTTTCTTCTTGTGAATACTGTATAATGCTGTTGGCAGAGAAAAATAATATTACATTACATACTTAACATTTAGAGTATTAGTTGGTTGATGTGTAGACCTGATCTGATTGGAAAATACATTTATTTGATTTCTTTTAGAGTTTTATATGAGAAGATCACTGCCACTTTAAAGTAGGTTTAAAGTCAGGATCCAAATTTAACTCAGCGTAAAGAAAAACAGGAGAAAAACAGGAAACAGGAGGTTTAGTGGTTTCGTGGATGTAATATGCAGCGTTCCCAAGGGTCATAGAATTTTAAAAACTCTTTCCCAGACAGGGAAAGTCAGTGAATTTGACAGTTTCCTTAGAGTGCGACCGGAATATGGTGTAACTACTGTATAGTTTGTTGAACAACATCTGGACACTGACTTCCGCGGAGGGTTGCTGCACAGACGTACATCATACAGTACAACATACTAATAGATCAATGCATGTGCACTAAACTACTACACTTATATGAGGCAGATAAAACTTTCATGTGTATAAAACTAATACTGATTGTAACCTTTTCAGAACATATAGACAAAACCAAACCCAATTTTTTCCCATATTTTTTGGATGCCAGAAAAATGACCTCCTAGCACTTTACATACATTTGTAGATATGCAAATATCAAAGACCTTTTTTTCTAACTGCCAGAAATGTAATTCTGTCACGTGTACCTTGCAAAGATTACCTTGTTTTGATCACAAATTGATCCCTTAATGTTTTTGTCTTGGTATTATATAATAATATAATAATATTATTATAATACCTGGATGCATCATACCCAGCATCATGGCTACTTCATATTCTTTATCTCATTTTAAATGTTATATCACATAAAATATATTTATGGAAGTTAGGTAACCAAACCACTGCACTATAACCAGACTTACTCCAATATTTTGAAGTCAAGACCTTCAGGGTAAAAAGGCCCTGAAATGCCATTGCATTATGATTTCTCATTTCACGGCAGAGCCACAGAGCTCAGCTCCAGGTGATGTAATACCTGAGTCATTAGTTGTGATCAATAATTCTACCGTCTCTCCACAGATAAATTACAGTTATTTTGTGCAGCAGTACTCAGGAGCACTTATTGCTCCTTTAATGTCAAGACACCATCAGCAGTTCATCAATCTGCTCCCACCGGAGTATTTACCTTCTGTGAGAGCCGGAGCCTCGGCCGTGTATGTTAAGCGGAACTTGCTCTTCTTCCAGCTGCGGTCGTTGCTGATCAATGAGTCGTTGGCCTTCTCAATGTTCACATCATCACCGACGCAGAACACATCGCAGGCAGCCTTGACATGTAATAACCCAGCCACAGGAAAGAGTATGACCATTTTAGAAAGCCACCCGTCACCACTACAGCATGAATTCACATCAGAATAGCAAAGGATTTAGAAAATGTGCTCTTTCAACTGAAGTAGGATCAAAATCTCGAAGTTTAAAATTTGTGTTATTTTAAAAACGAGGTCCATACAAGCATCAAAACTTGACAAGTAACCAACATACTAATCTTGAAATATAGAAAAAAAACTATGTGCAAAGTGTTGCCCTTTCCAAGCACACCACACTTAACCAAACCCAAAGGGTCTCAGCCCAAGAGACCAACCTTAAAAACTTTCTTGGCCCATGTTCTGAATGACTCCTCCTGGCCACACAGCTCATCTCCTTCTCCCATGCGTAGGATGCGCTCACCCCCCAGCTCTTCAAACAGTGTGTCCACAGCGTGGGCAAAGGCGCAGAAGTGTGGGTAGGCCCTGGAGCCAAGGCCAAACACTGAGAACCTAAACAGAAAAAGAGAGGAGAACCTGGAGATCTACAGGCAGGCAAAATACAAACATACACAGCTGCACACCACCAACACTGAGCCCATGTTAGAAACTCGCCATTTCTTCCCTCTTAAAAAGCAGCAAACAGTTGAAGAGAGCTGACGTATTAACAAATACCTGTCCTGTCTGGGTTTAAATGGACGTAAACATGGAATAGATTATTTTCTGAGGGCAGACGAATCATCGTTCCGCTGCTTCACCGTGAAGAAGTCAGGCAGCATCAGATTCAAGTTAGAGACGCATTTCTGTTGTCTCCTCTTCTCTAACAGATCAGCAAACTGTACACAGCAATACTATTTGTCTTCCCAAAGGGGCTTCACAGCCTCTCGTGGAGTGTGCACAGCGTGGAGTGATGTAAGATCACAATGAAGATGCTACATATGGAGAGATAGTGTCAATAAGTATAATAATAACATATTCTAGTTATTAAGCTGGTTAAAGGATCATTAATTGCTGTAACTTTTGTATTTTAAGTCATTGTATTATTAAAAAAATAAGATTTGGAAGTACAAAATACAGTCTTGTATTTAGAGGCAAACCTACAGATTAATTTATTTCTTGACATAAAAGTTATTCCACCTGAAACTTGAAACAGCCTGAGGTGAGGCTGTGGCTTTGTTTTTCAAAGTTTTATTCATATTGTGCAGATGTTACTGGGGTAGAGATATGTTTTCTTTGCCATGTGAATAAATACTTTAACAGGCAAGAATGACTATCTTAAAGCTGCTTGTTACTATGAAAAAGGTCATCTGAAATTTTTACATTGAGTAATTTTATTTGAGTACAGATACTCCAATAATTATTTTACCCCATCTGCACTGTCCTTCTGTGTCTTAAGTATGAATTTTTAATAATTATACAATACATAAATGTGAAAATTCAACATGACTGACCCATTTTCATAAATGAAATGTGAGGCATGTCATAAGTACAGGCTGAGGACAAGTTAGTTGAGTAAAACACCCATCAGCCTACGAGAGGATACTGTGTCAGTGACACTTTTGTCTTACCTCGACATAAAAAGTACACACACATATGACCAAAGAGTGATAAAGTCTCCACATGGAGGAAAATGAGGTGGTTTGACAGATCAAACACAGGACTTTCAACCGGGAAACTGGTGTTCAAGTCTGTTAGAAAGCCGACTTTTCACACATAGGGACGGCAAAATGTGATACTGACACAGTATACTCTAGTTGACTGAAGTGTGGATTACACACTTTAGAGTGTTACAGAATTGGACAGTTTGACTTGACCTGGATTGGTTTGTTTACCTGACATTGGCAAGAGGTCCGGTGCTCTCAAAGTTAATCTTGATTTCTGGTTCGTCGCTGGAGGACTTGCGAGTATCTGAGTAAGAGGACACGCTGTTGAATCGGACCTTGTAGCTCCTGGAGAGAGAGGTGAGACACATAGATTTTAAACCTAAGAAACAAAAAGACGGAAACTGACATCAACGAATGCAAACACAGACAGGTTGAGGGTCTAAACTCACTTTCTATCCTCTGTGTTGGATGTCGGGTGGCGCATTTCCATTAAGGCGGCTCCAAATTTCTACGGCAACAAATGAAGGACAATTAGTAATCTGTGCTGTTAATTAACTCGAGCTGTTAAACATTACATATATACCTCTCCATTCTCAGGTGGGTCACCGTTGCCAAATGTGCTGGTCACCACTAAGACCAGTGTCTCATGCTCCAGGTCCACCACATCATATTCATCCATTGACATGACCTGCAGAAGAAAAAAAAAAAGAGCATTATGCTGTGGAAATCTCAGCAGCTCACGTGGTGTAGTCTTGATCTCGCTCTGGTCTTCTAGACACACTCCAAATGATAGATAACTTGAGCGTGTAAATTAAGGCCGAACACACAACCGCTGGCAGAAGAGGAGGTTATAATGACCACTCTGTCCTCGCCTCTAACAAGATGATAATATGCTGCTGCCACACAACGGGCATCCATGATGCATACCACTCAGCATGATGGTGTTTGTCTGCCACGGGCCACGCTTGCGTTTCACACGCACGCACACGCACGCACACACACACACACACACACACACACACACACACACACACACACACACACACACACACACACACACACACACACACACACACACACACACACACACACACACACACACACACACACACACACACACACACACACACACACACACGCACACACACGCACACACACACACACAACCAAAGGCGTGAAGAGAAAACAGGCTTTAGCCCC
This sequence comes from Brachyistius frenatus, assembly GCF_029030835.1. Taxonomy (NCBI): domain Eukaryota; kingdom Metazoa; phylum Chordata; class Actinopteri; family Embiotocidae; genus Brachyistius; species Brachyistius frenatus. The sequence continues at coordinate 181,341 of NW_027210755.1, forward strand.
ACAACAACGAAGATTGGCTCCAGGCACTCGCATCTGCCCTGCGATCCATCCACACACACCCACTCCCAGTGACACACACATTCACACTCTTGCGTGCATGAATCTCTTCTTGTGATTGATCACAGTGGGAAAACAGGAAGGGAAAATAAGATATGACCCAGAGGAAAAGCACATCGAGTATGATTGAGAGCAGCATCTTTTGCTTTTTTTTTTTTTTTTATAAACAGATTTGCACAGCCAAGGGTGCTTTGGGATCTTGTCTTAAAACTACTGCGTTGCTCAACGCTTCGCTGGTTAAATCCTGTGTCCGACCTCGGGCACTTTGCTGCATGAGAGAAGAAGAAAATGTGACAGAAGACACACTTTCTTCCTCAGCCCTTTCGTCGTCTGTACTCATCTGGCATCTGCTTGGCTTCATCAGCCAGAGAGCGAGGGTGGCAGGGAGGGGTGTCATTGAATTCTTCCTTTTTTTCAATTAGACGTAGTTACGATGGCGCCTAAGCTCGAGCTGAACTTTTGGAAACGATGATGCAAGGTGGGAGCAAGCGTACCTTTGCGTCAAAGGCGTGCTTGAAGATTTCACAGAGAGTTTTGGCGTAATCTTGTGATTTGCCCGTCTCTGTGGCGAACAGTATGGTGGCTTTAACCCTCTTGGCCATCGCCTGGCCCATGAGCTTCGCCGAAAACTTCACAGCCCTGCAGATGTAACAGGAGAGACAGTGAGAGTGAGATACAAACCAAGCAAGTGAAACGTTAGAGGCACAGTTTTCAACCTTTAGTCCCTTGCGTTCACCAGAGAATTCCCTCGTGTCGATATGTCTGATAAAACATTCATTAATGAGCCGCTGAAGCCACCAATGGAGAGTAGTGTGGTTTACCGTAGCAGGCAGCCACGGATGGGTGACAATTGTGATTACCTAGTTTGCCATATCCTCAAGGCAATTACTGCATATTAATAGCAGAACACACACGTGCACATGTGCATGCATACACAGACAAACAGTGTCAAAACTCTGATTACACCCCGAGGGGTTGATTGTTTGAATTTCACTGCTGACTACACTGGCTTCCTTCTCATTTGGCTAACTTTTGTTCAGGACAGTGATTGCTTGTTTGGCCTTAAATCAACATATACAGATCATTTATTATCTTTGACATTTTGGGTCACGATTTACCCTCGACTCGAAAAATGCAGAGAGAAGAAAAGACAGAAAACAAACAAACAAACAAACAAGCACACTTACTTGGCAAGCTTCTTGAATCCAATGGCTCGTTTCTTTGTGGGTGTCCCATTGACTCCTTTCCACACATGGGTGTTCCAAGGATCAGGCTTTTGCATGAAGGAAAAGCATTGAGTTGGTCTTTAATTCAAAATATTTCAAAGACAGAGATATAATCTGTGGTATCCAGAACTTATTTAGCACAGTTGTTGCTGTACACACTTCTTTTAATAAGCTTCCTCTATTTCTACTTTCGGTAATGATTTCAAATTTGAGTTTTCATGAAAAGGTATACAGTTCCCTCCAAAATTCTTTCTGTCTCTGGAAAATGGTTGCAAAATCTGTTACTCTTCTAGAATTAGTGCCATGATTTAACATGTACAGTGATGTATTTGGTGGTCAGAAAAGCTACAGGCTAACTGAACTGTCTGGGTTGCCATATTGCCAAAAGAAAAAACTTGTTTTCTTCACTTGTATTGCGACTAACTATGTTTGTATTAGTAAAATTGGCATTCATATGAGTGTAGATGTTATGGACGATGATGCATTTAACAGTGTTTTGACTGACTTTTATTCGAGCCAGAGTATACAGCCAAAGACACCTGCTGTTCAAGAGGATATGTGCGATGAGGACCATCTAGGAACTGAGCTGCTAAGAGCAAGCAATGACTGCCTTTTCTCAAATTGTTATCCGATGCCATCTGAAATAAGATTATTCTGCAGCGATGATTTTCAGCGTGTACAGTTTTTATTGGGTGCTTTTGCCAACACCAATGTTTTTTTACGATGCACTAATTCCCCCCCTCCCCCCCCTCCCCTTGGACAGAGGTGTGCTCGAGACTTTCATCAGCATACAAAGATAAACCAGAGAAGACAACTTAAACCAGCAGAGCAGAGAAAGCAGACACTATTTTTGTCTTCTAACTTTATGTTTAAGCTAACAAAGTGGGTGACGGATCTGATACACAGCAACGTTGGACAAGCGTTGTGTTGTTTGTGTTTAGAAAAGCTGCTAACGTTACAGTATGTGATCAGTACACATAGATGACTGATGAAACAGCCAACTACCTACGTTCCTGTCTTTTGCTCTGTGCAAACAATGTCATGTGGCTGCTTATTGATGTTTTGTTGCGTGAGTGCTACCAGGGGACAGACTTCGCAAAGGGGGCGGAAGTTTTTGGAGTCAGGCGTCAGAAGCTCATGCGCAATGCATCCTGGTACATGGACGCACTGCTCCGCAAGCAGAAAAAAACGAATCTTTCTCTGTCAATATAGCACACTATTTATTGCTTGAATTGCCTACATTTACTGTCAACACTTAATGCACATCCACGTAAAAAGTAGTACATTTTTCCTTCAATGATTTCCTTCGAAAAATACATCAAGTTGATGTGTTAGAATTACAGAATAGAAATGAACGACCTCCTCACCTGATACTCAAAGGAAGGAGTGAGACGGTAGTTGAGCATCTCTTGGTGAAAAACCGGCGTGATACTTCCCGACATCGGAGGCACGATCCAGACCCAGTCTCCAGGACAGCCTCCTCGCACCCGATACTCATTCTCCATGTGCTTCATGAAGGACTCTGTGGCCGAGTGATGGTCCACTATGGTCACTTTGCACGACTAAACATAGGATAAAAATAAAATGTTTAGGTTATTTCACAACCAAGTAAGGCTTGTTTTATTATTAACGATGATTCGACTTAAAGTGGCACTTAATATCTATCTATGCATGCTGATTACTAGGAGTGACTCTTAAGTGACAAATATAAACAGCTACACAGCTTGTTTTAGATAAATAGATATAAACATGTTTATTTACAAAACTAAGAGTATCTGAGCATAGAGTTTGAGAGATAAGTATTAAGTATTTTATGTTCCAGAAGAGATTTGAGAAGTCTACATGAAGACTTTTTTTTCCACCATGAAACTTGATCACCTGTAGGTGTTGATTCCCTGAGAACCTTTCACATCTGTTTTGGTGTTGTATTACTTTGAATGAATGAAGCACAAACCTGGAAGCTGTAGAGGACAGCAATGTTGATCTCCACGAGTGCCTGGTCTTTCCAAAGGGAAGAGGTCTTCCTGGTGTCTAAGGCCATCTTGTTAGCAACCTCCTACACAATATAGAAAGAAAAAGTTTGGATGTGAAAATGTTTGCACTGGTTGGTGGCCATAGTTGTTGAATTGCTTCTTTTTTTTCTCTTAAAACGGAACAGGAAATTCTGGTTAAATTTTTAAATTAGATTTTAAAACACGACTGCTGTGTTGTGTGATAATGTAACATAGTTGTACTGTCCTTAAAAAACAATGGTGGGATTATGATAGGATGATGGGACAATTCACTTCTCATGTCCTTGGTATGAAACTTCTATTTACATGTTTAGATTTTTCAAAATAAAATAGAATGTTCAAGTATGTTTTAGGCATCGAGCAGGTGCTGGTTCATAATATTTCATTATTGAAAATTAAAAAAAAAAAGAATTTGAAACATTTCCTATATTACTGTCTCAAATCAAATACTTGCGTACTTGGACGTGCTTTGAGAGCACAAGTACCTTCAAATTGTCAAGTATGGAAACATGCAGTGAACTATGAGTACTCATATTGATCCACTAATTGAGTCTGAAACACTGGACACTTTTCACTGACCTGCGGCAGCCGAGGAAGCTGAACTATACAAATGCAAGGTGTACACGGCCTCACAAATACGGCCTTTTTTTCCCCCCCTACAAAGTACCACTATACTGCTGTTGGATAGAAGCCATCAGTGTGTTTATTGTTGGTTGATAGGTTGACGGGCGATGCATTCAAATGCTAGTTATTTCTGCTAAGTGCAGAATGGCAGTGTGCTGTTTGAGACTACTCTGTCAAAATTCACACAGTACATGAGTAAGTGTACTAGCATGTAAGTGTACTAGAAGAAGTACACGAATTGGGACATATCATCTGTTCTTCAACATCTAAGAAAGTGTGTCACCAAAGTGATGACATCTTCAACCTTTTAACTAACTTTTCTTCCTCCTCTTTATTTCAGCTTATTTACCAAATAATTGATGAAATGTATGTTAAAAACCTCCAAATAACAGAGCACAAGCCAACAGCCCTCATCATCACTGCGAGGCCATTTTCTGTGCTTCAGTCATAAGACAAATCCACCAAAACTGGCACCCATGTGCCCTGAAGTGCTCTTCATAATTGGACCACTCTGGCTTCGTCTGGAATTTTTGGATGAGAAACGCTCTCTTTCACTTGTCTGAATATAATATGATACCAGCATTTATAGCAGACAGTCCAGCTGCCATATCACCAGTGTATTTATACTGTATGCTCTAAAATAATTTGTTTAATATTTCAGAATAGACCACAATTCCGCTTGCCACTTCAAATCCATATATACACACGAGAGCAGATACATTAATAAACAAACATTTGGGCATAGTATCAAAAGTAACACTGGTTTTATGCAGAGGGTTTGTAACTAAGCACACAGAGGTTTTATTTCTTGACAAGTGTTGTTAATCAGCTTTCTCCTCGGTGTGCACAATTACAAGATGAATTGCTTTCTGATTGGATCATTTTTGATACAACACATGCTCCTATCTGCACAAGGCTTCAGTCAATCTGTGCCTCCGATTCTTTTCCTCCTCTCGAATGGAACATGACTCTGTATTTCTGGCACAACACACTACCTCCAAAATGTTGTAGCGTGAGGTGTCACAGAAGTCCCTCACGCCAATCTCTGTGCCCATGTACCAGCCACTGAAGGGGCAGCCAGTGAACTCCAGACCGCCGATCTCCAGCAGCATGTTGGAAACCGCCGGGAGGCCGTACCACTTCAGGTCAAGGTCTTTGAACCACTCATACCTGAGCAGAGCAAACAGAGGGATGATCGCTATCAAGATTGTTTGCTATCACACATAATTCCATTCATTATGTTCCTTAATGAGGTCAGGAAATTGTCCAATGCTACATTTGCAATATGCATAATGTAAAAAAATGTGCAGCCAAAACAAACATTAACACAAAGAAGACCACTTATGACAGCTTTTTAGTGCTGGGCAGGCCGAGCTGTACCTCGATCTACCTCCCACCAGCCACTCCTTGCACCCTCAAGGGGGATTGATAACATTGCTTTCAGTGTATTATTTGCAGAGCTGGGTCTAATCTTGTGCAATGATGAGACACTGTTGGTGGTCGCAGCCTGTGCCAAGCTGCTGCCAGAGCTGAGGGCCAGCTGATGCAGGGTATGGAGCAAGAGATGCCAATTTTGGGGGAGTCTGGCAGGGAGCTGTGTGTGTCGGGGGATTCTGAGATGCTCTCTGTAGCGTGCAGCGATGCAGCGATAGTTTGGTGTGCATCTGTGTGTGTGCGTATGTGTGAAAGCTAGTGTCGCGGCAACATCCAATTCTATGTGATTATGGATATCACCGAGCTGCAGCAGTGTAATGCTTAAAATCTCAGGAGCATTGGGTTTCCAATGTTAGAAAGTTTTCTTAAAAATTAAAACACATTCTTTTTATAAGAATAAAAAACAGAAACAAGCTTGAAATCTCACTAACAAGCCCCATGGTTATCACAAAAGCTGGCATACCAACAGATAAAGCATGGTTAGCTGTGTTTTCAGGGAATAATCAGCACAGTTTGAATGTGACTATGAACCCAATCAGACATCTTGGCTTAAAAGTGCCCCATTGTTTCAGAAGTGTTGTTACAAAATGTGCACGTGGGTGGATGTTCTTTTGTACAGCCGCCTCTGTTCTTCTTTTTCCTTCTGTATGTTTTGTGCATGCTCAGGAGGAAAGACATAACTCACTTCGGGTGTGTGATCGGCACCTCCAGAATGAGGTCTTCGGGGATCTCGAACTGCTCAGGGTCGTTTCCGTTGGCTTGCAGCAGGAGGGGCAGGACATCGAAACGACCCTTCGGAGCTTTCCATCCGAGCTGCATGCAGATCTGAAGACCATAAAGCAACATGTCAGCTGAGTGCAAATAGGATAGTAAAAGTGAAATGTTGCAGCTTTAACTCACACTCAGCCCTATTTCCGTCCACCTGACGCAGCACACTTTTGCGCCAAGGCAGATAAGTGTGGCCAACTTATTTGGTATTTTGGTTAACACATGCACAAGCCTAACTCCAGTGCAGCAGGGCGCAGTGGTCTAGGAGGCGGAATACATATTTAGAAGGTGCGTCACAGCTGACTTAATCATTGCCTATCAAATCAGCTCCTCTCATTCCCTTTAAGACCGCTGTGACGCAGCTGAATGTCAGTTTCTTATGAATGAAGAAGAAGCAGACTGGAACTGCCATCCAAACTTTACACTGCAGGGAACTGACATACTTGCCTGGAGGTTCAGGCTCTAATTGCTGAATTTATGGTACTATGAGTCAGCTGATCACGGGATTGGAAAGAGGTAATTAATATTACGAGGTGGATCAAAAGTTTCTCGACTGTGAAGTGCACGGAGCAGGAGGAAGATATAACCCTAATGAGTAAGTGTTACAAATCATCATCTGGAAATCGGCAAGACCCTTAAAATACTTCAGGAATTCTTCCCCTAGAGAGGTCAGACCGAGTTGTAATGTACATTACTTTCAGTGCAAATGGTCTGAACTGTGCTGCTATGGCACTTAAGTTCTCCAACATTACAATGTGCCCAATCAGTTTCTCACATGCAACAACGCAACGCTCCCCACCCCTCCCATGCTGCTTCTTTCTATTCACAAACTTTGATGTGCGCTCTTGCTCAAATTTGCATAAAACATCACAGATGCTCCCGGACCACCGCTGACAAAAGCAGGTGTAACTCAGGTGCTGATTTTGATGAGGTGATGAAACTTGGAGTACTTATTCATGAAAGGTTTGCAGAGGAGCAATTTGAAAGTTACTGATCATTTGTCTGGACTTTGAAGGACACAAAAAAAACTGTTTAGGATGATTGAAGGTGGACTTAAATACGGGTTTTGTATATAATGGAATAATAGTGTATTTTGGGCTGATTCATGTAATGTAAATATTATTTCAACTGTGAGACGTACCACTGTGCATGGTGCACGTGTCTTTAAGGGGGATTAAAGTTAAAAATGTTCATATTTGGTGTTATGTAACCTAATGATCAGTTTTCTTAAATACAGCTATGGCTGAATCACAGGATTGTGCGTTTTAACATCAACTTTAGGTTGTGTGTTACAAGCTGACGTGTGTAAATGATGCAGTCTCACTAACAGGTGGCTAGATCACTGAACCAGATGAGTAGATGGAAAGGCTTTTAAATTATTACCCCTTAATGTGTAATTTAATTACAATTAATTTGTAGTTAACTGCACTCGCTTATATTTTATGGCTGTGATTGGATGCCAACTGCCTGATTCAGAATGTTGCATGACATTTTTTTAGTTTTAATTATTAATGTAAATGTAATTAAATACGTGGGCCATGCACCAAACCTGTCTGTGGAATTTTGGATTGGTCTGTTCATGTGCCCTCTGCGCTGGGAACGAAAATAGGGCCCAATGACTTGAAAATACAGCTGTGCATGTGTACCTCTGTGAATTCGACATTAGCAGGGTCGCCCAGGATCTGTCCGTCAGGCTGCTTGTAGCCGGCATAACGAACCAGCTGATTGTTCCACACTCGGAAGTCATGTTTGCCGTCTGTCCTCTGAGGAAATATGGTGATGGCTGACCTGTCAAAAACAAACAGAAAGAGAAAAAAAACAGTATGTTGGTAATGTGTAATTGAGATAGCCACAGTATTTCAACAGTTGAGATTATTACTAGCTTTAATAATAATCTTACATCTTGACAAAACACTGAGAAAAATACATGTCTTTGATGAACAGCATTGTTGTCACTGCACAGTGACAGTGTTTATTGCATTACATGATATATAAATAGATGCAGATTGATTAATATAAGTGTTAAGAGGTGGTTGGTTCTGCGTTTGTAATCTGCCCAAAGGCATTTTTAATTATGTTATGTTAAAGGTGTCAGAGCAGAGCCGAAGCCGAGCTACCTTTGGTCCGATCTACAACCCAGTGGTGTTTTAATGCTACGACCGAGTTAAAGTGTTACTGCTGCTAAGCTGGTTGTAAGTCGCACAGAGGAAGAGCACTGAGCAGCTGGTGGGAATCTGGGCCAGTTGTGCTGACTGCATGCTTTGCATTATAACCTGATTAGACAAATAGTCATGGTCCCTACCATCAGACTTTATATACAGGAAATGAATCTCCTTCAGGAAACATATGATGTCATTACTGGATTTAGGATGATCAGGTAGAAAAAGAAATGAAAATGTTGTTGTCAGTCCGTTAAAATCTAGTAGTTCATTACATGATTTTATATATTAAAAAAAACACCAAAAAGTAAAATACCTTCGTTTGATTATTTTGTGAGAATGTATGAGAAAAATGAGGAAATAAAAGACTATGTTCTATTATTAAACATTATAATAATAATGACTATTGTTATTATTGTCATGCTATACTTTTTTTTTTTCATGTAATTGGTAGTTTTGTAAAATAACAATCAGATTCTGAAAGAAAAATAATATAATATGGGAACAACTTTCTGATATTGCACATTTTATAAGAAAAATAAGCTTTAAGATGTAACTGATATCTCTGTAACGATTAATAAATGCTCTACTAATAATAAGAACAAATAGGTTTCCAAGGTTTATTACTTGACTTGTTATTTATGTAAATAAGCTGCAGACAGTTTGGACCAAAAACCCATCCATCTATTAACTTAACTATTAACTGATTCACATAATCAACTTTAGGCTTGATGATTATTTAAAATAAGAAAGTCGTGACCACTGATAGGCTACAAATCTTTATAAGTGCATTATTATCTAAGATAAATGATGATACACACCTAAAGAGATTTTTGATTGAACATTTGTTACCATGAATCATGTATCACTGATCACTTCATAATTACAGACCACCAATAAATGCTTTATGAATTCATTAGTTACAATGTATAAAGCCTTTAAAAAAAAAGGTGCCTTAAAAAAGGATTATATTATATTATTCAGCAACATACAATATGATTTGTCTTTTAGTTGTTTTTTTTTTTTTATAACCCTATTTAAAAGGGAAACGTAAAGTTTTGACACATCATTACATACAATTTTTTACTGCACGAGTAAAATCATTCTCACAGTGATTTAACCTCTTAACTTACTTGTAATCTTTTGTTTTGCTGGATTTTTTTTTTTTTTACCTTTCCCTGCAATACATTCCCATTTTGGGAAACGTCAGAATCTTCTCAGTTTTTGTAGGTAATTTTAAATGAACCAAATTATTCCATAATGTGTTTATTTCCAGGATGTCAGAGCAAGCCAGACTGAGAGAGCCACAGTCTGCGTGTAGTGTTGGCTCTTTTTAACATGTGTGCCCGGGCTGTCTTCCTAAGGCCAGGCTAAGTGTAGTAATGAGTCAGACGCTATCCATCATCCAAGAAGTAAATATGAGGTGTCAGATGTGATTAGGACTTGGCAGAAAGTGAGTGAGCGAGTGAGTGAGTGAGCGAGCGAGTGCTGAGCAGGTCTGACAAATGACTGCTTGTTAGCAAGGTCTGCTGCTTCACCAGCAGGGCAATGATTGGTACTGAGACGCTGACAGATAGATAGACAGGCAGCAGATAGTGTCAAATGCAGTGTTAAAGAGACAGAGTGCACACTGACAGATGGGACAGTGGGTCAAGTCGGAGTTGTAGGAGATGGAGAGGGGTGATGAGATACGGAGAGAGACAGATGGAGAGAGGAACAAGTGTAGTAGGAGGGATACAAGCAGAGTTGAACCAAAGGACTACAGAGGATGACAAGACTTGGATAAAGAGCTGAGCAGTGGTTTTTTTCACCTCAGATTTCCTTTGTTGGTGGCATACTTGATGTGGTTACAGATGTAGTTGTACATTCCGTGGACTGTTGTGCAGTCTCTGGCATCAAAAACCTCGAAAGCAAATACAAAAATAAGAAATCAGAAGCAGGTTTATTTATTATATAAATGGACATGCAAATATATGTTAGGAGAAATGCATCCATGTGGAAAACTGTCCATATTAACTGACACACGGTCAAAAATACAACAACTGTAAACAGCACAAAGCTTGAACAATAGGATGCTGTGATTGCTGAGTTGTACCTGTAGTTTGGACCACTGAATCCTTCCCACACATCGTGCAGCATTCCTCCAGGCGTGCTTGGCTCCATAAATCAGTTCAGTGTCTTTCAGTTGATACGTTCCTGAAGCTTCAATCTCCTTGGTCACTTCCTCTTGCCTGTCCACATGGGCCTTAGAGCCATACCTGTAGGCAGGACAAGTCCATGGGCACAAGAGAATAAGGGAACATATAGAGTAGCAAGAGTACTGCTCGTAAACCGTGCAATTCTGTAGGGATGTACCATTAGCATGTCACTCATATCATCAATTAACATATCTTTTAAGAAGCTGCTGTGTTGACACAACAACAATCAACATTTCAAAAAGTAAATACACTCATATCTAAATGATAAATAAAGTGTTTATACAACAATAAATGCCAATATGGAAATGCAGAAATGTGCTTGCATAGCTGGATAATAACAGGACAGTTACAACAGTGTTTTTTGTTACACAGGTGTCACCCATAAAATCAACAAACGCTGCATCTTGTTTGTGTGTACAGATGCTGGAGTCCTATCAGTATAATGAGCCTCCATGCTGGCTCACAGGCACTGTTTACTCACTGCCACATATCAATATGAAAGCCACATTATATTGTTAACTGTTTTAAAAGCTCAAATCTGCCATAAAGACAGTTTAGACTAAAAGCTATATTTGGATTTGACAACAGTAACTTTCTACTCTTGAAGGCCAAATAAGGAAATGCTATCAAAGTAAGAATAATTTCAAATATCAGTCATTAGCTCAGTGAGCTAATTAGCATTATCATCGTAAGAACCACATAGATACTAGAGGGATATATGCCCCACTGTCTGTCAAAAAGTGTTTTATGACTTGATTGAATAATTTATTTATTATAATTTTTGACTCTGATTATTTGTCTGACGTGGGCCGAGCATCACCTGCTCCATATCGTATCCAGAGTCGTTGAAGGACCAGATATTTTCAGCAGGGGACGCTGATGAGTACACTGAGTGCAGTTTTGTCACTTGTGATATGGAGCAGGTGAAGCGGAGCTGCGACTCAGGAGAGGACGGCTTGGCCCACGTTCAACAAATAATCAGTCAGACAAAGAAACACGGGGAAATGGGAACCATTAGGAATCTGAGCGAGATGATGTCTGGCTGCTGTTGTGACAATGACAGAAAGTTTTAGAGGATTTGAAGAATCTCTTCATTCACTCAAATGTTACAAATATGTTAAAAAATGTTTAATATTTTGAAAATGTTTGAAAAAAGTTGAATGTTAACATAAATGTCCTGAAAGAGTTGAACAATTTAAAATTTGAATGGCTGAAATCGGTGAGAATGCAGAAGTAGTTAGCGACCAAAAAAAAAAAAACGTGTGGAAGAAGTCAGAAATAGGATCTCAATAGTGTAAATGCTGAATCAACATTCACACAATGAAGGGCATTTATTTTTTCAAATTTCACTTGGATACGGGAGAACGGTGCCTCAGATGTAGGCGCTAAAACATTACAAAGGCTTAAATCATCTTACACGTGAAAATGTTAGTAAACAATTATACCTTTCCCATGGTAATTAAATATTTAATTACATGTCACAAATCATTCTTCAAAGTACACCAGCCAAGATCAAAGGGGATACCTGGTTGTAGGAAGTCATCAAAGGGGCGGGGCTTAAGGGTCATAAATCATTCAATCAAATCATAGAACACTTTCATTTTCACTGGTTTGTAAAAACATGTTATCCATGCTGTTTACCCCTCTGAGGTTTAACTTGCCTTTTGATGGAGGTGTAGTACTGGTCTATGAAGTCAGTGGCCAGTGGAAGAAGCTCCTCTTTGGTTCTGACCTCGTCTTGTTTGCGGATGGCCTGGCTGGGCATCATCACGGAGCCAGTGCACACATTTTCATTGCAGATCGGCATCTGAAAGACAAATAACATCACAGACGAGGGAGGTCTTTGTATTCTGCTTGTTTTTTTTGTTTGTTTTTCTTCAGTGTCAACAAACCACTTAAGAGCCAGGTGATGATAACATATGGAAAAATTATCTGGTAATATATCTGCAAATATATATATATATATGTAAACCTTCCCAGCAGTAAGTAACACTAACAGAAGCTATTATTCCATGATTGAATAATTTGTTTTCTTTCACCAGTCGCTCTCATGATTCCGGCTCACTCCCAAGAGGAATTTCAAGCATCTGTCTCTGCATTGTGATTGAATGAGAGCTTAATTTACAAAAGGCAGACCTTCTTTCACTTTTTATTTCAACCAGCAGGTCCTCGTTCTACTTGATATGAAACAGACTCAAGAAAGGCTTCCATTATCTTTTGTACAAATTGAATAATTTAAAGGGAGAGAAATCATTTTCCAACGCAATTTCTTTGCGTTTTTTTTTTCTCTTGTTTTCCTTTAAACTTCAACTGCTGCATGAATCATAACGAGAACACCTCTTTTGCCCTTTTACAGAACACATAAACACTATTAAAGTGTCAACCCTGTTTAAAGATATGTTTACCGCATACTTTCTTGCTTAGGAGCTCTAAACAATTAAATTAAAAGCCACCTTTAACCCCTGAAAGGAAGATTTTCCAATTCTAGGTTGTTTTTACTAGTTTACCCAGGATAAAAGTCCAAAAATTGCATTTTAGTATACAAGTTTAACAGGCCTGTGGTAAATTGTCCACTGACGCTTCAAGATTTTCAAATTTACAAACAAAGTTGCAGTTATATCATGATACGATCCAATTAATTCCAATATAGGCTGCTATTTTTTCAACATAATGCTTACAAGTAACTGTTCAATATCACCCGCACATGGCTGGCATGCGTGTTAATCAGTGAGTAAGTCAGTGAGTCATAGATCGGTATCCTTCCAAAAAGCGGAGACAAGAAGACACAGAGGGCGAGGAGGAAAGACGGGAAAACAGACGGATGCAAAGAGAAAATTGCTCATAGCTCAGAGCAGCCTAGAGTGGTCAGTTTAATATGATCACAGTTGAAGTCAGCTGTCACTTTGGTTTTCGCCAGCTTGGGGATAGAACGAATGAGTGAGCAAGAGCGGAGGACGGAAACAGTAGCACAGGCGTGCGGTCGAAGAGGAAATTTGACAATGACCCCAGCGGTGCTAAAATTGGCTTGTTACACTGAACCACCCACTCGCACTGTCCAAACACTTGGGCATGGACCGGCAGTGTGTCCAAAAAAAAACCCTTTCCTCTGTGACCCGTCCAACAAATCCAACCCTCACTTGACGAAAACAGGAATAAATGAGTTTAACAAGACCTCAGAGTAGATCAAAACAGAGGGGAAAATAGGAAAGGAAATCGAGTGAGAAGTACAGAAAGCGCTCGAGTAACAAAGTTTCAAAAATAAAGAGATAATTACAAAGAAAAAAAGCAGCCAAGGAAAGATCATTCATGTCAAGCAAGACAAACAGAGATGAGACAGAAAAACAAGAAGACTGTGAGGTGATGGAGCAAAAGGGGGAAGTGAATGAGTGGAGCACGGAGTGTTAAAAATAAAACAAAGGGAATCACTTGTGCTCCAGCACGTCCGCTCATCATACTGCTCTGGGCATTCATGCCAGCCAGCTGTCCTTTTAGAAAAAGACGGATCAGCCTCGAATACAGCAGCGTCCGTGACATATAATAAATCTGAAGATGCTATTACAGGCCATTCATTGGGATGCACACAGCAGCCTGTCCGATAAGTCACCAAAGTAATTAGACTGCTGTTTGCGGTTTACAAATGGCTGCAGTGTTTTGGGGGGTGAATGCTCAAACAGTGGGGCTCACCTTGTGCTTGGTAAAGACTTTGCTTACTAACTAGAAGGAGATACTTCTGCTGCATGATAAAATGAAAAAAAAAAAAATAGATGGACTGAGCAGTTGAGGAATGAACAGGAAATCTATCACAGAAATACTTTCTTTGCACGCAGTTGAGGCTTTGTGTTGTTTTACCCTTGAACTAAGTATTTGGAAATGATCTTATTTAGCTTTCCAAAGCCACTGTGAGGGTGCAAGCTGGCCTCCTTAAAAAAAAAGTCCCTGTTTTGGGCCTAAAATGACAAAGTGTAAGACCACTAGTCGAGATACTTCTGTTTTGCATTCTCTTTTGAATTTAATACAAACTTTTTCATTCCAAATCATATCAGCTAAAAACTTTGAGTGAAAACTTTAATCTTTGAAAAATATCCAATCATTTTTGCCTTGATGACAGCATAGATAGAAGCTGGCATGGACTTTCTCAGTGTTCAGGTGTACCTTTACATTTTTAGTGGTGTTTAGGTCAGGTGACTGTCGAGAAAAGTCCATGACGGTCAGCTCTCCTTGGTGCTCGCTGGTCCTCAGGTGGCTCAGACAAAGAGGTGTGTTTGGGCTCATTAATCTGAATCCTTCTTCACAAACTGGCAAACCAAAGAGTGGAGCATTTCTCCGAAGGATGGATCCAATGCAAAGTGTAGCAAAAACACTCCCAAACTTGAAAATTCCCACCCAGCCCGCGAAACATTGACACGGTATGTTGTAGTGGACTGAAGGGTGGATGTTCGCTGTTCTGTCTCCTGTCCGTCTCCTTACACACACCCTCCTGTTACTGCCATACACCTCATACTTGGTTTTATCCGTAAATAGGTCATTTCTCTCTCAGCCACTGTGAATGTTTGACTGTTTGAGCCCACCCTCAGCGTTTGGCCTCGTTTGCCCTCCTGAGAAGTGTTTTTTTTAGCTAAGTGTTTATTATTGTTACGATATTTATTTCATGAAGGTTAAACACATACTATATTTGACGCATTTAATATGTTGTTCTCGAGGGCATGGACTAATGATGCATTTTCTTTGTTTAATGTTGTGAGGATGACATTACCAGTCTCAGCTGCACTTTGCACTCACGCTAATTAGCCTATATAAGCACACTAACACACTAAACCATGAGTGTTGAAAAAAACATCACACCGCACTTCAAAGTTGTCATTGTGAGCAAATAAGGATGTTAATATTAGCCATTAGCTCATGACAGAAAGTCCCAAACCTCTATTCACTTTTCCAGGTTTTGTGCAATATTGATGGTGAGTCATATATGAAACACAGAATAAGTCAACAAAAGGGAGATTTTGGACCCTGCTTGTGATTCTGTGAAGCAAAATGTGCTAGAAAATGCAATTCTGCCATAATGACTAGCTGCTGCGGAAACAGATGATGGATGGAGGGATTAGCGACTTTGTTTTGTTAAACTCATCATGTCACAGATTCATGAATGCATCACACATTTTGGGCAAAATTATCCATTAAACATTACATATTTGATTCCTCAGCACTGTTTTCTGACAATACTGAGTCATTGTATGGCAATGTGATCTTTCCCAACACAGATTGTGATAAATTGTTTTTTGTTTTTGTTTTGTTTCTATTGTTCACCCAAACCCCCCCCCCCCACACACACACACACACACACACACCCCTCCCGCGCTTTCTGGCTAAATAGTAACAAGCTGAATCATCAACAGTTCAGGCAAGAGCACTCTAATGCATGAACAGTTAGTGAGAAGCAGAGAAAAGGCACGCCACGCTGTGCTATTATTCTTCAATCTACTTGACTTGCAAATTATGTGTTGGTGAGTCTGGAGGCTAAATGTCTGTTCAGTCAACCGAGACACTGTATTTGATGTTCATCAGTACCTTTAACATACTGTTGAAGTCGCACATATCATATCTGTCCCCTTTCTTAGATCACCTCCAGAATGAAAGCTTTGCATGAATTTACACAAAGATAATTCTGATTTAAATATAGTGTTATTAGTATCAATAATGTTGGTACACACTCAGTTTTGAACCTCGTGTACTGTACAGTTAGTTCTAATGTTACCATTTTTATGAAATCCTACACAGTGACTATAACAATAGAAGCACCTGCATATTGTCATGAAATTGAATGTACCAAACGCTTTCTTTGCTCAAATATGGCTGATTTTGAGGTTGAGGTTTTGGTCCTGTTGGGCTGAACTGTGTTTCTTTGCAGATCTCTCAAATATAATGAATTTTGACAAAGAATTAATCATTCAAGTCTTTTTTTCAAGCTTTTTCTTATATTTATATGATGTAAACTGAATATATTTGGGTTTTGGACTTTTGTTCAAACAATAATACCAGTCTGAAGATTTTAGGTTTTAGGATGCTGTAATTTCAGGACATTTTTCACTTTTTTCTGACAGAGAAAGAAAAT
The DNA here is from genome assembly GCF_029030835.1 of Brachyistius frenatus. Taxonomy (NCBI): domain Eukaryota; kingdom Metazoa; phylum Chordata; class Actinopteri; family Embiotocidae; genus Brachyistius; species Brachyistius frenatus. The sequence continues at coordinate 197,928 of NW_027210755.1, forward strand.
AGTTAAAAAATAATCCATTGCATCAACACACAAACAGCTGAAGTTGCCTCACTATATAATTATTGTTTAAGAGTAGTTTTCATGACAGGGCTGGACATTGGGACATTGCATTGCATTACGATTGCATCATACAGGTGTTTCTATTTTTCTGGTCACTTGGTGCTCGTAACTAGTGTCCGGACATGAAGAAACAAGAGCATCTCACAGCCTCCATTCTGTTCAACGAGGCATCGAAACCCTGGTTATTATGGCATGCCCTGCATTGCAATCTTTCTCCTCCCTGTCAGGGTGGTTGCATCAGTGATGATGTAAACGGATTCTTTTATCCAACTATACATTTGGACTAGTTTCCATCTGCCTTACCTGGCCAGAGCCCTGGTGGAGCGTGTCGCTGTAGACGGTGCCGCTCTCCCAGTTCTTGATCTTTATGAAGCGGGGGCATTTGGAGGGGCTGCCGTTCTGCAGCGACTTAATGGGAGAGGTCCTGCCCTGGGCCGGAGGCTGGGGAGAGCACAGACATTTACACATGAGTCATAACTTGATGCATTTGTACTGTATCTGGCTAATAAGTTGTGACCTCTGTGACTCTTTTGGTGCAAACTGGATAAGTTGTTTATCACTGGGAGTCATACTGAGGTCAGCTGAAATGTGACACGGCGTTCCCACTCACAGGAGGTGGGGTTGAGTACAACAACTGGACATTGACAAGAGCATTTAAGAAAAGAATAAAATGAGTAATATCTGTAAGCATTTCAGCTTTCTTTCTGTGGACTCCAGCTTTTTCTTCTTGAAAGGAAAATCGATTTTACCATTGTGCTTGAGTCTTTCGCACGTAGACACAGAACCCACTTGCAGCATCTCCCTCCTTCATTTCTGGATAAATGCAATCGGCATTTAGCTGCAGGTTGATGGCAAGCACACTTTAGGCTCGCCAGGTTTTCCAATACAATTGTTATTTACTGACTGAATGGCTGCAATTTAAGCAAAGCCAACTGTAAGCGCTCCTGGAGAACGGCAGCGAGTGATTGCCAAAGATCATAGTAATCAATCGCATACCTTGGAAGCTATTTCGTCAACTCCCACGGCATTGTTAATCATACAGTGGAGCAGCTTCTGAACAACAGTGACACAATCATCTGGCTTGCCGGGGACATGAATGCCAACAGTGTCACTCTGGTTGAGTCTCATTGTCGCTTCGTGTCCTCTCGAACAGCAGAGAGCAACGAAGGGGTTTGAATTGAATTTGATTTTACACACAAAGAGTAAAGAGCTTATTTCCTCTGTGTTCATGCTCCAGCAGCAATAACCCCCACTGTGCAGCTCAGATATATCACCGAGGTTGTGGACAGGAAGAGAGATCACCGTGCCGTTAAGAGACTCAGTCAAACAGGCAAAGGAAACCAGATGTGAAGAATTAAGGCGTTTTCACATATAGAGTGGAGCAGTTATGTATTATTTGAATATAAGGCTTGTCGACATAAGATTGACCGGAAGATAGGTTTGGCATTTACATTTTAAAAAGTAACTTTTTTATTAATGCCACACGCAGGTTGCAGAGAATAGGAATAGGAACAACCTGTAAATGTCAGTGTACTTTTTTTTATTTATACATCTGAACATGGAAGTAACTGGGTCTTATTTTAGGCCATTATTTTGTGAGGTTGCAGACAACATTTAAAAAAAGCCCAGCTAGAACATCCAAAAGAAATCGGTCCTAAATATGGCAAATGCAGCTTGATCCGACTCTTTCTTGGATTAGGAGACGTTTAAACTAAAGATAGTCCGCTGGAAACTTAATTTTCATCCTTCCCACAGAGCTCATTAGTTGTGCAAAATACACAGTATTGTTTGTACCAATTTTTTCAACAAACTTCTAGGATTTTGAATGGCAAATCTTCCACCATTAATATAATTGCTATATTATTGCAACGCGTAGATGGAAAGCCTGACAGGCAGAAGTAGTGTGGCTGAGTAAACTAAAATACAATACTAACTATAAAATACAACACTGGTTGACAAATCATCTGCAAACCAGGAAGATCTAAGAGTGCTGGTGTACATTGTTTGCACAGTCTTTTTAAATGGCCCAGTTCACGCCCATGCTGCGCATATTGCTGAAGGAAGCTACTGACCCCCACATCCATCTCCACCACAAGTAAATCCCATCATGCATCAATCACAAGACCTCAATGTCAAGAACATGGTGTGGTTGTATTAGAAGGGAGGATCCATGTTGCTAGAAATGAAGATAATTGAAGGCAGTTTGATGAAGATAACTTGATAATGGGGCGTAATCACCAAAGTCTCTCTGCTAAATGCAGTCAAGTAGTAAAAGTTCCTCATCCACCCTTCAATTAAATCTTCTGATGGGAAATTAAGATGATGAGCTCAAGACAGGGCGTAGATGGGAAAAGACAAACGGAGAAAAGTGAGAAAGACAGCCTGAGAAATGATGTTAGTCATTAAATATTGATATGGTTTTGTCACAATTTCAAAGACAAGCAAATTTCTGGTTTGACAATCGACACCTTATTCAGTGATGATTAAACAGTCGTGTGCGAAAAAGGAGGGACAGAAGGCGGCATGGAGCCATATTTTCTGCTTTCAGCGGATCATCAAAGTTGGTGTCTCCAAAAGTCACTAGCAGGTGGAACATTCTGCCATTTTTCCTTTGCAATAGGCTTATTAAACAGAAAATTATGTCGACGCAGAAGCTCAAGCTGGCAGCGCATGGACAATCCTTAACCAAAGTGAGAGAACTCATTTGCGGGTTACCGACGTGGCACTTGAAATCTTTTTCTTTTTTTTTTCAAACGATCTTAGTGTCTGACAAAGTCTGTCATACTAAACACTTAGCAGTGAGCCATCACATTAAGCATCAGAGTCTAGCAAATTGCCCACAGGTTAACTTCTTGCTACATGAGTCAGTGCATATACTGGACACACACTGACTCCACTTCCCAAACACGCTTTCTGACAAGCAGGTCGGCTTTTTCAGTCTGAGCCACGACACACAACAAGGAAAGACATGGCTTCTTAACCACATCGCACATACACATCCACTCCAAGTGCCGTCAAGCATCTAACATCCACATCTCTCATCCCTCCCTCTTCCCAACACTCTCACACGTATATTTTCACCAAGCGGGCATTAACACTATCTTCTCGGCAGGTCTGAGAGGCGGGATCAATTTAAGAGGGGCCACATGTGATGGAGAGAGACGGATAAGCAGCTGTACGCATTCATTAGGCCTCCTGGAATCATTTCGCCCTATCCGGTCTCATTTATGGGGGCTTGAGCGACGTCAGAAGTGGGTGGATACTGCAGACCATGTGCAGATTACAACACTATCCCTGTCACAGACACTCCGACCTGTGACCAGACCCTTCTGTGTGGAGGGCATAAGCTGGATTTAATGCTTCACCAGCTTGCCGCCGGAAGGATCTAATGCCTAGGTGATAGGATCTTAAGCAAAGGCTTTATTACTCTGTGCAGAGAAGAAACATGGATGTGCGTGCTCAGTGTCTGAAAGCATGGAATGTGCCAATAGTGTGGATTATTGTACAAGGCTTAAAGAGCCACACAGGCGAAGGCCGCCATGGGGTGCAGATGCATTATACCTCTGTGGAAATTCACTGAGCAAGCCTGCTCATAGACACTTAGACACAAATGCAGAAGAAAAAAAAAAGGGCAAAGTATCTTCAAATTATCAATCTAGCAGAGTAGATATGGACAACGTACCTATGAACCTATGATTACACACGATCACATTCACTGTAATTATGTCGAGGATTGAGCTGTTTGTTTGGCGTTACCTTGTCAGTGTCAGCGTTGTAGAGCACCACGGGCAGGTTTTCCAGCATTCTGTTGTTATCCGGCAGCAGCTGCGGGGACGTGCCATTGCCCACGCCAAGGTCCCTGCAAGTCAAATGACATTTTCTGTCAGGTGTGTGAACGGGCATGTGTGCAAACTGATCTTTCATTTCAGATTTAAAACCCCAGCCAAACCACACACACACACACACACACTCGTGAGCACATGCAGACCAGAAACAAGCCTCCTTTCTTCCTTTAATTCCTTTAATTTGCAAAAAGAAATTAAACATAGACTTGTACACTCTCCAAAATGATGTTAAATCAGGAAATCCTGCACAATTTTTTGAAGGCTCTGCACACCCACAGAGGGATTTCTCTGTTCAAGACATAGAGGTATGTTTTCAGTGCTTCATTGACACAACCTATATCTTACTAGGAATTCTGTAAATTCAGCTAACTTCAAGCCAAGAAGAACCACAACATGGAATGAAAAGGTTGATTGCAAAAAGGCGCAGTCACATTGCATTTCGGATTTGAGCTTTGTGTCTTCATTCGTCAAAGAAAGGTTTTTATAACCACAGTTAACCACTTAGATCCAGACACACTTAGAGGGTTTGATGTCTCTGCAAATCAATGGTGCTGAAAAAAACATCACTTTCCCTCCCTATATGTTCTTTGTTCATTTAGGAAATTAAATCAATGTATCGCGTACTCATCTCTTCAGTCTAAACTAGGTATTCTTTTCTTAATTCATAAATTTAAACAGATATAAGGTTGCCTAAATAAATGCTGAATGATGACTGACTGCATTTCTTTCTTTTGATAAATCTCTTACAAACAGCTGCCATTCAGCCGCAAAGATAAAAAAAGAACAAGATTTGAACAGTGATAAGTGAGTGAATGAGACGGGGGGAGGGGAGCTCTCTGAGCTGTCGCTGTGGCAAAACCACACGAGACACGAACAAACACGGCAAACTCATCTCCGTGTAATTTCAAGTTTGCCTTCCTCCAATCGAGAACGCCCACACACATTTTTGCCTCCCACCGTCTTTCGCACTCACCCCTCCACCCCCGCGAGCACGTGTCCCCGCCAATTGTATATCCTCACAAGCATCCATCTCTCCTTTTTACCCAGCCCCGTCACGCAGTATCTATTGTCGCATATTCATCTCTACAATTCAGAGGTGGAGTTCAAACATGCAGAAGCGGTGAGAGAAGTTGCATGTGTCATTTGTCATTAGCATTCACGCTGACCTAGAGCGTCATCAACCTCATGCTGAAATGTGAAATTGTAACTGCTTCTCCTCTGAAAACAAGCAACATCAGTTATAATGTGCTTTTCTATTTCTGGCAGATAGTCATCAAGACATAATGTCAGAGATCTCGTGGAAAAAAAAATATATTATTGACTTTTCTCTTCACAGTAACCTTTCTCTTCTCTTTACAGGTATTCAGAAAGCCTTCCTCCAAAGCTAAAACACAAGATAAAATTGAGTTATCTGACTCCTGGCCAGTACAGAACAAATGTCAGCATATTTTTAGATTGTCTACACTCGAATATATTCAGACCCTCATTCCTGGGAAGCTCCATTGGATAAGGCCATTTAAGCAAGACATGCACCTCAGGTCAGGTTACCTGGCGCCGCGCTAGTGGCAGCCTGCTGCAGCATCTCCCCCTGAGAGCCCCCCTGCTGTAGTGAAGAATAAATTTCCCCTCGGGGATTAATAAAGTGTATAAAATAAAAAAAAAATAAAAAAAAAATCAAATCAAATCACTGTTCATGCTTTGGGTTCTTTTCAAAGCACGTGTCTCCCTAGAAAGCAATGAATCACTCAAAGGGTATTTATGAAAGAGAGGAGGATGTGCATGGGTTGGTCAAGAATGAAATATTGATTCAAGAAGTCTGTAGCCTCAATTTGAATTCAATTGGTCGTGGGAGTACAATGGCGGATAACTGAGACGACAATAACAATAGTACACCGTGCAGACCATTTAGAGTCGAGGATGGAATATCGGCTCCGACTGAGAAGCTTGGCGCAAAACTAGTCTAAACTGAACACTCAAACAAACTACAAGCAATCAATCAGCAGTGCAACATTTCTGAGTTTTCCTCATTAAATGTGAAGATGGAGACACGATAATTACACAGAATTGTTGCCAAATTCCCATGTCAATTACTCTCTTGCTAAACCACTGCTGTGTCTGACCTCTGCAACCAAGAGGCACAGGTCTCTTGCAAACTGATAAACAATAACAACTCTGTGACAAGCGTTCTTTTACAGAATGCTAATTATGCTCAATACTAATGAAGCACATGCCTCTGAAAGTATACTCACATATATCTTAATTTTGGCCTCAAATGAATGTAGATTGCTGTTAGTTTCTGATGATGCAAATAATTTACTAAAGAATTTGAACCCCAATATCGAACCCGGTATCACGGAAAAGCATGAAATAGACACACCGATCCACTACAGTAAAACTGGAGATAGCCCCGCTTTGGCCTGTCTAGGCGTGAAAGTTACACATTTTCCCGTAGTGGATGAAAATGAAACCTACTGCATGCTTGAGCCATTTGATTTACAAGAAAATGACTGTTTGCAAAACATACATAGTTGGAGTTAGTGACAAAAAAACATGGTTGGGGTTAGGAAAAAAAGAAGATCATGGTTGAACCTCATCCTTCCACGGGGCAGTCCATAGCTAATGCCACCAAGCCACCTATCCTTTCTGCTACTATTGCCAAAAGATGTCCTTCGTATTTGGTCTCTAAACATTTATAGAGGGACCTTGGTCACATGATCCCACGTCACATGACGTTTACGTGAATGTAAGTTGCACGATTACAAAATGTGCAACTTTCACGCCGAGACAGGCCAAAGCGTGGCTACCTCACGTTTTGCTGTAGTAGACCAGCATGTCTATTTCACACTTTGCCGTGATACTGGATTGTAATCTCAGATCAAGAACTGACTTGATAGCATAAATAAAGACATACATTTTATATAAAGTGTGAAAAGCTGCCAACGTTTACGAGACTCTACATAAAGTAGTTGGTTGAGTAGATGAAGAATAGTAACTGAAATGGCCGAGATGTTGTGAGCGATGTCACTTTAAGTGGTTTTCTAGAGACCAGCACACAGTAATTACTGTTCCTCGCTGACTGAGTCACATTAGGTGAATGAGAGCCTGTCTGTAACAGCTAATGTAACACAGATGTGTCAGAGACTGCAGGGAGAAAATCACAGGACCAGGTGCAAGTGCTTGTATTAGCCAATAACCATTTTCTTGAGGAGTACTTGAGCTAAATCCCGATTCTCTATCTGTCCTCTAAATGCAGCTCTCACTGTGGAAGATATGGAGGGCAAAGACACTTTAACTCAGGGATCAACAAGGAAGTTTCACATAATAAATTACCAGGCCACTTGAATCTCGGCGTCCCTTCTCCCAGCATTCCTCTGGCCTTCTCCATTGATCTCCTTTTTGCTGTTTTTGATGAGGTGCAGCACTGGTTCGATCTCCTTCAGCAGCTCGTTGTTCTCCTCAAGCCCGTTACACAGGAGCGCTGCGCGGGCCCCATCACTCATCAGCAAGGGGTCCTGGCCCTGCATGCCGCCCCTCTGCAGGAGGGACTGGGTGATGGACGGAGAGGACAGGTTCTCAATGGCCCGCAGCTGGGGCTCCTTGTTGACCTGCTGCTGCTGCCCCGGGCTGAACGCGCTGAGAGGGGACCAGTGCTCGTAGGATTTAGAGGGCGGGAAGGCAGGACGCGTGACCCTCACCGTGCGCTGGCGGCCGTCTCCAGACAGGGTGGTCTCCAGGTGGGTGGTGAAGCCCTCGGGCCCGCGGAGGATCAGCACGGCGTGGCTCTCGGGCAAGACATTCTTCAGCGTCTCCAGGGCCCGTTCATAGGACAGGTCCACGAGGGGCTTGTTGTTGACAGCCAACACGATGTCACCCACCTGCACCAGGCCGCACTCCTCCGCCGCTCCCCCGCGGATGAGGTCTGACACTATTATAGGCGGCTTGGACACCCTTTGCTTCACCAGAAAGCCCAGACCACCAACCTTCCTCTTGAAAAGGCGCACCGATATGATGTTGGGCTGCAGCTGGCACACTGTGGGCTCTGACTCCTGCATGGTGCCGGTGTGGGATTGCGTATGCTCGTGTGTGCGTCTATGCGTGTCCCCAGGGATGTTTCTGAAAAGCAACAGAAGGAAAAGGAGGCGAGAAAATGGAAGTTCTATTAGTTTTGGAGGAAATGACCTTGACGGCATGATTTGTTTACAGTGTGTTGATTTAGCATCAGTCATACAGGATATATGAGTCATTAAAGCAGAGTGTAATGTTATTCAGATCATTAAATCCCGCTGAGCAACAGGTGCAAAATATTGTCATGAACATGGGAAATATATTGTACAGCTAATCATACCTGCTCGTACCTCTTTGATCCTCAGTATCTGCATCACACTGACTAAACGTTGCATCACACTCAGATGTTTGAAAGACAAATACCGAGTACATGAAACTGGAAGACTAACGACGCAAACGGTTTCATTGGATTTCGAAAATTCTTCTTTACTGAGAATCTGCTATTTGTTTTGTTTGTTTTAAGCACATATCACAGATTATTATTACTTGTTTACATGTGGAATGAACAGTTCATTAGTGACTACTCTAAAAACCAGGACAGACTCATGTGTACAAATACTTGATCGAATAGGCCATTTGTAAAAAAAAAAAATTAAAAAAAATCAGAGAGCCTTTGATCTACAAGAAGGGGGCCCACCGAAACTGCTCACTTAAACGGCCCATTTTGTGCCACACCCCTGTCTATGTGCAGTCAGAGGAAATGCCAACACGTCACGTTTAAGTGTCTGAATCCCCTCTTTTGTTAATGCAACACCACATACAACTTACGTTTGCAAGTGTCTTTGCATAATCACAACAGTCTAATTTAACGCAAATAAAGTCGCCCCCTCACCACACACCACAACCGCCACGAACCCGAGGCTTGTGCTGCTCGAGTCCCATATTCTTTTTCACCCCGTGCTTCATTGTCTCTGCACTTGAAATGAACTTTAGATAACAAAAACAAACTGTGGCCCCGTTTTGCCAGACGCAACAGTAATGCGTTTTATTTCCTTTGATGCTGCGAAGCCACTACAAGCGTCTTAGTTGTTCTTTGAAATCGCTGCATCTGGTCGCGTGGGTGGCGTCGCCTGGAATAAACAGTAGGCTACGATAAAAAAAAAAAAAAAAAAAAAAACGCACACACACGCACACAAACGTGAAGCTGCGCAAGCAGCAGCCTGTAGGAGGGCAGGCACGCTGAGCAGAGCAGGAATATTTCAGTACCAAGGTCAGCGCTTCGCCTTCACCACCGCAGCTGAACGCTTCAAGTCGTCACACCACTTTTAGTTATTTCAACTCTTCCGCAACAATTCGGAGAAATCAAAGGGACAACACCAACTTCTCCAGAGCAGATTCTGTGAGGTTCTGGCTTCATTAAAATGCCCATTTATTCCGCTGTCTGGTAAGAATTAAACATTAAAGCCTTATACTTCAAGCAGTTCATCAACACATCCACTTTACCTGCGATTGAAATCGCACGTTCGCGGGGTCCAGTCTTCAGTGCATGGCTTTAGGAAAAAGTGTCGCTCATTCATATATATGGGCTGAACTGTCCCGGGGCGCCGGAATAATTCATAGGCGGCCCTTTAATCCTCCCTCTTTGTAGCTGTACCCACCTAAAATAAGAAATTGCCAATAACAGATGTGGAAATGAATGGAAATGTGCTCTGAATATGAGGGTTAGTGTTAAAGTCTTACTTTAAAATATTTTTTGAGAAGGCTGCAGTGTCAGGCTCAGACGATTATCAGCTGCACATTATTTGTTTTGTCTAAATATCAACACTATATTACCTAAAGAGATGAATTGTTATTGTTTGGTATAGGTTTGTCATGTGGCAACTGATGTGGATTAAAATAGACGTTTTATTAGGAAACTTGATAGAGTCTATATCAGATCATCATTATTCATGAACAAATATGTTAATTGTTATATTATCTGCAGTGATAATACAGTTATTTACAAGTGCTTGTGAGGTATTCGTTAATAAACCATCTGGATTCAGTCCTTGGTAACTACTACTAATTTCTTCTTTTGGTAAAGTTGAACTAGTTATTGGTTTTCATAAAGCTTTTAATTGTATACACTTTGGAGGTAAACATCTGACCCACGTGCCTGATTTTCATAAACTACAGATGATTTGAACACAGCACGAACTTCTTGCTCTGCCAAACACTGATCAAAGGTTGGTTTCGCTTTATTTTGTGGCCTGTCTTGTAGAAAAAACCCTTTTTCAAAATCAGTCATATTGTTGTTTATTATATTGTGCCCACATGTTGCACATACAGTACAAAATACGATACCATAAATGAACTGGGGGCCAAGTAGCCTAGTATTATCCCAACAGAGTGGTTTTCATACTTCAGTGCCCACTTTTTTTTTTTTTAACCAGATTAACGGTAATCCAAGAGTCAACCGAAGGAAGAAATACGTTTTATTCTCGTCACTCAGCATGTAGCCCAGTAGCCTTGTATTATCCCCACAGAGTGGTTTTCATACTTCAGTGCCCAACAGGAATCTGGAGGTCACATGCACCTAAACAGTGCGCATGATGTGTAAAGTGGACGTGATAATGTTTGTTTTAAAACGGCATTTTTTATTTATTTTTTTTAAAACCGGATTAACAGTAAATCCAAGCGTCAACTGAAGGAAGAAGTACGTTTTATTCCCGTCACTCAGTATGCAGGACCAGTAAATGCAAAATGTCACACCTCCACCTCCAAGACGGCAACAAAACATAATGCTGTTTTCTCCAATAACTCACTGCTGGAAGGACAAGAATGTCTTCCTCTCTGATGTCTGTTGTCAACAGAGGTCCAGACACAGAACGTGTTGCTACCAAGAGAAACGCAATGACCAATCTTTATTTATAAAAATAATAATAATAGCTTTTTCAAAGAAATACAACTGGATGGCATCATTGGTATTTCTTTAAAATAGTGTCTACTTGTAAAGAGCCTTTAATACTTGACAAGAATATAACGACAAATGATGGCGAAATTTACTTTGATTGCTCACTATGGCACGAATGCAATCGACTAAAATGCACAATATGTTGTCATCGACCGTACATTTGGTGTGTATGTCTCTCAGCAACAAGTTCTGGCGACACTTTTACTGTCAAAAATAAAAACAAAACCCATTTGGCTGCAAAATGCTATATTTTATGTGACAAACCGATTTGCTCCAATAAATCAGGTTTGCACACATAATAGTTTAGGACCGCTCCATTTATTCTCAAGCTCCACATCCTCCTCCACCAGCGGACTGCGTAGCCTAATTTTCCACAGACACAAGAGAGAAAATAAAGGGAGCACAGTGAATTAAAACAACTACTCACCCCTGAGAACAAGGTCGCTGTCACAACGACCTGCTGCAGTGAACTTGGGATAAAACTCCTGCGCTGCCGCGTCTCTTCCTCAGCAGCCGCTGCACAGCTCTTTCATCCAAAAAAACGTTTCCAAGTCGCAGCAACGCGCTCTGCCTCTCTAGAGACGAGGCATGCTTGTGCCTTTCCGCGCACTGGGGCGCTTTATAAATACAGAGCAACGGGAGACACTGTGACGAGCTGAGAGAGCCGTGCGCGGGTATTTAAATGAACTGGAGGTGGGTTTAGTTATCTCGGCTATCGTCATCATCACTCAGCATACAACAGCCGACTCTCCTCATGCACACTACACACTCCTCCCAGAGCCCACCGTGGGCCTTCAGAGGCAAGTGGGAGAAAAGACAAGGTGCATCACTGCTGCGCTGCAACCTGCTGCCTTTTAATTGGGATCTTATTGTACTTGCAGATAAATCGGACTAATGGGGGGATGGAGTAATCTGTAATGGAAATTTAAGAGAAAAGGCAGAAGTTTTGACTAAAGAATGCAACTTGTATTGTTTTTTCAATTCTTAATTACTATTTTTTGCATCACAAACACACATTAAAGTAGTTGGAAATATGCTTTGTGTGCACTGCATTATTTTATGAGAAAATTACATTCTTTGTCCAATGATGCTCAATACAGAGATGATCATCGGATTACCTTGAAGCAACAATGCAGAGAGGCTGAACACAAACGTGACAGCCTTTTTACGGATTATTATTATTATTATTATTATTGTTCACCTATTCACTAATCCTGCCAAAATAAATCCCTTTTCGAAAGACCAGGCACGGATAAAAGTCAATTGAAAACCAGCCAAAACGCTGTTTGTTAAAGTTTTACCTTTGGGCTTCAAGGTTGTTGAGACTTGTCAGGTGAGGAGGGCAGTAAACAGCTCTTTTTCAGCTGTACTGTGTGCACACTGAAGAAAACACCAAAGACATAAGACAGAACTATAACCAGTTCCAGAGACAAGAAGGAGTCGTGCCAAGTCAGTGCCCATACAGGTTTTTATGCAAAGAAGGGAATATATAGGCTAAATTAAAAGTAAAAAATAAATAGAAGAAAGTGACACCAAACCCATTTTTTCCTCATATATTCACTGAAAAAAACAGTGAAACCCCACAAAGTTGTCTGTTTGAGGTTCAGTCTTGAAATGTAACAAAGCCTTACCTAGAGACAGTGGTGTCATGGTAAGGACCCATTTTTCCTGTTATTAAGAACCAGGATTATTTATTGGCTTGTTTTTGTTACATAATGTACAGCAATGCTACTTTCTGGGTCAAAAAGGACCCGGTCAACATGCAGGAGCCAATAGCTGATCATTGAATCAGCTGCTTAAATCTGTTCTGACATTTTACTTTAAAGAAAATAAATCTAAAAAAGAGTGATCGTGAAATAATTGTACCCTTGTGATTAATTGTAAAGTAGAAAACTCCTATTAGTCATGACCTTTAAATGGATCAGAAAACAAACTGATGTTCTGGCTTCCAATAATCTAGTTTCCTTCCAAATATAGTCAAAATGTTTGACATAATATTAAGAAAACTGGCAAAATAAAATGTGAATTATCGCGTGCTTCCATCCACTTTTCCAAACATAATGGTTTGGAAACATTTAGATAAATAGTGTCTATTAGATGAGATGCTTTTAAACCATTGCAATAGAGGACATAATGAGATAATGTGGAAAATGTGGTGAAAATATGGCATTTATGTGATAATGTGAATTAATTGGCCTAAACAGATCTGATGTCTTCTGCTGCTACTTTTTATTTTTTAATGAATCTGCAAAAAAAACGTATTTCTTCAACTAAAGCCCTGTTCCACACTGTTTCTGGGAACCAGTGACATTGTTTCAGAGCAAATTTTAGGTCACCCGACCTCCCTCTCTTGACGTAATCACCAGGTATGAATTTTTGTCTCCACTCCCCACCTCTGCGTCTACCCTGCTTCGGTATCCCAGTGATGACAAATGATGTCACTCCAGACATTACGGCCCTGCTTCTCTGCATGACTCTTTTTCCTCTGCAGTTCTTCAGGTTCTCCCCAGAATAGCAGAAAATAATGACCTCCATTTATCACAACAGGGTGAAAGAGACACCGGTGGAGTCCTCCTCGTGTTTTTTTTCTTTTATCTTTCAGATGACACATACAGACATTAAGGTATTACAGTGGCAAGAAAAAGTAAGTGAACCCTGTGGAATTACCTGGTTTTCTTCAAGAAATTATCGCAAAATATGATTTGATCCTCATCTAAGTCATAAGTATGAACAAACACAATGTGCTTAAGCGAATATTACAACTGGTTGAATCTCCTTTGACAGGAAGAACCTCAAACAAGCACTTTTATGGATCAGACTGGCACAATGTTGAGGAGGACTTGTGGATCATTCATCACTCCAGCTGCCTCAGCCTCACTGAGGATGTCCAGTGAGTATCTGTGTTGGGAAAAGGTTTGAGCTTCGACTGGACCACTCAGAAAGGTAGATTTTCTCAGTTAGAAGTCATTCTTTATTAGACCTTCTTTGTCCTGTTGCATCATTGTCCTGTTGGGCAGCCACTCTGACATTATCTTCTAAGTTACCTTGGTAAACTTAGGAAATAATTTTCCTCTCAATGGTTGAAAACAAGTCGAGGCCCAGAGGCAGCAGAGCCACCCCGAGTCATAATGCTCCCTCTTCCATCAGGCTGCTATCATGCCAGTGCATCTAAATCAATAAGGAGAGATCATTTAGAGTGAATAACAATATTGTATTGTATGTCATGACATGTTTTGGTGATTAGACACCGACGACAAGATGCTACATTAAATGTTTCAAATGCAGGTGGAAGAAAGGACAGGATCCCCAATGCAGGAGGGGGTGGAGCTTAGCAGGTGGACTTCAGTTTTATTTATATACCATTTAATCACAACATAAGTCGTCAAATGGCACTGAACACAGTGAGGTCTGTACAACAGAATTTTATAAATAGGACCCCAACAGTTCCTCACTAAGTTCCAGCTGGATGACCACCTGCCTCGACAGGTTGGGGGAGAGTGGAGATAACCGATGTAAACTTCAGTGGAGTCCTTCAGGAAAACCAGAAGGATGAGGTGATGATGGGGAGGAAGAAGGTTAGGAGGTCTGAGAGGCACAATTAGGATGATATTCAAAGAATAGGAACGAGAAATTTAAATATGTTTTTTATAAGATCATGATTGGGTGATTTGGAAAGAGTGGGAAAACGGAAGTGATGAAGAAAATAGAGCAGCAGGAAAAGCAAATGTTCACCGACAGAAAAATGAAGATAAAACTTGAAGGAACAGGTCTTCCCTATTGAACTTACATGTGAGCTGCATTACACTCACCAGTCCACTAGAAGTTGTGTGATTCTGTGCTAAGCTATGTTTACAATAATACAACATATATGTATGCCATATCATATTACTTATATATAAAGTCGTATTATCAACTATTAATCCTAAGGTGTAGACAAAAGGCTGTGTTTGTGAATGAGAGTGATACTGCTGGGACAAACCAAAAGGTCACAGGAAGAGGTCTGCAACCTTTGGGGTCATATTCTGTTTCTCTTTGAAGTGCTGTGTAAAACCAAAAGGTCACAGGAGGAGGTCTGTGACCTTTGGGGTCACATACTGTTGTTCTTTGAGTCATAAACAGGAACAAACTGCTGTCGCGAGAACTCCAGGGTGTGAAGGAAGACGACCCCCACCTCAACCAATCAACAAAGGACACATCAACACACATGACTTTTTGGTTCCTGTCCTATAAGAAGACTGGGTCAGGGAAAGTCAGACTTCGTGAACTGACACATACTCTGTTGCGGTCAGGGAAACATAGTCTGGACCCAGAGCTGTGTAAACTGATTATTCTGTTGCTGTTAAATAAATATCTTGAAGCCTGACATCTTCTCCTATTGCCTCATTGAAAGAACATGCAGGACTGGGGGCTGACACATATTGGCTTTGTACTAGCAGGAGACCAAGTCCAACAACTTGGTGACCCCGACGTGATGAGGACGGAGAAGTGAAGGCGGTAAAGAGACAGAACCAACAGCGGACATCTGGTCAATGGTGACAACAGTGGGCCCACATCTAAGAAGGTAAGCAGACACCTGTTTTAACGAAGTTCTGCAATTGGATATTGTCAAATTATATTGTTGTCATGGTGACAACCTCAATGTCCTAGTAAGCAGCAGAATAATAATCGTCCGACGGGGGTTACAGACCCACCGTTGAAAAAAAAGTGGGGGTTAGAGGCCCAAGACGAAGTCTGAACCACAAAAAAAGGTTTGGAAACCAGAGAGGTTAGAGTCCTCCAAAAAAAAAATCCAAGGGTTACATACCTGGATCCGTTAGAGGCAGAACAAAAGATTGTTGTATAAGGCGTAAACTTAAAGAGGCCCGGCGATAAGATTGTTGAAAGCATTTAATTATGGGGAAATGTGGGTAGCTTCCAAGAATTAAGCAAGTTTTATAGAGACAGCCAGTCTCGGCAAGTTCTTGTTCTGTGGGGACAAAGGGTGGTGTTGGTGAAGAAGTGAGCGTGAGTTAAAAGATTTGTGGTATCTGGGGCGACCCCTAGAGTGAGACCGGACTGAATTTATTCAGCCTAGAAGCTTGTCTCACTAGATCCACAAATTGACCTAAAGGAGTCATTCACACTCAATCTCCACGTGTGTGTTGAATTACCACTGTGTGGCAGTATTGAATAAACAGTAAAAACAAATTTAAAAAAAAAGGAGATGGAAGGTGAATTTGATCGAGAGTGTTTGGAGTATGGGGGCTGTGGCCCAGAAGTGAATGTAGGAGAACAGTGGGGTCTCATTAGGATGCAGTTGAGTAGTGGATGTGAAAAGGGAGTTCAAAGAAATGAGACGGAAGACTATGAGAAAGAATGGGACAACGCGAAGGCTACAGAAGGATTTCCCAAGGACACAGACATGACAGTGATTTGGCCATGGTTGAGTAAAATGGAGAAACAAGTATTAAAAGAAAAAACTTAATTAGAGAGTCAAGGATTAAAAGGGTGGACAATAAAAAGCAAGTGGAAAAAGGCGGTGCAAGAGTTGCAGGACAAGCGAAGGAGACTACATAATATGACGTTGGCAGGTGGGGCAATACAGCAAGTATGGGGGAACAAAAAGAAAGAACAGAGAAAGAAGAGATCAGGGGACAAACGACCTCTGATTAAGACTACTGCAACACACAAAAACGACCCGCCCACCATGACTCAAGCCCAGAGGCTGTATCTTGACTTGTCCCAGACAGCGACACCACCTCCCTATGACTCAGGACCACAGGTACAAGCACCACTGTTTAAAATCACCGGAGGAACGGTAGAAGCCACCCCTGTGCCAGACAGAGTTAGTCAAGAGTGGGACACGTTGACATGGGAACAGTCCAGGGTTCAGGTCAAGATTAGTGAAGGGATAGATAAATTAGAAACGATGTTGCAAGATTTGGAAGACGAACAGAAAATATCATGGTTAGAAGAACGGGGAAGCACAGAAAAGGGAGCTTGATACCTTCCACTTCTACTCCCTCCGCCCCACAAGCCGCAGATGAGGAGAGTTATGGATTCAGGGTCAGAGCAGAAAGAGAAAAAAAGGACAGTCCAAATCGAGAAAGGTATGAGGAAAGTGGGGAAGAAGCTTCTGGGGCGGACAGCGGATCTGATCAGGGTGAGACAGAGTCAGGGGAAGGAGGCTCACAGGAGGAACAGCGTTATGCTGCTCAAATGGTGGGCCAGATAGTTCTCTCACACCCTCGCAGACAGCACAAACACACACCAGAACACAGACAGATCGTCACCAGAGGCATGGCCAAATGGGGTGGACTGCAGATGCCTCTTTTAGACAAGGGGCCCGGAAAGGGTGTGGTATACCAGCCGTTTTCGTTCACCGATATGAACTGTATCCTGGAGAAAATGCCCAGCCCAGCTGAAGGGGGCGGCGCATGGATGTCAAAATTTTGTCAGCTCACCCAGGGTCACACACTGGCCATGTGGGATTGGAGAGCACTGATTGGCCGACAGCTAGCACCACATGAGACTCTTCAAATTAAGACATCGGCTGGCATGGCAAACCAGCCTGATGAGGCTCCTTTTGCTCCCAATGCCACAGCAATTGGAAAAGCGATAAGGGACAGATTTCCAGCCCCACTAGGCGCTATGCACTGCCTGACATTCACCTACAAATCTGAAGACAGTGTGGCAGAATTCTTACTAAAATGCAGAAACACCTGGACAGAGGTAGCAGGGGTACATCCCGGCTCTAGTCCATTGCAAACAACACTTTCCCTGTCATGACAGGGATGCCACAATCAGTTCAGGAACACATGGAAGCAAACCCAGATATGTTAGGGTGTGACACTGATAAATGGGAAAAACATCAAGCTCACCACACTAGGGCTCACCAACAGAAGAAAAAGGAACAGGAAGAGGGGCTGGGACAGGCACAGGCTCAGCTTTTGAAACTCCAATTAGATGATGCCAGACGCAAAGCTACTGATAACAAAAAGGGACACAAGGGGGAGGCACAAATGGTATAACAACCAGCGCCTCCACCCAACCCCCCACAGATACAGCCACAACAGGTTCCACCAGCCCCACCTCAACCTCAGGCACCCATGATGATGCCATATACACCTCCCATGTACACAAATTGGCAGCCCACCCCTCAGCCCTATTGGCAGGGGCCCAGACAGAACAGGGGAGGATACAGGGAGAGAGCTCGGGGAGGCAACATGAGAGGAGGACCGCCCAGAGGGAGCAGCTGTTATATATGCGAACAGCCAGGTCACTGGTCCAGGGGCTGCCCACAAGAAAATGGGTGGTACTTTCCAGGGCCCCGACCGGACCCACCTCCGTTCCCTCCGCAAGGCTACACCCATCAAGCCCCAAATGCAGGGGTAGTACCACCCCCACCACCTGGACAGTACCCCCAGATGCAAGGTCCTCGCTCCCATGAGGGGTGGTTCTGAGGAGGCCCGAGAAACACCAGCCATGTAGGGTTGGCAGACCCCTACATGACAATGAGAGTACTACAAAAGGACCTGCCCTTCCTAGTAGACACTGGTGCTCGATATTCTACGATAGCTGAGCATGTGCCACAAATAAAACTCTCACGCTCGACACTCGAACTCGTTGGATTCTCGGGAAAATCTGAACACCTGCCTCTCACCTCACCGCTCTCCACCATGGTGGCTGGACAGTCATTCACACACCAGTTCATTGCCTCATCAACATGTCCTGTGAACCTCATGGGACGAGACATATTGATTAGGACAGGGGCCTCTATTTTGTGCAGCCCAGAAGGAGTGGTAGTGACCTTTCCTAATGGCACATCTCTGAATTGTTCGTTGAACTCGATGTGTTCTGGCTCCCAGATGATGCTATCAGAGGACAATTCACCTTCGGCGCCAGGCAGGTGGGCAGACATCTATTGGGGTGCGTTACTACCGGAGCCCACCACCGGGGGTGGTGTGTTGTCAATGTTTCAAGCGTGGAAACCCTGGATGGCCACTCTCCATCCCTATGCTCCTCCCCATGTATTATGATCGGGACAGTGATGAAGTGTATCAAGACGCTTTCCAAATAGAGGTAGCAGGTGTTGAATGGTCTGTGCAAACCACGGCCATTTTGATGGGTCCTGAGGGGGTGGCAGCCGCTGTTGAGTTGACATGTGAACAATTACAATGGTACAGGATGTCCACCGAGGCCACGCCTCATGTGACTCTCGCCGTGCATACGGGTCATCAAGCTCAGGAATTAGGCCCAATGTCGAAACGACTCCTACTGCAAACAGACTGGGTTCCAACTCAAATTCCTAATCTGCAATTCTCACCAACAGAAAAAGCATACAAACTGACTCAAAACATGACCGACAGGGTCATATTGGAACATCAGCAAATTGAAAGATATCACGGTAGAGAGAAAACGGACCACCCTGACTCACAGTCCACGTTTGACACATTACCACAGCTGTTGTGGTCCACGGGTCCTACGGACGTGGGTCACTGTAAGGCTGTAGAACCAGTCACATTTTCACTCTCAGACTACACACCTATTTGGCAGAGACAATACATACACAAACCAGCGACGGAGGCCGGCATCCAAGAAACCATTACAGGCCTCCTAAAGGCCGGCGTATTAGAACAGTCAGACAGCGCATGGAACTCACCCATTTTGCCTGTGGAGAAACAAAACACTGGCAAATATCGCATGGCTCATGACTTAAGGAGAATCAACAGCATGGTGGTAACGCCCACAGTCACTGTCCCAAACCCATACACAGCTATGTCTGCCCTCACACCCGAGCACAGGTGGTTTTCTTGTATCGACTTGGCCAATGCTTTCTTCTGCCTTCCATTGGATCCTGCGCTAAGAGATGTGTTCTCATTCACATATCAGGGACAACAGTTGAGGTATACACGCATGCCGCAAGGTTTCATTCTCTCCCCAGGCCTATTTAACCAGGTCCTGAGGGACCAATTAACCTCATTGGCCCTGCCACCTGGTGTCAGGAGTCCAGTTTTTTCCTCCGTTTTGCCCCTGATCACCTCTCCTCCTGTGTCCCCTGTCTTTGTCTGTGGCCACGCCACTCACCTCCCGTGGCCACGCCCCTCACCAGTCCCAGCAGATGCAGCCACTCACCCCTGATCACCACCTGCAGGTGTGCTGCATCTCCCTGATCACCTCCCCGGACTATATGTAACCTGCCCCTGCACAACTCTGGTTGTCGGTGCATTTTTGTTAGCCACCCGTCCGTCTTCCGTCTGCTCCCCGTCCATCTTCCGTCTGCTCCCCGTCAGCTCTCCGTCAGTCCTGTTCCCGTTCCTCCGGCCTCTGTGTCTCCTGCGGATATCCCCGTCAAAATCACCAGTATTTGGAGTTGCCCTCCCGGCTTGGAAGATTTTTGACGCCGTCCCTTCCACTGGTCTGCCGGCTGCCCTGTTACCCGTGTCCCCCTGGAGCTGTCGGTTGAGTTGCCCTCCCGACTGGACGTAAAGTGGACACGCTCGGTGCCACCTTTTGGTTTGTAGTTTTTTGTTTGTTTTTTGGACAATAAAGACTGTATTTTTGGAACTTGAAACCTTGAGTCTGTGAGCTTGCATTTGGGTCCTGGAAAAACACTCCCCCACATAACACCTGGAGTAGTCCTGATCCAATATGTGGATGATATTCTGTTGGCGGCACCGACCCCTGCACTGTGTTTACAGACCACCAAGACATTGTTACTCAGGCTCTTCCAGATTGGGTTTAAGGTCTCCAAATCCAAACTGCAGTGCTGCCGCCAGTCAGTGACATTCCTGGGCAGAGTAGTGTCACAAAGGGGGACAGGAGTATCAGGGTCACATAAAGACACTGTCCTACACCATCCCAAACCCGTCACAGTAAAGGACATGTTATCATTTTTGGGGCTGACAGGATTCAGCAGAATTTTTATACCAACATATGGTAATTTGACTACCCCTTTGAGGGCCATGGTAAACGAACAGGGCATGAGGAACCTTACTGCCACCTTAGTCTGGACCACACAGGCTGAAATGGCATTTATATCACTCAAAAATGCCCTGAGCAATGCCACTGACCTGTCGGTACCAGATTACATGGCTCCATTTTATCTGGATGTTTCTGAAACAGCCCAGACAGCAAATGGTGTGCTGTTTCAGAAAAAAGGGGGTGACAGGAAGGTGTTGATGTATGTAAGTGTGACACTAGATGCTACAGAGAACAAACACCCACCATGCACAAGACATGCAGCAGGAGTGGCAAAATTTTTGCAGAAAACGGCACACATAGTCATGCAACATCAACTGATAGTACTCACCACACACACAGTCGTGGCATATGTGAATTCTACAGCGTTCACCATGTCATCACTAAGACAGACCAGGCTGGACAAAACGCTGACATCACCACACATCACATATACACATGAAGGCATAAACATGGCAGACAACATGGGAGAAGGGAAGCCGCATGTGTGTGAGGAAAGAGTGCAGAAAGATGTCAGGGTGAGAGAGAGCTTGCAGAACACTCCTTTCCCTGATGTTGATGAAACCCTGTTCACAGATGGGTGTTGTTACAGACACCCAACGGACAGACTGAAAGCAGCCCTAGCGGTGGTCAGGAGAACACAGAAAGGATTTGAGGAAGTGGTAGCAGAGCCAGTAGTTGGAAAAGAGTCAGCTCAGATAGCATAACTACAGGCCATGATTAAAGCACCAGAATGGGCAGAAGGGAAAGTTGTAAACATCTACACAGACTCAGCATATGTAGTGGGTGCTATTCATATAGAGCTGAGACAATGGATCAGAGCTGGATTCCTGACTGCAGACAAGACACCCATCAGACATGAAGCAGACATGAAAAGACTGGTGGAGGCACTAATGAAGCCAAAAGCTGTGGCTATCATGAAGTGTAAAGGACATGACAAAACAGACACCTGGATTGCAATGGGCAATGATCAAGCAGACCAGGCTGCCAAGAGAGTGGCAGGATATGGAGCTGCGTACGTTATGTTGCAAACTGACAGGACAATATAGGACATGCTGCCACAGTGTGATGTAGACATGATAAGAAAGGAACAAGCAAAGGCCTCTCCATGGGACACCAGTGTATGGCAGGACAGAGGAGCCAAAAAACAGGATGGATTGTAGAGAGCCCCGGATGGTAGACTAGTTCTGCCACCAGGCCTGGTACAGAGTACATTACAGGAAGCACATGGTCTCACATGTGGACAGAAACAGATGCAACGACATCTGACCCATTAGTGGCATCCATTTCTACCGGCTATGATAGAAAACCATGTGAGAGAATGTAGCGTGTGTATGGTATACAATGTAAAGGCGACCATTAAGCCTCACCAAGGACAGTTTCCCCTGCCACAGCTCCCAGGGCAGGACATTATCATTGATTACACCGACATGATTGACAGAGTGGGAGGACACAGGTACCTCCTGGTAGCCGTGGATACATACACTGGCTGGCCAAAGGCAATACCTGCTAAAAAAAAGAGCATGCAAAAACAGTGATAAAATTCTTGATAAATCAATACATACCCGTGCATGGGTTTCCTCGTCGCATCCGTTCAGATAACGGCTCCCATTTCAAAAATAAAGATCTACAAGAAATAGAAAAACATTTGGGCCTAAAACACGCATTTGGCCCGGTCTACCGCCCTCAGTCACAGGGGAGGGTAGAAAGAATGAATCAGACACTGAAAAGTAAAATCAGTAAAGTATGTGCGCAAGCCAAGCTGTCCTGGGTGGAGGCTCTGCCAGTAGCATTGATGGCAGTGCACAGCTCTATGAATTCTACCACAGGGTTCACCTCTTTTGAACTGTGTACTGGACAGCAGTTTCCGGGTCCAGGCGCAGGAAACCCGGTGACGATCGAAACAAGTTCCTGGATGAAATATAAGCCATACTATGATCAACTAACAGCTTTGGTGTCAGGTTTCTCTACACAGGTGACGGAGACCAAAGGGGGCAGTGAACCAGGAACACCACATACAGCGGAGTGGGTCCTCCTAAAGGTGATCAAGAGGAAGTGGTCGGAACCAAGGTGGACCGGACCATACAGAGTTAAGGAGAGGACAACGCACGCAGTCCGGCTGGACGGCAAAGGAGAGAACTGGTATCACTGGTCACAGTGCACGGCAACAGACCCTCCCCAGCGGACGCTGGGTCAGGTAACAGTTGATCTGAAACATCAGGATCAACAGTAAGAGAAAAAAAAAAAGAATCACTTGTGCGAAAGAACCGTGATTGTGTGTTTGATATATATGCAACGTGTGAAGTGCTGTAGCGGTAATGTGATGTGAGCTGTAATAAGAAGGTTACAAAGGCTTGTGAGTAAACATTTTTACTGACAATACAGAGAAGATATGGAACAGCGACATCTGGAAAGTTTTAGTTAGTTTAGGTTTTGAAGTCCGGAAGAAAGCTGATGTCTGTGTGGATTTCTTTCAAGTAACATAAGTACCTGATGTACATCGAGTCACTTACACAAAATTACTTATTTTAACCCAAACTGAACCTAACAACATGATTTAAGGTAGAATTAAGGTAGCTTACTTTTCACAGGTTTCCGCTGTCCTTCACCTTTGAGATGTTGCTTTTATGCTACTATGCAGTGCCCTTTCTTCCATCACGTTCTCTTCAAACAACTCAACGTTAGTTTCACCAGTCCACAAAACATTTTTCAAGCCGTGGTGTGGAGTTTCAAGTGCTCTGAGGCAAAAACTCCAACAAAGTAGTGATGTTTTATTTTCTCAGGAGAGCAGCAGCTTCCTCTGTGATGTCCTACCATGGACACC
Organism: Brachyistius frenatus; assembly: GCF_029030835.1. Classification (NCBI taxonomy): domain Eukaryota; kingdom Metazoa; phylum Chordata; class Actinopteri; family Embiotocidae; genus Brachyistius; species Brachyistius frenatus. The sequence goes on from NW_027210755.1 coordinate 221,575, forward strand.
AGCCTCCATGATTTGCATTTTTGCTTGACTCATGAAGAGAAATGTTAACCAGCTCCAGTGATTCCTTTGAGTCTTTAGCTGTTACTGTGGCCTTCATTTTACCTCATTGAGCACAGTATGCTGTGCTTTTGGAGTTGTCTCAGGCGGCCGTGTTTATGTTTTCCAGCGCATTGATTTATGTGCTAATAGTTAAAACAGATTGTGTGTAATTCAGATCAAGATCGCGCTATGTTTTAAGAATATTGGTGTATAATTTAAAAAAAATATAGTTCAGTTACTTTTTTTTGCCACCTATGGAGCCTGCTCGCACAACTGAATGAAAGACGTTAAGTTCTTTGACTGTACATAAACCTGGAGTTATAAATGTGTGCGTTTATTCATGCATGATCAGTGAGATAAGACTTGTCTTTGCCTTATTTCAGCCATCAACAGCTGGGGCAACATGGAGACCGAAGTAAGGGCAGTTCCTGGATATCACACACAAGTACACACAAGAACAACAGAGTTTAATGGAAGAAAAGAGAGATATCTTTGAATCCACTGTAAGAGTGTATCTTTAGAAACACACACAGGCACGCACACACTCATTCAGCACACACATACACCCACACTCCATGGTCGGCCATGTCATTATGTCAATCACTTCCTGCTTGAGTGGTACCATCTGCCCTCTCATAAAGCCACACACCATGTGGATCACTGTGCAAAGCCCCTGCTTAGCCCCGTTACACTGCACACTGCCTAGAGTTAAGACTCCCTGGTTAAAATCACATTGGTTTCTTTTTATACACCCCCTCCCCCCACTCCTCTTTACACCCTTTGCCTTTTTTATTTTTTATTTTGTATTCATATTAAGTGAAATAAGCAGAGTTTTATTCCATGCATGTATGCGTAGCTGAAGCAGACGTTTGGGTTGCATGACTGTATTTTTATGCCTGCATCAATATGTGTACAAATGATTTCCTCAACACACGTAATCCATTCTATCACCCTGTTGAACTATCAACCAGTCGTTTAATTCAATTCAATTCAATTCAATTCAATTCAATTCAATTCAATTCAATTCAATTCAATTCAATTCAATTCAATTCAATTCAATTCAATTCAACTTTATTTATATAGCGCCAAATCACAACACAGGTTATTTCATGGCACTTAACACATTAAAGTCCTTACAGCAAGACTTTACAATATTATACAGAGAAACCCAACAATTCAACAATTCAACAATTCCCACATAAGCTAGGAGGGAAAAAACTCCTCTTTAAGGGAGAAAAACCTCCAGTTTACCAGATTGAGAAACTATACAGTGATGAATTCATCCCCTCAGTTAAGGATCTGATTGTTTTACATTCATCGAGAGCAATATATAGCATAGGTTCAGGTGCACACACAGTATAGTGAGTACATAATACGATGGCTGAATTCTGGAGATACATGCACATCATGAATCTATAGACATTGGTCTTGTCTCATCCTGCCACAGCACAGTTTCATCTTTTTCTTTTCAATCTTAGAATCTCCAGGAAAGCCTCTGCTTCTATAGCAGATACGATTTTTTTTAAACAACAATGTAAAACCTGACTGATCAATGAATGCACCGTACATTTAAATAATTTCATTTTTCTATCAATATTTGCACCGTTTAATTGTAAAGAAACATTCTGTGGTGTCAGTTCACCAGTTTCAACAGGGGGGTGATATAAGGCTCACCTGAAACACTGTGTGAGTGACTGATAGCCTGTTAGATACAGATTTGTGCTCAAAGAACGTGACAAGTAGGAATCCACACAGGAGATTTACTTAAATCCTTTGAAGTTTATTAAAACCAAACTTAACATAAAACCACAATGCAGTATGGATATTAGCAATTTAAACAATGTGAAGAGTGATGGGTGTCATATGTGCTGTGGAGTTGTGGAAGGTGCAAGCACAGAAGAAAGTTAATACCAGGTGGATGGAATAGAAAGACAAAGTTGGCAATGGGACAGCTGTTGCTTTGAAGTATTCCACTTGAAGGTGTGTGTATTTGGATCCAACTGGCGACCTGTCCCAATTGTACACCACCTTCGCCCAAAGTCAGCTGGGACAGCTCCAGCCCCACCTTGATCCACTTCAGGATAATGTGGGTATAGATGGATTGATTGATATTTGGATCCATTGTGACCAAATATTTGTAAAAAGCAAATAATATTTACTTTTTGTAATTAAATTCTGCTGTTTCCCAACTAATTTAGGCTGCTCTCTAATAACTTTACAGGACCTCCAGAGAAACCAGTTCTTGCTGTTGTGTTCCTTCTCATGCCTCCTGCTTTCCTCACCTCCGGCTCCTCAATTTGTTTGAGTTTTTAATTTGGATGTTCAACATTTTTACACCTTCTATGTCCTTTTGCGCAGATCTTATTCAAAAAGCACAGAGAGGACTTTAAATGATGACGACTTTAAGGCTTTGGGTTGAAACAGGAAATGTCTGCCACAAAAGACAGTTTTGCTTATGTTTTGAGATATGTGGCTATCCTTCAGCTTGTAAATGCCAGGGAAATCACAAATTTATTCAATTCTTTCCAGAGTTTTTGCTTGAGGCAGATGTATCTCATTCTCTCCATACCTTGGTTCTGTGTGCTTATCAATCTTAAATTGGATTACAATTCAGACTGAAAGGACAGATGGTTTCTTTACTGTATATCTGCCTTTTAGACAATCGCATGATTCAGCCTCAAGCCTCTTTCCCCAAAACATACTGCAAGGTGTGGCCAGGCATAAGTCTAAGAGTGTAAAAAAATAGTTAATGATTCTTAATACTTTGCATCAATCTGGCAAAAGCAAAAGAGGAACTACTAAACAAAAAAACATGACCATGACCTCATTACCTTACCTAATAGGCGTACCTTATCACTACGCCCAATCAGACAATCAATGAATCAACATCAAGAATCCAGATAAGGTGAATCCCATCATGTAATTCCTGATTATAAGGAACAGAACAATCACAAAATAAATCCAATATTACACAACTTACAGCAAATCTTAATATTCAAAGTCATTTGGAGCATGTTCAATTTTATGTCGAGATTTTCTTTGTTTTTCTGTGTCCTTTTTTATTGACAGAATATAACTAAACCAAGCCAAACCATGGAATATATAGTGGTGCCCGATGAGCAGTCTGAATATCTGTAATTTCTGAAAATATCATTGGTTGAAATTGCAACATTTGGAATTAAACAAAACTATAGTCCAGATTCAGTTGATCATGCTCCATGGGCAGTTTGGCACATTACTGCCTCTTGGAATCCAAAGAAACCATTGTGCAGGCAAATAAACGTGCTCATCAAACACAGACTGAATGTTTCATCTCTGATAAGTAATTCATCAAAGTCAACAACTTGTTCCCTGAAGCTCTTCTGGTAAAACAAGCAACTGAAGAAATCATTTCTTGACTGAATTCATAGACAGGAATTATGTTTTTTTATTGTTGTTGTGCTCCACAAAGTGTTTGAATTGTCATATTATCTGAGATCATCTCTTCAGCAAATAACAGCTATGAGCGATACCTCTAACTTGATCTACGAGAACACTACGACCACCCACCGATAGCAGTACCTATAGACACGCCCCAAGACATACCGCTTTCTGAGGCCTAATATCTAAATAATGATGGAATTATTTTCAGATTGACCAGCAGAAAACTAATAAGGAGGAGTAACTTTAGCAAATTACACCATAATGACTTCTTGTAAATATTGACTTTATATTTCATGAGAGAAGTTGAGTGAGAGTTTGGAGCCGACTCCTAGCGGCTGCAGTGGTATTGCAGTTTAAGGCACTTCCACATGGTCTAATTTTTCAGACCAAGCCACGCCCACTTTTATATACGGTCTATGATGATGATGCAACTCTTAACCTGCTCACAAGTTTATGATGTTGGTTCCTGAATGACTGTTTTTAAATACCGTTTTGTCTTATCTAACATCATGGCCAACCACCTTTTTGTGGTTGCTTAGCACAATGCGCTTTAATTTGATTGGCAGATGAAAGACGTTGAAAATTAAAACTAGAGAACCAATCAAAAACAAGACTAAAAATGTTAGCACATACTGTCAAATGAATGGAGCCTGTATAGACGTAGGCAGCTGCATTCCCGTGTGTTGAAAAGATGCAAAGCAACAGAGTGAATATTATGTTCCACATAAAAGCCTTTTAATGAAAAGAATACATTTGGACATTACCTCTTTGTGATCATCAACATTGAATAGTTACCGTAATATTTTTTTCAGTGACTGTAACAAAGCAGCAGGTGCAAAAGCAATTATTATTAGGGGGATTTCCACAAATTTAATGGTCTGAGTCAGTTATTTGTAAGATAGTTCCCTTATATTTCCCTTGATACATTTTCCTTGAATATCCATTCGTTTATTTGTTTGACTGAAAATGATTTCAGTGAAATATGTTAGAAATTCCCAGTTGTCACAAGGTAAGAGGGATTTTTTGATGTCAAGTCTCAGAATATCTGTGCTACATTTCCTCCTCAGCTTGAATGTGAGTCGCTCAGAAACTGCCAACAATAGTGCTGGAGAATTAAAAATGAAGTGGGCAGTACAGGCAAAACGGTGATAGAAATGAGAATATGTATGCAAGATGAGGGCAGGGGTTTCCTGCTGGCTGTGACGCAGGATAAGCACGTTCCTTTTGATGTGACCCGCCACATAAAATCAGAGCTGATTCCCCGTAGCTCGTGGCTGAAACTGAAAATCTGTGAAGACCAGTGGGGCAGTGTGAGGCAGGATCTCAGCTGGGACATTTCATGCAAAATCTCTCACTTGAAAAGAAAACACCCACTCTTTGTTGGCATTGAGATCTTGTAACCAACAAATTGAGCACAGCTAAAAGGGTCAACGCAGCAGAGCCGAAGACAGAGGATTAAAAGAGAGCCGAAGGCAGCGCTGCGCATGGAGATCTGCTGCTTGCACTTTGTCAGGGTCATCGTGCAAAATCATTATCGACACAGAATGAGCTCCACTTTGTTTCTTGTTTGTCGGCTTCATACAGGAGCAGACTGCTGAGGCTGATAACAGAAGTATGATGTCAGCCCGAAATGCTTGTGGGTGGTATGCAAAAGCTTGCAGCGTTTTAGATGTACGACGGTTTTTTAATCAAATCATATCATCTTCAATTGTACTCGTTTTGACATTTCTGAATGTTTTAATGTGATTTTCAATCTGTTGCAGTTTCATGACTGACTTTTTCTGTGTTAAATCCATTTCACACAGATTTAATCTACATCCCGGAGCGCTCTACTCCAAAACCTTGGTTAGAGATTTCTTCCTGTGATTTATCTTGACGTCTGCTTTTAGTCGTTCCTCTAACCAAAACTGTTAAACATCACCGTGCAGGACCCGAAGGCAGCACCATCAAGCACGGTGTGCGGCACACCTGGGCGAAGGAAGTGATGTATATTTGAGGCCAGAGTCAGAGCCAGCCAGAGATTTACAATTTGTACGTTAAAACCAAAAACACCTTACATGACCTTGCAAAGAAATATGTAAAAAAAAAAAAGAAAGAAGAAGGGGCATTTGTAATTCTCATTTACCTAGAGCTCTTCAAAGAGTGTCTTTATATATTTAAAAGCAATAGTCTGAGCAAAGACTGTGAAATCTAAAATCGCTGGACATGATGAAAATTCAGAAGAAGACCTTTCACTATGGTCCCTGATGATCAGAGGCATGTCTGGCCTCATCCAAATCATCCCACTGAGACTGCCACAATGAACACAACATGGTCAAACACATTATAGTCCACATGAGGCCGCTTTGACCTATTAGAGGTTTGGAGCTAAACTGCATTAGATGTTGAAATTACTTCCCCAAATTCCAGTGAAGCACAATAATGGGCTCTGTGGGAGTGGCAAACAATTTCAAATTCATAATCTATAGTTGAGAGGATGAGCCCACTGGTGCTATTGATCTCTGGAACTTTAAATTAGTTTTGAGAAAACTTCCTCCGAATGAGCACGGGTACGAGTTTGGTTTTGCTTTGTAGTGGTCTGTAATGACTCCTGCAAACATCTATAAACATGTTAAAATCTCTGTGGGGAAAACAATAACAATGCATTTTATCTAGATGTGACCAAGCTAATGCCATTAACTCATGAAAGATTTTAATTATATTCTGAAAACTACATCTTTAGGGCTGCTGCAGTGCCGTCTCCATTTTCACACTTACCTGTGCTGAGAGGAAAGCCCACTGCAATAGCATTATCGTTGTATCTTAATGTAGACAATTAAATGTAAAGGCTGTTTGTGTGTGCCTATTTCAGCATGTTCCCATCTGCTTTAAAACTGCTGCCAGGTAGAACAAAGACTCAAGTCTTTTCCTCATCCCTAAAGGTCAAACTTGTCATTGGCCATGCAGCTTTTTGCTGCTTCATCTCACACAATTCAGAAAGAGCCCTGTGTATTATAATTGCTGTAAGTATTCAACCCAGGTTCATTAAGTTGTACAGGGTCATGGAAATAATTTATTCATATAAAAATAAGTCATATCAGGGCACTTAACCCAGTAAGGTCCTTACAACTGAACTCTACATTATAGAGAGGAACCCAACAATTTCTACATGAGCAACAGCTGGAAGAAAAAAACCTCTTTTAACAGGAAGAAATGTTCGGCAGAAGCAGGCTGAGAGGTGGGCGGTTATCTGCCTCCAGCTGTTGTTGAGGGGAGAGCAGAGAGAGAAAAGAACAGCAGAGAGAGACAACAAATAATAAACATTGGCAAGGTTGGTGAGGCCAGTAAATGCAAAGTGGTTTCCACTTTTGAATTTCAACAACAATAGTGCAGTGAATCCCCCCCAAAAAACTAAAAGAAAACTTCTGTATGCCTGATTAAAGCAAAATATGGTTACTTTCTCCCCATAATTGTTCCGCTGTGGGAAGTTTCTCAGTGTTGCTTTCCTCATCATTTACACAGAAACACAAAGGTCGGCTTTTCAATGGTTATTCGAATAACATTAGTTTTGAAATTAGCAGCTTCTTCTACAGAACACACTCATTTTTCAAATGAAAAGCTTGGTGAGGATACAGATACAGTGAAACCTAATCTGTTCCGTTTTTTGTTTTTAATTTGTATGATCATCATTATTGTGTTTCAACAAAAGAGAGATAGAAGGAAATAAAGAGAGTTGTGGAATGACATGCTGTTCTGACAACCTGTTCTTTGTCTGACAAAACAGAGCATATACTTAACATGAAAGATCACTCATCCAGATCTCCTCAACAAATAACCTTCATTCTCTGTTTCGTACTTTACAGAAAATGCCTGGTTTCTTTAAAATGATAGTAAAATGCAGTTACAGTCTTCCGATATATTCTGAAGTAAAAAGAACAGATGTGAGGCAGAAGCGATATACCCATCAGATGTTTCCACATTAAATTAACTGACCCATCAGTTGGTGGTCTGACTGCAAATGGATGTTTACGTATGGTTATATTAAGTTGGGAGTCCACACAGGCAGGGAGGTAGTTTCAGCTTTTTTCTTTTATGTCCACTGATTTGCATTTCCCCTCTGAAGTCTGAAATTAGTGATTGTATCCAACAGGAAGGCTCATGAGCCAAAACACACCTTCAGCTGACGCAGTGTGTGCCACTCCCAGAAGTGGGATTGCTGCGTGCCTTTTGGGGTTCCAGTTTCTGGCCTAAGTGAAATATGCCACATCACACAGTTGCGATTTAATGGGAACCAATAAACAGAGCTCCGAATATTATTAAAGAGTCACAGAATGGATTTAAACACTGATGACAGGGGTAAAAGGTTTTGACTTACCTCAACGATGATCATCTTGACCGAAGGTGGTTATGTTTTTAGTGCGTCTTGTGATGAAATAAAGGTGCTGGTTCTGGAACCATCGATCATGGCATATAGCCATTTCCAACAACATTGTTTGCAAACCATTTCATTCACATCCCTCTCAGAATTCAGCCCACCGACAGTGTTTGCTAACTAAATTTGCACCTGTCACAATGGAAAGCAGTTTGATTGTGCAAGAAATGTGGATGTAAAAAATGACATTACAATTACACTGGCAAAATTGTAGTTCCTTGAATGGCCACTTGAGGCTGGTTCCAACAGCGAGGTAATCACATAGTCTGTAGACTATAGATGTAACTTTACAGTATGTCCAACTTCAGAGCATAAATAAACACGCTCAAAGCCTGGTACAAAAAACTATTTTGGTCTCTGGAGCCAATTTCTCCATAGCCCCCGAAGTGTCATGGTGAAATATTTAGAAGTAATTTTACGTTCCCTCGCAATTCATTCCTTCTTCCTTTCCTTCTGAGCCAGGTGTCTGTTTGCACTCAGACGCTCTGGTCCTCATGAACAGTAGTGTGTCGGCCCAGTTTATCTAAAACACGCTTCCAGTTAAAGGAAACACATTTACATTACATTACATTTCATTTAGCTGACGCTTTTATCCAAAGCGACTTACAACAAGTGCATTTCAACCATGAGGGTACAAAACCCAGAACACCCTGCCCACGAGAAAGAGAGACGACGTAATACTTTGTGACGTATTTAGTGTTCATTCATTTTAAAAGGCTGATCTCAGACAGATTTCAGCTTCTTGTTTTGACATGTAAAGCTGTGGCCACATGGTTATTGTTCAGACTTTGCTGTGGTTAAATCTATGAAAATGTCTGTTACTATTTGAATCTGCGGCGCTTCTATGACAGTTTTTGTTAGATTATCTCTCTTTCCCGAAGTATTTGCAGAGTGTTTCCAGCAAAACATATTGGGAACATTAGTCATCAAAAACATTCTCGCTGCGACCCTTTGGGAGTGCCAGAAATGTACTCCTTCATAAAAGATGCGCTTTTATATAATTTACCTATTCTAATTGTATTAAGGCAAAAAATGTCACACGATTAAGAGCAGAAAGTTAATTTCAGAGTTGACTGGTTGCCTAAAAGTTACATCCTTTGACAGTCCGCCAGAGCCATACAGACAAAGACTCTCCACTGTGTTGGTTTCAACAATCAGGCTTCTTTCGGCTCGCCTCAGCTCCATCCACGCACCGTCTCTTTGACATTTTTTTGTATTAGCAGGCACTTAGGTGGAGTCAGGCACTGCTAAGATGGTGACAATTGAAGCCACTCACTCAAAACTGTTCTTAAGGAAACGTATGAGTGACGTAAATTTTTTTAGCTAGTCTCTGGTATCATCCTGCCCATATGTCCACTCATGCTTCTGAGTAAATTTGACCTGAAATTTACTCCCGAAATTTACAACCCTAGATTTCATGAGTTCCCAACTTGGATATGCACCATTTTGAAAAGTAGCCTTTTAATTGTAAATATGTAACAGATTATTAACACACTCAGCAAGCACACATATCATTGACTCAGCTTGCAAAACCCCCTGTTTTTGATTTGAGATGCAGTGTGTGTGCGCGCATGAGTGTGTGATATCCTTCAAATTACTGCCACGAGCTATAATAAAATAACATCAAAAAGTTCAGTTGGCCTTCCTTGGTCAATATCAAGAGAATAATAAATTAGCATTCTAAATTTATAAAATTATATTTAATTTATAAGCTGCATTAATAGCAACATTAATGATGTCTTGGGGCATTATGTGAGTCATGCTGTTTGCTTTTATGTAAACATCAATCTTGTCTCAGAACAAACGAACAGAGACGGAGTTGAAAACCACGAAGGGGTTCACTTCAGTGAGGCCCACTATAGGAGGTGAATTTACTCTGATGTTGGTGCGGCGTTCTGGTATTTTTGAAGGCGTCATGCATTCCGGTGCTTTTCTAGCTTGTAGCTATGGGACACAAACATCACACAAACCACACAAATTTATCACTTAAAGTTTTTTATTGACATTTTTTTTTCTCTTCTGGACAGTAGAACAAACCCAAATGTTGCACAAAAAACACAAACTTTATAACAAGGCCTGCAAATTTGTATTCATTGACATTCAGTTGAAGAGCAGAAACTAAATCATTTCTGGAAGGGTAGAAAACTTGTATAAACTTTACTGTACAAATTATACAAATGAAGATCCATTACAAGCTTGAATGATAGATATGCTCTTTCGAGTAAGGACAGCATTATGTGTTGTTGCTGATGTTGTTATGAGGATGGTGATTCTGAGGATCATGGAGAACATGTGACTTTGATGCTAATGAGGTTAAAGATGTGATTTGTCAGAATCCAACCCAGGAATCTGGAGGTGAAGAAGCATCATGGTGTTGCATTATGACTCTGTTGCAGCAAAGCATTTTAGGTACATAACAACAACCAAAGAGGCAAAACATGATGTAGTTTATGGAGGGATGAGCCCCAAACAAAAATAATTCTCCTATACAGAAGACAGTATCTATTCAAAAGGATGACGGCAGATTCAGAGCACATTAGAATCAGTTGTCATCAGAAAGAAAGTTATTCTGTATATTGGGGCTAATCTGTCCACATTAGATGAGCTCTTCCCTTTTGGAAAAGCTGCTTGTGTTTGACATCATCCTGTACATTCTCAAGTTTGACTTGGATTTGATGACAGAGATATTCCACTTTTAGAATCTTTCCAAAGCAAAACTTGAGGGGAAAAAAAAAGACAGAAATATTGTAAAAAGCCCTTTTAATCCATTCTCTTCTATAACAGTCAAATTGAGAAAAAAATGTCATGGTGTTTCTCAACGGTTGTCATCAGAGCACAAGTTTATACGTGTCTTGATAAAAATGTAATGCTTTGGGAAAAAAATAACACAGCCTTTGCTTCAAGCTCGTACTCTATGCATCTATGTACCCGCTTCTTGGAGCCAGGCATGTTTGCCCTTCATTGTCGCTGTCAACAATGAGCCATGAAAAATTCTTAGTAGAAAAATAAACATTGTGAATGAATAAACATCTTTGCATCCACTCAGCTGCATGTACTCATCTGCATTTGTCATGGAAAACTGCTTCCCCACGGATGACTGTGCCTCGTGTCACCTGAAAATATTTTGTTGGAGAGGGATTTAGGCGAGCAGGGGAGTTGAGAACATCTCATTTTACAGTCTAGTGCTGCCTTTCTTCTGCAAATTATGTTTTTTTACCCCTTTGATTTTTTTTTTGATCTCCTGCCACTGTGTTTGATCTCCACAGGGCCCTATTAGCCAAGTACATGTAGGAAGGTTAAGAGGAATTGCAGAGAGATAGGTTTAATGGCGTTTGTCCTCTGCCCACACTGAGTAGTCTCACGGAGGAGGCAGAGTTTCATCGTCTAATAAGATCTGTGTTAAATCAGCAGGATCTTGTTTGGACTTTCAAACTTTTCAATACTGGTGTGGTTGAATTCATATTTACGTCGGGATCAAGATGAGCATTTCCTTTCCTTTCCACTACAAACACAATAGAAATTTACATAAATACAGAAAATACGATGATTTGCATATTTAATATAAATCAATGCGTCAAGGGCTGAGTGCCACAGACGGGGCAGGGAAGTTACTAAGTAGTCAAACTTTAATGCCAGGAACACAGATGAAGCAGAAAACCCATTATCATGCCAAAGCATGTAATACACCCGCCAGTCGACTAGAGGACAGCGTGTCAATGTCACGACTACGCCTCATCTACGCATGAAAAAGCATTTGGTTAGGTGTAGGAAAAACAAACATGTGGTTACGTTTAGGAAACCATGTGGTTATGGTTGGGTACCAAAACTACTTGGTAAAGGTTCGGAAAAAAAATTCTATCAAGAAATCCATTTCGTTTTCACAAACTCAAACCTCTGCCTGCTAGGAGAAATAAATGACCCGCACCTACAAAGTTTTACACGTTTGTACTTATTCATTGACCTCCGCTACATGACCTTTTTCACATGACCTTTGTCACAAGACATGTGTATACTCCAATGGTCACACCAACCTCTCGTGAACTGGCAGGTGTATCACATGCTTTGGCATCTAAGTGGTCATGCACCAGGTTTAATTTAAAGGCAGTATGTAGTAGGAGTCTGTAATGGCAGGCCACACAATGCAAACATCTACCATGTTTGTACAGTCTGCTCTGCCTTGAGCTTTTAAACATCGGGCACATTGAAAAAAAGCTCTGTATTCCATGTGTAGTCATCGTTTCATTCTGTCAGAATTGAAATAAATAATAATTACATCACTCATGAAAATGGTATTATTAATTGAAGGGAATTATCACAGTATGAAACCATGTCAAAGGCTTAATCAGGCTCTTGTTTTGCTCACATTATCAGCTATAATGTCATCATTGTGTGCGTGTAGCCAGTGGAATGGCAGGGCAATGACAGGGCAGAGCTTTTATAATTAATTATGTCCAAGCACTGGCACAATGAATTCTTTGCTAAGGGTACAGTGAAGATGTGCTACACTGTATGTAGTTACTGTGGCCGTGAACTGAGTGCCTCAACCGTGAATGGTTCGAGTGGTTTCCGGGCAGTCTCTGTAGACTGATGTCAGATTTACCGGGGTGGGAGAGGGTGGTGGGGGGTACTTCTGGTGGATGAGGCTTCAAGGGCTCTCACTGAAGAGTGCACAGGGAGGTCACTGAAATCTCCATCTTAATCAGCAAGTCAAAAACAAAAGAAGATATGTCTCTCTTCCAAACCTTCAGGATGTGGAATATAAACAAATCACACCTTTCAAATGCATGTAGAAGTTACACATATAATAAGAGACAAAAGAGGAGTTGAACTTGGTAAAAGAAATGGTAAATGCTAACTCAAAACTGTTAAGGATTATTAATTAAATATATCAAATCAACACTTCAGTAAAATATTTACCTCTTTAAATATGTAACTGTATGTTTGTTTGTTTTCATTGCATAGCCTTGAGGTCATGAGACAACTCCATGACAGGGGGAAGAGTTTGAATATTCTAATAGCTCACAAACACATAAAATATTCTATCCAATTGTCTTTATTTTGTGCCTTTGCAATTGTGTCAAAGAGCATGGACACTGATTACCAAAACAAATTCCAGTAACTGGGAGATTTTTAAAGCAAATTCCTCAAAAAGAAAACTCAAATTTATTCCACTTGATGGGAATATTAGTGAAGATATCTTAACGTCTGAGTTTTTGGAATTCATTCCATTCCTCTTCAATCACTTGGAAGATACTAATTTGTCACTTAAGACAATAGGGTGTATCAATTTCTAAGTTAGGAAACCATGTAATACAATCAATTAAACTGACATATTCTCATTGGAGAGTTCGATCCCCACCACCAGAAACGGGTAACTCTCTATCGTTTTCCTAGGTGATGGCTTACTTGAGCTCGCCTGTTAAAAGTTAAGCAGCTTGTTACAGAGATAGCTTTTTCAGTTTACAATTTCTCTGTGAAAGAATGAAGAAAGTGACTGACAAAATGACTTTCAGTATGTAAAGATACTGTATGTTGGTGAGATGTCAGCCTTTGGGAGCTTTGTGCAGGCACGTTCTCACTTGTGCACTTTAAGATGAAACTAGTAAAAATCTTGGAATCAACTTGGGAAATTTGGGAGAAAAAATGAAGACTTACATTTTCCTTAATAACACCTGCTGCTGAGATGTTCTTAATAAAAGGCAGTTTACCTCCCGCCTGTGCAGATGCAACTGCTCAGTGGATAAATGTCCGGCCCGGTATCACGCCAAAGCATGTAATACACTCCTCACTCCACTAAAGGGTACCATGCCAGTGTGACGTTTTGTCTCACCTGGCCGTGAAAAGTACACATATGTATGACCAGGATCAAAGGAGGTCAAGTGACAAAGGTCATGTGGCAGAGGTCATTTGATAAGATATATTTGATGTGGGAGGATAGGTTGGGTGTGGTTGGATTGATTTTCACCCAAGAGATAAGGGTTCCAGTCCGTGAGAAAAGGACATGGATTTCTTTCAAGAAATCTTTTCCGAACCACAGTAGGCCTAGTTTTTCTTTTCCTAAACCTAAGTACGTGGTTTGTGGTGGCAAAGGCACTTTCTCTGTTCTCACCTATAGGCAAGGCAACAATGTGACACCTGTAGTGGACTTGCAGGTGTATCACATGCTTTGGCGTATGATGTGTTACAACATTGTTTTTCCAATTACAGTTTGGTATTAAACTTAATCACCGCCTTGCTTAATTTTGTTCACAGTTTTTTCTTTTCCAGTGAATGAAGCAGCACATTTCTGTACTGCACAGAATCTGTGGGTAAGTGGTCAGGGTCAATGGTGGGTACAGAGTTGTGATACCAGAAAACTGGTTTTACATCTTGAGAAGCATTTTACTCTATTTTGGGAAAAGATCAAGGCTTTGCTTCTGTTTCAAATTCAGCCAAAACCACAATCTTTCCCTCATCAAATCCTTTGAGTGCTTGAACTTAGCCATGAAAATGTTATTAAGGCTTTAGTCATTAAAAGAGGAAAAAAACAATCAAATTCCTTGTCAGTGAAAGTTTTGCAGCATTTCATTGTGCTCAGTACAATTTACCAAAGGGTATTTGCCTTTTCAATATAGTAGTATATTACCATCATTTCTAGAGGCCATGTTTCCATGCTGTGGTGAGGGACTGTTTTGGTTATAAGCACAGTAAAAATAGTAAAACAATAAAAAAAAAAAAAAAAACTGGGTTAAAGAAACAAAATGCAGCAGTTGCAATGGGAGTTTTACATGAGTTAGGCATTACTACAAATATGCAAATGTGTTGATTTTAAGTTGTTTGATTGATTTCTGGGAAAAGATTAGATGTTTCTTTCAGGGTTGAATTAAATATTTCGACAGCTTAGGCCAATAATACCCGAAAACATTTTTTTTGTAGTTCATGTCAATATATTTCAAATAGATTTTTGATGGAACTTAAAACACAAGTATCATCAGTAAAGTCTTTCAAGACTAGAGACCAAAATAACTTCAAAAAGTGTAAAAAAAATAACTTCATTTCTAAATGAGATGTTGTAGTTGTAGTGAGCCGTTTTGGAGGGTGATCTGTTGTGAAAATGTCTATCGGGGATGAAGCTGAGAATGATATGTTGGACAATCATTGTAATAAAAAACATATTTGCGGCTGAACACGAGTTGCAACATGTCGTTGATGGTGTTGTATGAACGTTGAAATTCCTCAGAAACAGAAAGACAAGAGTGTTATTTTTAGGGTAGGGCTTCAGGCATAGAACGAAGAAAGGCCTCTCTGTTTGAAAGTCTGCGGTGTGTTTTATCACCCGCTCTGGCAAAGTGGGCCAATACTGACCACTAAAGGGTCCAAACAGGCATGAGGGGAAACATGTATGTGCCAGAGCTGAAGCAGGAGAGCAAGGAAAGGTGGGGGTTGTGGAAGCAGGGTGGGGCAAGAGAGGGTGGGTGGGTGGGTGGGTGGCAGGCGGGCGGGCGGGCGGTCGGTCGGTCGTTCGGTGGAGCAGATGTGAGCAGAGCTGAGGACGAGCTTCACGCAAAGACACAGTTCCATCGATGCTTCTGTTACAGCCTGGAGCGGGGAGGGGGAGGGAAGGAAAACAGAAACAACATGAAATTGGAAGCGGTCCCAACGCACAGCCCTGCAGGACACCACACTGTTCGCAGACCGTGTTCAGACAGACAACTAACAATCCAGGTCACGTTAAGTCAACTCAACAATCGACTAGTGTTGTAATTTTTGGTATGAGGACAGGCTCTTTTGGGCTGAGGGATTAGGCATTAGGGGAATGGGCCAGTGTTTTATGCTAGCAGTGTGTCATATGTGTCTGGTCCAGTAATTTCCTGGAGTCTCTGTTGAAAACTTTGGATTGACGACAAGACAAGATAAGACTTGACAGGAAGTGACTCATAAAACTATAACTTGTAATTTTTACTCTTTAGTTTTTATGCAGATAAAAAATATAACAGTTTATAATACAGCCTGCAAATGACTACATTTACTGAGTAAGGCTTCTCTTTTTAATTAGTTAGCTTTAGAGGTGCTAGGTGACAGATCCTGTTACCTGTGGACAGAGCTGAGCTATCTGTTTCCCTGGTTTTATGTGTTTGTGCTAAGCTAAAGCTACCTGTTAGAAAGCAAGTGTTCTATAGAGGTTAAAAAGGAAAGGCTAAAAGGAAAATTAAATTAGCCAACTGTCTGTCCATAGCTATACAAGAACATAAAAGCCTGCAGTGGCACCCTTGCTATAGATAAATACAGTACAAACCACCAAATGTCCCAGTAAGGAGATAAAAAGGAGATATAAGGTTAGTAAAAAAGTAAATCTCTAAACATAGTTATCACTTCATACTGTGCAGATCAGAAATCCAAACTTTGCATCCAGGAAAACCACAATGGAATATGGCAAGTCTCAGTGGCACTGTCTTTGCACATTATCTGCCAGATGGGCCAACATAGGGCCCGCTGGAGGGGAAGACAGGGTCACATCCTCCATCCTCATGCATTATGTAAGATTTATTTTTGGGATGTACAGTTCAAACCAGTGTGGGTTTGCCAAGTGGTTGTCAGACAGTCAACCACTTTCAGGCTCTTGAGCATGATGTGAAATCACCAGAATTTGACTGCCCAAAAAAAATTCTCCCCCAAATCTGTCAGACAGACCGCCTCGCTGGTTGTAATTATTCAGTCAGTAAGACATTTCCACCTGATTTGACAAGAAGAATATTTCTGGCATCAGTGTTAAATTTATTTGCTCAGCGAAGGAGGCCAACAGTTGCGTGGGACTTATTGCGTTGTACATACAGGTGTTGCCAGCATGTTTCTTAGCTCCAAGGCTTAACAAGCGTTTCCTAACTGGCACGACTATGGGCTCAGCAAAGCTGAACCTTTAGGACAACCCCCTTATATAGCACACTTTGTGGTGCTTCTGCTCTCTCTCTCTCTCTCTCTCTCTTTCTGTCTGTCTTCCAAACCCCTGGTCTAATGGAATACATCTCCAGCATAATAAGCCACGTGGGTGTCTTTAAGTGAATAGAGAAAACCCCATAGTCCTTGGAGGCTTTTTGGCAGAGCCCGTCTGTGGCTCTAAATCTGCTATTTTCAAATGTGTATAATGTGGGTTTTTTTGTAGACGCACATCATGTTTGTGAAGGTGAGAACACAGATGATATAATTAGCCTCATTAATCCAATCAAGTACCAACAAGAGGAAGAGACTCTTTTTAGATGATGTCCCATCAAAGAGAAATTAAGTTTTAATGCCACTACGTTTTCAACTATCTCTGGAGTGAAAAGGTACCATTTTGGAACATACCCAATCACCATTATTTATCTACTGTATGGTTACAAGTTTTAAATCAGAGCTGAAAAATGTCTGCATTTATAGTAGATATTTACAAATAAAAAAACAGTGTTCTTGGTTCAACTTTCTCACTCTTATCCGCATTTTCGTCTGTTTTGTTTCCATGACTGACCTTCTCCTCTTTTGTCACTCCATTTTCCCCCTCCTCTCTGTCTTATACTCTGTTACATCTTGTCCTTACTCATGTCCCCGTAAAACCCCTTTTGCACTGGTTGTTTTGGTTGTCTATGCCTGGATGTTTTTCTGTCTGATTCTGTGTCTGTATGTTACATGAATGTCTGTGTTCTATGTTATATGTGAACATCACGCCTAACTAGAGTTCATGTTCAAGTCCCTGCTTCACCTCTCATTATTTCTGACTCCTACAATATGTAGTGGTGTTTCCATGGACTTTTCCACATTTCATGATGGATCACAATGCCGAGAGATTTATCATTTGTATTGATGGTTATAGTGATTGTGAGTATGATGTTAATGACAATAATGACAGCATTTCAGAAACATTAATTCTAAACATGTTAATGTTTATTATTACGTTCATCTCTTTCTTTTTTAGCTTGAAAAAAAAAATCTAAATTCCTGTGCCACTCAATTAAATAACATAATTGCGATAACATCGTAACCATTTCAATCAGCTTAGTGGAAAATCATACAGATCGCCTCCCATCCACTTAATCCCCAGATTTGTTATATATTTGACCACCTTCATATTTATGGAAAAGTAAAGGAGTCACTATCTATTTGAAAACGATCAACTCAATTGACCATCCCTCAGCAAACACAGGAATATGATCAACCCAACAAAACGTTTTACATTATCTTTAACTTAAGAACTCATAAAATCTAATCTTCCAAAAAGGACTTTCAATCACAGCCATTAAAAGAAAACATATAATCAGAAACGGTTATCTAAACTATATAAACTCACATCATCAGCAAAATAAGAATAAAATCCATCCCATAAAGAGACTTGGAAAGAAATGATACAATCAAGACTGATCTCAACTTTTGGAAAAGAAAATATAGCAAAAGCTACTCCATCGTGAACAAATCCCAACTATGACTGATTCAGTGTCAGATTATGAACTAAACACATCACCACGGTGCACGTCAGGGGCTTCACCGATTCAAATATCCGACCACAATGCACCTTCAACACAATGGATTGTTGATATCACGTTTTTTTTTTGACAAAGCACACCGACCCTCAGGTAAACACTGGGTCATAATATCCCACTGTCCCCATCTCACTGCCTTCGAGGGGATCTCACAGCCATCAGTCATTCTCACAAATATCACTGAAGCATCCTTATCACCTTGACCACAGCCCCCACAAAAAAAGATACTCCTTAACTGGAAATACAGAGACAAACTCTCACGATAAAAATAGATTTCATTTAACTGTTTTTTTTACCTGGTTAAATAAAGATTTAAAAAATGATACGACTGTACCTCAGTGGAAAGAATCATCACTGAACACAATAATTAATCAAAATCGTCCAGTTCAGTGAGTACTGGGAACTAATTATTATGATTAACTTACAGACAAACTGACCACCTGCAATTCGTCTTTTTGTTTCCTCTCTTAATGGATGTTGTTGTTATTGTTTACCAGCATTCATCTGCTGTTATCATTATTAGCAGTAGTAGTAATTTTGTTTTTGTTTACGGTTATCACTCATTATTCACAACTGTTTGTATTATCACTATTTATGATGATAATAATGAAGATTATGATTATTTTTACTATTATTATTATAATCAACATTGCCATTGTGATGATTGATGAGGAAATTATTACTTGTGAACAGCAACACAGTGGGTCAAAACGTAATCTGAATTCATAAGACAATTGATGTGATGTTTTGTTTTCTGTAATTAAACTTCAATGAGTTTCTGCTGGGAACATGCTGTTTAATATTGTTCTTTTTCCTTTATTCTCTCTTGTCGTGTTCATGTTTGGACCTATAGGAGGACCAACTCCATTCACAGTGGAGTGGAAAGAGCAGCCAGATATTAAGTTTTAGTCTTTCCTTGATAATCAGCTAAGACAGTAACACAATAAAAAAATGAAAAAAAAAAAAAAAATGGTGACAAAGAACAAAATGTGACAAAGAAATTGACGAAGCATGAACCAAAAGGTCATATACAAACATATGGACAAACGTAAAGGATTATCCTCTGAATTGTTTTACATGTTTTGTCTTGTGAGGAATTTTTTTTTTCCTTAATGTGATCTTATAAACACATATATTTGGACACACGTTAAACTTTCCCTATCTCTCCTTTCTTCTTTTGTTACGATTAATATATATGTACGTACAGCTGTAACTATAAATAAAGCTCAAATGATCTCAGATCAGTTTGTACATTAACTTGAGTATCAGTTTGTGATGCTTTTAAACTACAAAATCTATTGTTTCTTAGGGGTTTCTTTGGGAGTTAAACATTTTCATTGTTTCTTGACTTATTGTAATTGTATTATGCACTGTAAGCTCAGCATGTGAATGTATACCGAATGTGGTTATCTCTTGAATCCCAATTGTTTTCATTTTTGCTCTTTACGTACTCTAATGAGAAATGCACTGGACCTTTGAAACCAAACATTCATGGTCTGATGGGCTTCAGGCCTTCCTGAGATTGGATGATGTGGATTTTTTTTTTTTTACGCTTCGGTGGGCGAGGCTGGACTTCAGAGTAGGAGGTAGAGAAGAAGGAGAAGAACTGGCTACACAGATGGGTAGAGCTCTCATCTATCTATCTATCTATCTATCTATCTATCTATCTATCTATCTATCTATCTATCTATCTATCTATCTATCTATCTATCTATCTATCTATCTATCTATCTATCTATCTATCTATCTATCTATCTATCTATCTATCTATCTACCTACCTACCTACCTACCTACCTACCTACCTACCTACCTACCTACCTACCTACCTACCTACCTATCTATCTATCTACCTACCTACCTACCTACCTACCTACCTACCTACCTACCTACCTACCTACCTACCTACCTACCTACCTACCTACCTACCTACCTACCTACCTATCTATCTACCTACCTACCTACCTATCTATCTATCTATTGTTCCATTATCCTGCTCCATGCCCTCACTAACTCAATCCCTCTTCAACACTGAGTCACACGTTTAACATTGTATGATACACTCACACTCAAACAAAAAACACTATCATCAGCGTACCAGCTCGCTCACAGAGGAGTTGAAACAAATGACAGAAATACACAAAATCTCAGGATTTGTCCAGTTTGAATAGTTTCACTGATGATATTTCACCCGACATTTAGTTTATAAAGAGAACATAATAAATAACACTCTTGGTTTTCAAAAATATTTGCCCCAAACGAGCTTCCAGTCAAGTTGCACAAAATAGCCATTACATGCAGATTTTTGGGAAGTTGAGAGAGTTGTTCTTTGATATTAAAGACCCCGTTAACACCTGGCATTAACAAATGAAACATGAACTGGCAATGAGATCTTATCTGAATAAGGACAAATTTGACTGCTTTGTCCCTGCAATGCAATCAGATAGGCAAGCCCACATCTGTAGATGTTCTGGCTTGTGATTGGCTTTCAACCAGGTATAAATGTAAACAATACAGCATGACCGCAAATTTAAGAAAAATCCACAAGAAGGATCAGCTAACTCTAATTCTTTCCAGTCTGGTACTGCCTCAACCACTGCCTTTCAAAACCTTCAAACTACTTTTATTTAGTTTTACAAGAGAAAACACTTGGCTAACTGGCTGGTTTTACAAACACTTGGTAAACTGCCCACATCTGTTAGAGGGAAGCGCCCAGCCTTTACCCTGTGCTTTTCTATTAGAGCATGTGTCAGTCCAAGGGGATGGTACCGTGTCAGTGTCACACTTTGCCTCACCTAGGCTTAAAAAGGAAGATACCATAGGCTTAGGCATCAAAAACAACGTGCTTATGTTAAGGAAAAGGTAATGGTTTGTGATAAATATGACGCAGTTACAATTTGGTTAGATTTAGGCACTTAATTAGGGTTAGGAAAAGATAATGATTTGGGTTTAAAATAAGTCACGTCACGTAAGTTAAATGTGTTTCGTTATATAGACTAAGTAACTTACATTGTGTAAAAGAAATCATTGCTGACTTAACCCAAACAATGGTCATCTGGGTGAAAGTCTTTGATAGCAA
Source organism: Brachyistius frenatus (assembly GCF_029030835.1). NCBI lineage: Eukaryota > Metazoa > Chordata > Actinopteri > Embiotocidae > Brachyistius > Brachyistius frenatus. The sequence continues at coordinate 243,012 of NW_027210755.1, forward strand.
CTTCCAGCTTGTGTCAAACTAGTTTAAGCTAGAAGGAAGAGAATTTAGGTGACCTTTCAACTTACTGAACAGCTTTATCATTTATTAATAATGTAGCGACAATGTACAGATTGAATTTATATCTCGCTGAAATCTGCTCACGATGTAAGGCAGACTAGTCTCATCCTGATCACAGTGTGTTCTGCATGCACGAACACTTTGCATTAATATATGTTTGTATGTGTCTGGATTCAACGTTATGCCAAATTAGAAGTCATAATTACAATTGTAAGATCTGATATATCTGACTTGGCACTTAAAAACAAAACAAATATGGATGCCTCCCATATTGTCAGCGCGACAGTATTTTTAACTCCCACATGCTGGTGTTGTCAGAAAATGTGAACACTTGCAAGTCGATAACATTGCAGTGTCAATTCCAAATTATCTGAGTGCAGCTTGATGGCAGGTGTAAATGTCTTGAAGGTCACACTCCCCAGCCAAACTTTGTTTTGAATGAATCAACTCTCCCTGTCGTGGAGGGCAGCTACAAAAAATGTCCCTTTCAACCAAAATTAGCAAATCAGTGCTTGTACTTAATTTTGCATGGTGGTGATACTTTTATTACATTTATTCATTTCTATTGGCTCTGCTCCAATTATTAATCTATGCTGCTGTTCATATTACTAAATTAGAGGTCATACTGTGCATTACTTAAAGTAATAATTACGTCTCAACTGAATTGTACTCTTATTTGACCTGCTTCCAGTAAGATAATGTGAAATCTTTGTGATGTTAATGCTTGCAGGCTGAAGCGTTTCCAAGCCCACCTCATGGATGTCATGGAAACAGGTACACTGATAGAAAGAGTGGAAATAAACCTGTAAACCTCAGAAGTTATCTTTAACCTCAACCTTGAAACATCAGTTCAGTCGTCAGGGCTTGTCGAGGGCTAGAGGTTGTTTTTCAACCTATTTACGCAAGGATTTCTTGAAAGGACACCAGTCCAAACTTATTTTCACTCTAGTTGTTTTCTGTTCACTGCTGCACGATGACTTGTATTTTTTACAGTTTATGTGAGGTTTTTTCATACGGTGGACAACTGGGAATATTCATCAGCTAATAGAGAGTGCATTCATTGTTTGAGCTCCTTGTTAGGTCACTGTTTCACAGACTAGTTGCCCGCTTTGACATTTGCTCACTGCATAACAACCTTAAAGTTACTTTAACAACGGAAAACTGGATGTTAATGTCGATAATGTTTCTATGTTTTTTAGTTTTATTTCCATGTGTTTATTTATGAGTTTATGAGTTCAACCTGACTACAGCCACTGTCAATAATCAAAGAATATATTTTTTTCACATATTTTGGTTGTAGTACGACTATTTAAGAGTATACCATCAAAAGTTGCACTTATTAAAATCAGAGCAAGAGAAAATAACCGTAAATGACTCAAATAAATATTGAGGGATCAAACACTGACTATCGACCAAATTTTCTCGATGAAGACGAGTTAAACATTTTAACCAAAGTAAAATATGGATAAGGGTTGACTCATATAAAAGATGACATAAAAGAAACAGAAAACATCCAAAATGAAAACATCTTTTTATTGTCATACACTTTGTAAAGGATGAGTGCAAATAAAAGAGCTAAATAAAAGATCAAAATCTACTCATCACTAAGCCATGGACCATAAGGCATCATTAAATACAAGCTTTTGGAGCTATCATCTACAATACAAGGACGGAATCAAGGAAAAGAAACAACACAGCATCATTGCTTATGCAATTAGAAGGAAAATGGAGGAAAAGGAAATTAAATGAACAGAAAACAAAGGCAACAAAAAAACACAACACAGTTTGTACATTCAAAAGAAAAAAGAAAAAAATCACAAGGAATATTGATATTACGGCAAGTGATGATAAAACATAGTCTACAATCTGTTATGTACACTTGGCACTAATGTTATATCTTTGATTGTTGTCCAGTCAGGTTGTTGTCAACTCTAGCATGTGCACAGGTCGTAACTCTTTTTATTTAAATGCTAGATATATAATCTAATATATCATCTATAAATATACTGAAACAATCATTCTCTCAAACAAAGATGTTGAAAAGTTTTGCAAGGCCTGACAATAAAATTTTAGATCAAACTGCTCAATGGACAACAGTTCATCAGAAAAATGCTCACATACTTTTTATATATAGTGTTGAAGGATTATTTTTTTCATAACAAGAATCAATCTTTGATAGTCCATCTCATGCACTTGAAAGTTGTAAACAGTACAAATATAAATGATCCACTTACAATATTTGAATCCCAGCAATTCCAAAATAGACAGACAGACTCCAAAAAACAGCAGCAGATTGTTTGAATGCATTTTCCAACACTGGCAGATGTATATGAGGTGGAAAATGGCTATTTAACATGATTGGATTGTCTCTATCTATTCGACGTGGCTAGAGAGAATCAAAAGCAGTATACAGCTTGAATGGTGCCACAGCTTCCAATTCTTGATGATATGACTCAGGTTTGCTATATCTCTAAAACATACATGTAAAATATATTCTGATATACAGCATGAAGTAGAAAAAGGGCCTGGGGTGGTCTTCAGTATCTTGATATGTCTTTTCTGATATGTTAAAGGGAAAGTTCAGCCAGATTTAAGTTACTTTTACTTTGACATGTATGTTGCCTTAATGCAACAAGTCAATAATTCACACAGAGTTTGTGTAAATAAAGAAAATGTTGTATTTAAAAAAAGATAACGAGTTTAACGTTATATTCAAATGTGCCTGCAATCATCCCTACAGCAGTGTTGTAGTCAAAATCATGTCAGGTGAACATAAAAGATTGTCATGTGAAATTAGAAACAAATGGTTCACGACAAAAATATCAACTCTGTGAAAATCATGCCAATTATTGCAGTGATTAAAGAAATATGTTTGTTTTCTACTTAGAGTGTAAAAATCTAAAGTTACAGCGCTTCACTGGGAACCTATTTAATATCCCAACATGATGGATACAATTAAAATTATGAAGAATTGCAGGCACTGGCCTTTAATGTCCCATCAGACAGGAATGTTGCCTGCTGCACAAATTATATAGCATATGATTTCAAGCTGCATTCAGATTGAACATAAAAATATTTATGCTTTAGCTGTACATATATAGATGTTAGCTGCAGGTTGCTAACAGCTCGCTGCAAAGTGCAAATGTTGTAAACTAAGCTGAACTTTGTCCTTTTGATTTGTTGCTTAAAAGGAGGACTAAGTAACATTTGAGAGGAGATATAACACAATACCCGACGTAAAAATGAAAAGTTTAACTTATTAGCAAGGAAATAAACACTTATTCAATTCAATTCACGAAAGAGTTTTGGCCGCTAGTCTTACTTGGTCTGGTGTGACCAACTTATGGAGACTAATGTTGGCAAATTTTAAATGAATATTGCTGCAAAATAAATGTTACTGAGCCAATTCACTGATCTTGCCACTCCTGCACTGCTGTTACAAAAGCTTAGCACTTTAGCATTATCCCCTGTCTCTTGCAGCCAGTGTTCACTGTTCAGCAGAAGTCTTGCTTTAATTAGCTCCAACCTTCATGAACCCAGTGTTTGTTTTGATCTCCTTTCAGCTTTGAATCAAGGTAAGCTGCCACCAAAATTCACTTTGCATTCAATTTAAGTTTTGTCAATGGTTGGAAAATTTCTTTCGGAAGCTTGTACTTTTATACTTTTATGTTTACTGTATTTAAAATCTTCACGTTTTACTTGTAATGTGTTGTTTACGAAATTAACTGTCTACTAAATATAGTAGTTCTCAAACATACACAACATAAAAGTAAAATATAATAAGAAATGTTTTGTTTTTTGTTGTTTTGATAAACATTCAAGATTAGTCAGTATGAACTTGAAAAGTTCCATTTCAGTGACTACAACACTGCTTTAAAGCAACTCAGTGACAGGACAAATCCAAACACACACGGTTTCTCTCTTTTTGTATCCAACAGTCACATCATTGCAAAGATGAGAACCTTTTTTAGTTTGACACACTGCTCTGAAGGCTAATGTGTAACTTGCAGTACTTTGTGATCAGGGTCGACAAAGTTCAAGTGTTGAATGAATAAAATAACTACTGCACTGACTAAACAGTAGCAAGCTTTAGCATTTCATTTGTATCTATAATATTCTGTGTCTATTATTAACCTATTTAAAGTAAAATAATATAAACCTATTTCTGGGAAATGGGGGATAGGGGTCTCAGTGACAGCATTTCTAAATGGTAATTAGTTCTGCAATAGTTGATGAGATACATTTCAAGTGTCAGCAATTTCACAGAACAGCGTCAAGTGGGGGAGTCCTGGTCTGACCAGCGCCTTTTTTTTTTTTTTTTTTTTTTTTTACCGAAGACTGTTATTGTTCAAACATCTAGCTTATGTTCACAGGCAATATTCGAAGCACAAGCTGTTCAGAGAACAGTCTCCCATCAAAGAATTGGGCCTACACATCCCCACACAATCAGGGACGCTGGCTTCTTCACATTCAAATGGTACGGTGTAAATAAGAGTGCATTTTAAAGGAGCAGTGTTTAGCATTTAGTGGCATTTAGCGATGAGGTTGCAATGGAATACCTCTCACTTCACCCGACCCGTCCAAGCATGTAAGAGAATCAACAGTAATCACAAAACTCACGAAAAACATGAAACACCTTTCTGGAGCCAGTGTTTGGTTTGTCCCTTGTGAGCTACTGTGGAAACATGGTGGTGCAACACGGTAGGCTCCATGGGAGAGGACCCGCTCCCTATGTATAAAAGGGCTCAATCTAAGGTAATACAAACAAATTGATTCTTAGTTTCTGGTGATTATACACTAATGAAAACATAACTATGACTATTATTTTCCATTTCTGCCACTAAATCCTATACACTGGACCTTTACGTTTGAAACCTTTCAGACAAACGTGTAACCTGGACATCCACACATGAGAGACCATGAGGTAACGCTGACAAAATGGTCTACACAGTTGACAGACATAAAGAATGGCAAGACAATGTTATGGAAATATACATGTGATGTGCAACAGTTACATTCATTCAAAACAAAATAAGCGTAAGACATGGGGGGAAAAACTACATTTGTTCTCGAACATGTATTTTTTTTTTTTTTTTTTTTTAAGTCCAGGATGATGATCTGTTGAAAGTTACAAGCAAGATACATCCAAGAAATAAACCAAATATAATGAAGGGAACAAGTCAATAGTAAAAGACAAAAAAGATAAAGGAAAGATATCCAGTATGGTTTAAATCAAACCAAAGGAAATATGAGTCCCAACTGCTTTGAGAAACTGGACAGTCAACTTATCTGTACACACACATGCCAACATTCCATGAAAATACACACAGCACGGGCAGTTTTCATCACTGGGCTGGCTTTTGGATTCAGTGCATTCTTTAAGGAGGTGGGTTATTTATGTGGAGTTATGGCGGCTGCTTTTTTTTTTTAAATTTTTTTTTATATATATATATATATAGTTGCTGATTGTTTGCTGTTTTACGTCCCTAACTCATTTGACATACTCAGCTGACTTCCAGAAGTGCCCCGGGTGGGAAAGGCGGCGGTTCCTTTTTGGCAACTTTTCCAGTAAATCTACCAGCTTGGAGAAGCTGGGCCGCTCTTCCTGCTTGTACGCCCAGCACAGGAGTAGAATGTCCTGGAAGACACAGATACATGGAAAACAACATTGTCAGACATTTCATGTCACCATCTTTAGAAGTATCACAGGGAATGTCAAGTTACTGAACACATTTATGTGAAAATAATTTCAGTTTACTCTCTACAACTCGGTGAAAATATACTTTTCGTTCTTTATTTGGTCTAAAACAAAATTTTTCAGTCTATGATGTACACCAGTTGAAGATGAGTCATGACGGTAGAGATGTGAGGCAAAGACACAGCATGTGGTGTAAGGGATAGGTGCACGCAGGTGGTTTAAAAACAACTGGAGGTTCGTAATTGTAGTTTGGCGCCCTGATTGTGCCCACAGAATCAACACTGCAAGACATGTAGCAGCCGCAGTGGCCTCGACTCATGGCTCACAGAGGCATTTAAGAAACTTGACGTAGCAAAATTAAACAATAGCTATGTTGTGAAGCCTGAAAAATCATCCGGCTCAATGCTCTCAGATTTATGCGGCTGTAGATTATATTTAATTCAATTGCATATACAGTGTAAAACCACCATGGAATATGGTCTCAATACAGTTGACAGTTAAAAATAACTTGTAGTAGATTGCATGAGGAGCCAAAGGAGAGCATAACTAAAATATTAAGTTATGCACTTTACTATTATAGTCAATGAAATAATAGACAATCACATTAATGCATTCATGTTAAAATATCAACATACATATCAATAAAATATCAAAGTTAAGGAAATGTTACAACATAATGCATTAGTGGCAAGTGCATTGAGAGCAAAAAATAGCATAGTAAAGGATTGTTTTAGCCTGCCCTGAATACAACCCTGTTTCCAAAAAAGCTGGGACGCTGTGTAAAATATCGGTTAAAAAAAAAGGCGAGGGATTGCAAATTACATAATTCCATATTTTATTAAAAATAGACCAAAAACAACATATCAAATATTGAAACAGAGAAATTCTATTGTGTTATGAAAAATATATGGTCATTTTGAATTTCTTGGCAGCAACACATCTCAAAAAATCTGGGACAGGATCATGTTTACCACTGTGTTGAATTTCCTCTTTTTTTTAACAACTCTGTAAATGTTTGGGAACTGAGGAGACCAGCTGTTGTAGTTTTCAAAGTGAAATGGAGTCCCATTATTGCCTAATATAGGATTTCCGCTTTGGGGTCTCTTTTGGCGTATATTTTGTTTCATGATGCGCCAATTGTTTTCAATGGGTGACAGTTCTGGACTGCAAGCAGGCCAATTTAACATCCACACTCTTCTACTACAGAGCCATGCTGTTGTAATACCTGCACAATGCGGTTTGGCATTGTTTTCCTGATATAAGCAAGGCCTACCCTGAAAAAGATTTTGTCTGCATGGCAGCATATGCTGCTCCAAAACCTGTATATATTGTTCAGTATTAATGGTATCTTCTCAGATGTGATAGCTACCACTGCCGTGTGCACTTATGCATCCCTATACCATCATGGATGCTGGCTTTTGAACTGTGCGCTGATAACAAGCAGTTTTCCACCTCGCCTCAGTTCATCATAAATTAACTTGGGCCCAGAGAAGGCAATTGTGTTTCTGGATCATGTTTACATATGTTCTTTTCATGGTTTTTGACCTGCATTTGTTGATACACCGATCAATTGTGTTGACAGACAAAGGTTTTTTGAAGAGTTCCTAAGCCAGTCAGTGAGTTCCACTACAGAATTGTGTCTGTTTTTAATGCTGAGAGCCCAAAGATCACAGCCATCCAATATTGGTTTTCGGCCTTGTCCATGGCATACAGAGATTTCTCCAGATTCTCCGAATCATTTAATGAAATGATGTACTGTTGATATGAAATCCCCAAATTCTTTGCAATTTTAGGTGAAGGAACATTATTCTTAAATTGTTGCACTATTTGCCCACACAATCTTTAACAGAGTGGTGATTGCCTCCCCATCTTCCCTGCTGAGACTCTTCCTCTCTGGAATGCTCTTTTTATTCCTAATCATGTTACTGACCTGTTTCCAGTTAACATAATTAGTTGTGAGATGTTTCACAAGGTGTTTCTTTTAGCATTACACAATTTTTAGAGCCTGATCCCAACTTTTTTGAAAGGTGATACTGGCATCCAATTCAAAATGAGCACATATTTTTCATAAATCCCCCAAAAATTAACAATTGATATATTGCCTTTGTTCTACTTTCAACTAACATGGGTTTACTTGATTTGCAAATGATCAAAATCTGTTTTTATTTAGATTTAAGCAGCGTCCCAACTGTTTTGGAAAAGTTGTTTAAGTTTCATCAAAAAAGGAAGTTTTAAACTTAGTCTTAAAAGTATACAGGGTGTCTGCCTCCCACACCCAAACTGGGAGCTGGTTCACAGGAGAGGAGCCTGGTAGCTAAAGGTTCTGCCTCCCAGTCAACTTTTAGAAAATCTCAGACCCACAAATGAGCCTGCATCGAGAGCAAATCACTCTAATGAGATAGTAGGGTACTATGAGATCTTCAAAATAAGATGTGCTCGGTTATTAAGAGCTGTGTATGAATTGAGTATTTTAGATGATGCTTCAGAACAGCTAGACTGTGATTTACGCAAAAACATGGATTTTGTGAATTAATTTTGTCTTCAACTACAAGTTCTGCTGTCTTTCTGTGTGACTCATGACATAAGTTTACAACCACATAAAGAATGATTTAGCAGGCACCCAGGCAGATCCGACTAAACTTCATGCAAGCTTGTTTAAGTGAATCTATGTAAAATAAAATAATGCTGGCTGGAAGGTTTCTAACTGTCCTCTCAGAAAGTTTTGTTCCTTGGTAACTTTAGGAACGCTTCTGTGAATTCAGCCCTAGATTGCTTATTTTAGTTACCACGCAAAGCTAATGTCTTAAGTTTATAGAACGTGTGGGAGCAAAATGAGTCAAAGATTCAAAGAGTGCTTAAACATGAAATCTCTGCAGCAATTAATTTTGAAAGGAGTGACTCATGAATAGTGGCACATTTATATGAAAAAAAGTCCTTACTGATATCTCCTTCCCCATGCCGGTTTGGGCAAGATTGGGCTTCATCCCACTGCCGATTTGCCATATGATCACCTCTGCTGGCTGACTCTTGTAAGGCCACTCACGTGCGTGTAACTCGAACCAGATGGTGCTGTGGAGACAGAGGAACAGAGCGGGTCAGTGTTTTGGACTGTCTGGTCAGGAGAACAATACCACCGTCTTCAGGAACACACCAATAGGACGGTTCACATCCAGGCCAGTGCCAGGCAGGAATTTCAGTCACAACAATGACTAACCATCTAACTGAATGCTTTCAGATTCATGTGCAGCTGCAGATGATGATTCTGCACAGCTGGTTTGGGATCTACACCAAATCATTTATTGTGTGAATGAGTTTTGTCTTCAACTTCCAGGTTTTGAAGAATAATTTCATCCAGAAGCAACAGAAACAATACATTTTTAATTACTATTCATGCAAAATTTGCATACTCCTTCCCTGTGCTAATATGTTGTTTTCACTCTGCTGCTGTAAGTCAAGTTTGAGTCAGGTAAAAATAGCTCTTCACCAGGAGTGCAGTAAAAAACTGATGGCTGATTGTTGATGAATATGCAAAACCAGCCATGGGGGTCACCTCTAGGTAACACAAGGGCTAACAGAGCAGCTGGACATTGTTCACTCTTCTTCCCTTTAGAATAATATAGTGATGAAACCTCCATATGGGGGACCATCTGAAAATGCAATTGTGTTAGGAGTCAACAGAGCAGGGTCCACCCCCACAAATGAATCAGTAATGGCAGCTGAGGAAGAACAGGAGCCATGGGGGATTTTTTTAATCAACTTAGGACAAATTTAAAGCTGGGCTTCAGAGGAGGAGATGGAGAATACCTCAGTTTGACAAACCTGAGTGACACTCAGAGAAGCAATTTGTATGTATTAAGTGAGGTAATCATTGAGATGATATGGGTCAAAATGTTTCCAATACCACGTATTTTTGACAGAAGAGATTCAGGATGAGCTCATGTTTGTTACATTTTGAGTAGTTTTGCAAAACAATATATACTGTATACTACATCCGCCCAAAAAATATCTATTGCAACAAAACGGACTGTTTAGGAACATTGCAAGAAAAAGTTGCACCAATGTGAACGACCCGTCTCAGTTCAATTTGAGCCAGCTGACTGTCGACAGCGACTCGAGAAAAGAACTCTGCTGAACAAGGAGACTGTTTTGGAAAAAGAACGGAGAAACTGACAGAATGGGAGATCTCCTGTCTCAAACTCATAGCATAAATTTGCATAAACACCCTGGGTATTCTATTGAAGCACCCATGGGTGACTCAAATTTTTCAACCCTTATTTTCTTTTTTTAAACGTTCTTTCATATTTTCACTACTACAAATGCAACTGTTGCTATAACTCACTATCACTATCCTCATTCATGTTTTAAAAAGCTACAGATGATACAACCACGTCACACCAAAGTGTGTAATACACCCACCAGTCCCTGAGACGATTTTGTGTCTGTGTTATGTTTTTGCCTCATGGTGGCCACGTGGTTCCGGTTAGAAACAAGAAAACATGTCTACTTTTGATACCGTCAAAAAGACACACTACGCTATAGTTAACTGGGAGGTGTATTACATGCTTTGCTGTGATGGTAGCTACACCAAAAAGAAAATCTGTCAGTTAAAAAGAAGTACAGAAAGATATTGCCCATTTAGCTGGTTTGGTGTAAACTGGCAGATTTCAGAATGTCTCGTGGCGAATTGTAAAAATCTTGTCGCAATTCTTTGGTCTGAACTGGCCTTTCAATGTTCAGTTGGTAACGACTGAATTCTTCCATTTGTTTTACCTGAACTGCTGAACATGGAAATGATGACCCCCTCGCAGCAGAGACCTTCGCCTAGTAAATACCTTTAACCAGAAAGCTGCTTCATTTGTAACTCTTTCCTCTCTGCTCCTTTGTCCAAGCCTCCTGTTTAATCTCTTAGTTGACTCCTGTGTCTCCTTGCCATTCATGCATTTTAACCTCTTCCTGCAGTTATTCAGTCAGAAGGTAACTCGCTCTGGGTTTGCGTCATTCTCTCCACTGAATCAGCTTCCCCAGTATCCAGCTGTCTTCCAGCCAACATTGCTAATTTGTGCAACACATCCTCCCCCACCTCCATTATAAACAAGGGTCCGTTCATGAAACATATGAGCCACGTCACAATGACTTCACTGCTTATTAATCAGGTAGGCCAATTGGGGTCTTTGTCAAAATCATAGTTTTTAAGTAATTATATTTTAAAAATGTTAATCTGCTCTCATTAAATGATTAAAAGTTGGATCTAAAGTCTGAAAATAACAAACAAAATTGTCTTTTAAAATATCAGGTTATTACAATATATATGTCTTTCTTCAGTAAGCAATGACAATCTTCATCTATAATAAGATCTGAATACCTATAAATGAGAGCTGACTCTTTGTCATATGATGAGGAGTTTTAGGAAACTGCTCCATAAAGTCAATAGGAGTTTACTGAATTGACACACATATTTGGGGTTTGTCAACAGTGTGCTATAATCGTCCGCGCTCAGACGCTGTCTGGACAAACAAACAGGAGGGCATCTGGCAAGAGGACACTCACCCAAAAGCAAAGACATCTGACTGTTTGGAGAAAGGAAGCTTGTCCTCCTCTGTGTCCGGAGAGAGCTGCTGGATGATTTCTGGTGCCAAGTGGCACAGCCAGCCGTTGGGGATCCTCAGTTTGTCTTCTCTCCGGCTGCAGAGAGAAAATGTGGAGACGGAGATGTGTCAGTGTTTATTGATCTGCTGTGTCATTCTGCCGAGTCTTTACACCGATGTATTTTCATTATAACACACTGTCATTACAGATACCCCCAATAAGAAAAGTCTGTGATGGTTTTCAATTATCACATAACTGTGAGCTTTCAGATTTACAGTTGCATCACTGCCATATTGTTGTAATTTCAATAACATCATCTTTTACATTTGAGCTGAAACTATTACAATGTGTTAATTAATTCATCAAATTGTCTGTGTGTTAATGACAACCTTGTAACTTTGTCACACTGCAGAATGGCTCTAATCAAGTCACAATCTGTGTTAAACTGCAGAGTATAAGTTTGGAGGCGCATTAGATGCAACGACAGCCCACTGAATTGTAACGCTACAATGAATGAGAGAAGAGGAAGAGACAAGCAAAGACGTGTCATCATCTCACTCCATCTGGGCCGCTGTCATGTTTTGAAATTGTACATACACAGTTTTGGCCTCACTGCTGGCACTTATATTCATCAAAAACGCATACTTCTTTGTTGTGGTTCTTGGGACCAGTCAAGTTGTGAGATATCATTTTGGATCTTAAATTTTACATCGTTCAATGATTTGGACACCGCTGGTGTTTGGTAATATCATGTTACGTGTATGTATATGTATATTACTGCCTCTCCTGATGTTGACGGATATGTTGTTGGGTAAAATAATATAATTATTTCTAGGGATCAGATCAAATAGATTAGTCAGCTGTGAAATACCACTCATCGCTTTTTACCGACTCTATACTAAACTAAGCTAAGCAACTGCTGCTCATAATGTTACACTTATCATGCAGACATGATAATGGTGTCAGTGTTCTCATCTAGGTCGCAGCAAGAAAATAAATATGTGTATTTTACAAACTGAAAAATTGTACTCAATAATAATGTGATTTGTCAGATATTGTAAAATTTTTGACTAATTTAGCAACATAATCTGTTTAGTATAATTGACATTATATTTGTATTTATTGTTTAAATGAAATATATTATTGTTAATATAATCCTTTGGATGTAGGTGTATTCAGACAGTCTCACGGGTCTGTTTCCAACAGGCTCTCACTACCTCCACACAGTCTCTGGGACGTCGAGGACAGCCCATGAGGATGAAGTCAGTGTTGAGCGGATACAATATGTGATTACTGGTGTGCTCAGCCATGACATGGTAAATTACAGACAATTTACTCTTGGTGTTTTGTGGATTGAAAGGCAATTTATAGCACTTTGATGATTACCAGTGATTCACCGTTTTCTTTATATGACATTACTGTTTGTACTGACTGTACTGACAAATGTGTCCAACCACGACTGAATTTCTGTGCTTATCCATCACCTGCTTTTTTTTTTCCTCCCTTGAACTCCTCTCTTTAAGAGCGTTTGCGTTTTTTACTGGACAAGTGGAATTTTTTTCCATGGCAACAGTAAAGATGGAAAAATGACAAAAGTTTTCAATTATTCTCCACCAAACTTCACTTAATTGACCACATTCGTGTAAATTAGACATGTTACATTGTCAGCACAGACTTTGTTTTAAAGAGCAGCAGGGATATTAGCGGCAAGAAACAACATATGATAACAGCAAATGTGCTCATACCGTATGTATCGAAAGATCGAAAAAAAATTCATATTTATGATTAAATGTTCTCAAAATGAATGTATTGGTTAAAGAATTGTGTGAAAATACATGAAAAACAAAGCTGACATATTGTCACTTTGTAAATATTTGCGTATCCACTACATCCACTGAAAGCTGTCGTCTCTGCACCATATGTGTTAAAATAATGGCAGTCTGTCTCTTCTACTTCTTGCACTCTACACCAAAAAAAAAAAAGCGCCCCTCTCTCTGATGTGTATTGAACATAATTACCTGCCAGCCTGCAGAACGCCAGATATGGTGAAGAGTCCAAAGTCGGTGATGACGACTTTGCCGTTGTCGTAAAACACGTTCTTGGACTTCATGTCTTTGTGTAAGATCCCCTTCGCGTGGAGGTAGCCCATCCCCTGAGGACAGGGAGAGTGGAAGATGTGACGCTTCTGTAATATGATGTGCACCACTGAAGTGTTCTGGGAAATCAGCTTTGAGTTCTTTTACCTTGACCATCTCTTGTGCGATCTGTCGGGTCTTGTTAACATCCAGGACAACCTTGGCATCCCGCACCACAGAATAAAGTGTTCTGCCTTTACACAAGCTGAAAGAAAGAGGAGAATTCAGAGGTTATAGGGTAGAATCGTCAAAACTTAAAGAATAATTTAATTAATTCAGCTTTTTTCAGAGAACATTAACAGGCAGTCAAAGTAGGTTTAAGACAAATAACCGTGATGGTCATATTGCATCGTTTCTAATCTCTTTATTATAATCTGATGTCCATGTCAGCTGTTTTCTTCTTGGTCATCCTTTATACTCCTGTTCCATTATGTGGTATGTTTCCATATTTAAAGTGCGGATGTTTATCATAGTTATAAAGAAGCAATGGTGATGGATGGAAGTAGCTGAACACGACTGACAGGAGCAGAACCATGTTCTGCAAAGAAGTTAAAATGAAGCATCCTTCTTCCATTAATCTTCTTCAAGACAAACCCTACGGAGCATCAAGTTCACTTTGAATGCTGCTCTTCTGTCATCCTGCTAATTGGAGTACCATGTAAGCAGGAGGAAAAAAAACAACTGGTAAAGTGCTCCATTGTTGTGACTTGGAAAAGTTAAGAACACAATAGTCACATAAGATAAGTGTCTGAAAATGTATTCTATTTTTGCTGTTACATATTTCTATTGGTTTGTTATCAAAATAAATCAGGGATAAATAAAATAAGTATGACTTATATATTGTTCCTTTTTTTAGTTGCTGTGTCAAATGTTTTATAATTTCACTGAACTGCCAGCGAGGATGGCTTCGCGCCATATCGCTACAAGTTTGATGACAATCATGTAGATCTTTTGCAAAGAATATTTTTAGCATATCTACAATAAATTACATCTCAGCAGGCTGACATGTTTATGGTCTGTACAACAGGATGTAAAGGTAACAACATTCAAACTGCACCACATTTCGACTTGAATCAGTCAGACACGTCTTACGTAATCAGTTTCTGGATTCTGACTTAACGTCCAGTTTAAAGGCCCTCATGGAATACTGATACAGTCCCTGAGGCAGCATTAGGTGTTTCCTCCCTTTTCACAAACCGAAACACTGATCAGCTGCTCTAATGCATCTAACCACTCAACTGTTCAAGGTTACAACCGATTTTATGGTTTGATATTGGCCTATCACAGATAAATTGATATTGGCGTATATGTTGTCTGATACGGAAACCTTTTTTTTAACAGAACATAATGCAGTAAAAGGTGCTTGGAGTAATTTTTTTTTTTTATAGTTATTTATAGTTATTATGTTCCCTATGTCGTTTATTATTTCAAATGAACTGATGCAATTTTGGACAATAAAGTGTATCATTAAAGTGTAAAATATCTTTCCTCTATTACATGTCTTTGTCACAAGCACTAGTGTATAGTGCTACCAAAGTGCACCTGAACAACTCTATTCTCCAGGTGAATGAATAAAATGTTTGCAGTTCTCTTGATCTGCTCCTGTTTGCCCTGTTTAAATTACTGCATTAAACTGATAAGACACACCCAACACTTCCTGTATCTGTTTCAAATTAAAAGCCCTTGAGTGTTTCAATAAACAGAGACCCTTCATTTCTTAACAAGGCTTTTATTTTGAATCATTTGCAGTGATGTGTTGTAACTAGAAGGTGGCAATAACACTTTAGATGAGTAATCCAGAACAACTGTTGAAAATAGCATGAATATCATGTTGACTTTATTCAATTGAAGCGATGAAAATGTACTATTGTATGTCAAATTTCCGTTACACAACCTCAGAAACAAGATACAACATGGGCCGATGTGTCCGCTCGTGCATGTGCACATCACAAGTGTGCTCTACTACAAATCCAAATAGGACTTTGCCCCAGGTAACAATTTTTTGATTTCCACAATTTGATCGATATCAGAATTTGCTAACATTGGTATTGGCATTGGCTCCAAAAGTATCCAGTATCAGTCAAACTCTATTCAGTGTGTTTTACTTCACTTTTAACTAAAACACAAGCTTGCCCTCAAGTTTCAGTGAGAGCATGCATGTGAATTTGAGATGTCGTTAGAAGATAAAATGTCTTCATTCAAAACATAAACCCACTCTGTGCCAAGATGAAACTGATACGCTGCATTTCAGCTCAGCAGTGTCATATTTCTGGAGGGGTGCCATCACAACTGCGTTTTAATAGACAGGTCTACAACCACCCCCTGCCTCATACTTGAAGACCTCAACCCCGACTGTGCCACGCAAGTGACCAACAAAGGACCTGAAGCTAACAGTTCATGCATATTCATCCTACGAACAACCTGACAGAAGCCAAATATTTAGCAGCTCTCTTCCTTTGTCCTTTTTCCAACACAGAAATGAAGTCTACAGTACGGGTTTGGTGTCACGTCGCTTGACACCTTTAGACAAACATTATGTCTTGTGACACCTCTGCACCTCTGAAAAGCAGGGTGTAGATAATCTATGCTCAGGAGAGAGAGGCGGAAATTTATGGAAGTCAAGATGATGAAAAGCTAATGAGGGCACCTCAACATGCTGAAATAAAGTCACCTCTTTGCTTCGAAATCAAGTAATTATGCCATTTCCATGAAAAAAGCAAAACACTAGCAACATCACAGACGACCCTATGTTCTGTGCGATCTGCAAAATCAATCCACAGTCGTGACAAAGGAAACAATCAAAGGGAAAAAGAAACAATCAATATTTATGTTTCCACAAATGCAACCTGAAATCCCACATCCCTAATAAACTAATACACCTCCTGTTGGTTTCATGTTACAGACGCTGTACTTTTGGCTGCAGGAGTATGATGAAGACTGAATGTTTCCGTTAGGTTTTTGTCACCAGTGTAATAGGAGCAGCGGAGTATATGATGGATAACAAAGCCACCTGTTGCACTGACATTTGTTATTACTTTCAGCAATCAACAGCGAAGATTTCTGGATTTCAGCTCCCCTGCACTCACAGCAATTTCAGCTGGTAACAAAGGCAATCACGCATCTCAAACATCATACAATCACTTATTTTAAACATACGACACTGTGAATGGGATGGAAATGGAGTCATTTGTTGTGCATAAAGCTTTTTTTTCTGCTGTAAAACTACAAATCCAGCGATAATTTCCCCCTTCTCTTTTCAAAACAGAAAAGACAGGAAATAAAAAAGGACAAATTATTATTTCTTTGTGAGACTTCCTCTTTTGTTCGCAGCCTGTGTAGATAGCATTGGGAAAAAGGCAAATATCCAAACAATTTCCTTTTAGCTCTGCTAATTAATTAAATGAGAGTTTTCCATGTGATGTTCTTTAACAAGAACACAGCCCCGTCTTCCCTGTTATAACTGAGAAAATACTTTTTAAATTATGCAAAAATATGAACATTTATCTGTGAAATAATTAAGGGTGTCTCACTACGTTAGAGAGTTCATTCACTCCAACTCTGTACGCCTTCATTATCTGCTGTCAGGCTGTAGTCAAGACAAATGCACCACTGCTGTGAAGAGTGGGTGCTTCACCTATTCAGCAACAGTAGCATCCTGCTCTGATCATAACCTCCGCAAGTTTCATTGTCAACCACTCTAAACTCATCGGGTTGTAAGGATGCAGATCTGTGGCTGATCTAAAACGAGTGCCAGGGGAAAAGGACCTACTGCGGAGGCCAAACAGCTGCTGAACCACAGAGCCACAGCTAACAGGTCTGCAGCAGAGCAGACCTCTGATTTCAGAGCTGTGATGTAAACTTTCAGGAGTCTCAGTGGTCTTCAAGTGATGAACACATGACCCATGAAAATGCAGTTGTTGTTTTTTTAATGATTTTTCATTCTTTTCTCTTCGTTTGAAACATACAATTACCTGCGTGGCAATTAGGCCTGGACATTATCTACGATGTGCAATAACAATACTGTAATGACGATATGATAAATGTACAAAGTGTGCATATTAGCTATACAGTTCCTATGTCCTTCTGCTTGAATATGTACACAAATACATGAACCACAAACAGTGAATAGCTTGTGCCCATTGAATAAAGACATGAAATAAATTATTTTGAACAAAATGGACATGAATACCAGTTCAACAGAACATCATTGCCATGGCCCATGTATCCAGGGATCCATCAGATTGGTCAAATGCTAGCATGTGTGTAAATATAATACATTTTTATTCATTGCGTTTAAGGTAGTCTACTCCAATGTGTTTATTGCTTATGTTCATGTCTTAATGAGGATCAAAATATGATTAATTTGTCAGCTTTAGTGTTAATTAAACATGCTTTTCTCAACACATTTGATCAGTGTGTAGGGCGTCGATAGTGTACCCATACAGAAAAGAGTTTTTGCACATGTAAAATGCATGTGTTTTTTCTGTAAGGGTATAAAGATAATTGCCAAGCCTAAAACACTTTAGTGGGCATTATCCACACTTTTAATTTAATGCAAATTTGTATTTCATACTGTACAGCAGTAGATTCCTTTATCTCATTGAGTATAATATAATTCTATACAATTCAAATGTGGTTATATTAATTTCAGTGGCAACATTTTAAATTACACAGATATTTTGAGATGACAGTGTTGGTTATGCACACTTCTGCTTATATAGATCCAATATAAAAACTAAGGCAGTAAATCTAATTACTCAACTAGATTTGAAAAATGTATATGGCCTTTATTGAATTGCTGCAGTATGGTTACCCTGGTTACTCTAGTTAAATTCCTCATAATGTTTTGGTTTCAGCTCTCAGAGCTGAAATGTGCATTTGTTTAAAATCATAATAAGCTGCTTTTTATACTCTAAATGAACTGCACTTTTTCCATGTTTTATGGTGTATTTATTAGATTAGTTGATTCTTCAGAGTTGAAAACTGAGAAACTACAGGTTCTTTATAGAGTCACTCTGAATACTAAAATATGCTTAATTTTTTATGATGGGCATCATTGTAATTGCAATTATCAGAGGAAACAGAGGTGTGTTGAAAACAAAAATAACACACAAATGTAGTGGAGACAATATTCATTCTCCACAGTGACATTATAAGTGCACTATAATTCATATAAATCAGAGGATGCATTTGATGTACTGTATGCACTGTATGTTTATGTCTGTACGACTCACAAAAACAAAACACTGTAAAGATTCATATTTATTACCCATTAAGTGACAAGAGCCAAAATATGATTTAATGGTAGCAGTGGAGTATTGTATCAGTGTTTGTGGACATTAAACTGAGTTATGACAACACAGCATGTCCAGTCCTTACCTGGTAATGATGGCCAGATGTGGTGGGCTCATGCAGGCCCCCATAAACAGCACCACGTTCTCATGGCGGGTGTTGCGGTAGGCCATCACCTCGCGCTTGAAGGCCTTCAGCTGGTCCTCGTTGTCGCGCTCGATGTCGATCAAGCGGATGGCGACCTCGCCGTGCCACCGTCCGTGGAAAACCTTGCCGAAGCGACCCTTGCCGATCATCTCTCCGATCTCCAGCTGCTCAAAGGGGATGTCCCACTCCTGCAGGAAGATGCTGGTCTGGCTGGCCTTGCGCGGGAAGTTGCGAGCCGACAGGAGCGACAGATTCATCTCCTCAAACTCATCGCCGGAGTCCTCGTCGTTGTCATTCTGTAACAAAGCAAAACGGAGCTGTTGTTTGGTAGCTGAAAGCCTGCGTTTCACAGATGTGCTTGTGATTAAAAAAAAAAAACTTACGCACAACAAAGAAGTGGTGTTAAAATATTCTACCAAGATGTCCAATTAATATGACAAATCCAGTTCAACAGCTGGAGGAGTACAATCTGCTTCTCCAAACTATCTTTAGTAGGAGTTTCAGATGAAACCAAATATCATCATGTATTCCCTGGATGAGCTCAGTTCTTTATCTGTCTGAAATACCATGAGGTATCAAACATTTTATACATTGCTAGATACAGACAGACAGATAGATAGATTACACATAGTGTATGTTGCCTCTATATAAAATTGTGTATAATTTATGCCTCGCTGTGTGCGCCTGAAATACTGACTGCAGCTGTTACCGATAAAAAAAAAAAAAAAAAAACTGAGTTATGAAAAGCAAAAACCACCAGAGGGAAAAACTGGCTGATTCATTTTGATTTGATTTTAAACATAATGTACTGCAAGAGTGAAAATGACCTATTCAAAGACGCCTGCTGGAATATCATTCAAAGCAATCTGCATCGCATTTCCTCAAAATATATCATTGTTATTGAAACAGCGATGACGAACGGTGAAGATGCGTCTTTTCCTTCTTGCTGCTTTTGACGCATAACTTACCTGGAGGCTCTTCAGGGTGCTGAGACAAATTATACTAAATGAGACAGCAACGCAAATGACTGTGACAAGTGATGTGTTTTGTCTTCATTCAGATTCACAAGTATTTTCACTCAGATATCACTGACAAAAATGTAGAGAAGTAAAGCAACAAGTGGAAAACTTACATGCACATTCAAAGTATCACACAGGTCACACTTAGAGATCGAAAGAAGGACTCACGTCTGATGTAGGTTCAACTTCGATTTGAAGTAAAGGGTTGCTCTCGTTCCTGAAAAGAAAGAGAGAAAAAAGACCATAAGGTAAAAACACAAATAAAGAAGGCCTTCTTCTACACATAACTGATGAGTCGACATGTTATTACATCATTTTATGTGCATCGATCATTTAAAAAAAAAAATGCATTTAGGTTCTTTGTTGTCCTGACAATGAGTGAATGATAGATTTTTCAATTCGTGGTACGCGAACAATGTTCCAGTCTTGATTGATACTCTGAAAAGATTTATTAAGAACCGCCTATGACGCTAGATATTTATACATGTGCTGCATCTGGGAGTACAGATTGTGAAAGGAAGGTGTGTTGTGCTAGTTGAGGTTAATGTAGCCTCCAGACCTTAAACGGAGATGAGGAGTGAACGACAGAGATCTAGTATTCTCACATCAAACATGCAGTCTTCAGCCCAAAGTACCATTTGTCAGATTTTGTGTATAGTTCCCTCCAAAAGGCTTAAAGGAACTTCTGCAACATACAGTAAATAGTCTTTGTAAAACTGGTAGAGTTCCCCCTTTTAAATTGTGCATCTACATTTTTTTGAGTAATATTTTACTGAACAATACAAGTTCCACTCATGCTTGGTTTTCAAACTTTTAAGCATGTAAAAAAGTAAAACATGTTTGGATAAAATGCATCTACCTGATGCAATTGGTGGTAGAGCAGCTTGATCTGGAGCCCACACCTGTGTTCATACAGGGTTATATGAAACAACATGGAAGATGTCATATCATAGCTGTATTGATCAAATATTTGGGACCACTGATTCAGGTCTAGAGGTGCCTTCGTCTTGAGCTTTTTTTGTACTTGTCAGTGCAGCTGATATAATATTGGAATAGCCATACACCACGTTATCATAAAAAATATGTTGTATTTAGGTCTAGGTTGACTGCATTTTACAATGAAAGCAGCCATTTAAGTGCTCTCTGTCGGTGGTGTTGCAGTACGTCCGTCTTCTATTCAAACAAAGTGATTGCTTATTGATTGCCCCTCAGTCTGATACACTCAAGAAATCTGAAAAACTTAGGGACTGAAATATTTTTCATTGAGTTCAGTAAGAGTTTTTGTGCACCAGAGCACTTGAACACAATGAAATAAATATGCTGCAAAGAACAATTTTATCTCTGCTGTGAGGCTTGATAAGCTGCTTGCCAACCTATTTTGTGAACGGGTAACCTCTGCAGTCTGCTTTTACCACGGCACCGAAGACGAGACATCTCGTTGGTGCAGAATCCCTTTGTTACACGAGATCTTTTATTGAGGCCATTTCAATCACTGTGATATGAAACATTTTCACTGCTGTTACATTCTCTTTATTCTTTATCATTACAAACCAATATTTATTTTCTACAACTGCAAAATGATGATTGACATTAAAGAATAAGAGTTATGCTTTTCAATTCCCAGTCTTCATTTGATTTTTTTTTAATCTTGTTTATTTTTGTTTACACATTATCTATGAGGAGCTTGTATTTTTACATTTTGATACCATTTTATTCAATCAGGCTGTGTATTTTGTTTTTAATGGTTTAATAGATTTACTGAAACGCCGGCTTTGAGACCGTAAACCACCTCCACTAGTTCACAGGTGGCAAAAGCACATTGATATTGAGACTATTTGACAGATAAATGACTAAAATGTTAAGAGGATAAAATGTAAGAAAGAGCACTCCTAATTAGTGGAAGCCTTTTCTGACCCAGATTTTTAAATTTCCGTCATTTTATGAACTTCCAAGTGCATTATCACCCTGAGCCCCCATTAATTTCTGACCTCGGCATGTACATTGGCACCTACACAGTGGGTGCCAATGACACGACGTAAATGAACCCTCTTCCCCTATTCAACCTATCCACCTCTGTCCACATAACTGGCTGTGTAACATCAGTGTGTAACCTCTCACCACCTCTCTGGTTTATTAACACTGGTTCACAAAGCCAAACCTGGACTCAGGGCAAAGACCACCGGTGAGGCAACGTATAAAGTAATGTGAGTCCTGTGGTGCCAAGGGCCCCTACCACCGGTTCGATCTCTGCTCTAATGAGGGAATCCTGCAGGGTGTTGGGGTCTGAAACAGGCCCTCATTAACCCCGAGAAGAGGCCATTAGGGCCAGGGAAATCTGCCAGCTGCCACCGCAAGAGCATACGAAGAAGTGGGTAAGGCGAGATAATAGCATTGATTAAATCAGAAGAATATAGGTTTTATAACCGCGTAGATGTATTCACAGTCACCAAAAGGCAGAAAACAGTGAGTAAAATTGTCCATCTGGAGTTATCGCAGTTGGAAGGATTCAAAGGGTTTAAGATGAGCGTGTTTTCACATATTTTTCTACCCTTTTTCCTTATCTCATTTCATCATTTCTAATTATCTATTCTACATATCTATTTGGCTGCATATGACTGCCCGAATATTAAGTATATATAGGGGGATATTTCTTCACTCCTTCAGAATGTGATGCTTTAATTGACTGATGCCGATGGGGAAGTTCAAATTTGATATATATACACTGTATCTCAGGTCCGACTGCAGAGTGGGCTGCTGTAAAAGTCTTGAACCGGTAGGTTTTACAGATCCTGCCCAAGAATATGAAATGCAACAGTCCCTGTTAAATTATTTTTACATGATTTTGCGAATGTGTTTCTATGGCAGAATGCAAGAAAAGTGAGCATCCTTTGACAACGGATATGTATATTTGTTCAAATCTTCCCCCAAGAGAACAAATGAGAGGGTGTCTCTTACAATTTAATCAACCTAAACAATCTAAAAAAAAATGTGTATTACAAATTAACATATTGGCCAGCCCCTGGCCAACTTTTATTAAATTACATTAGTATTATCTTTCATGCAGTACAGTGGTGCAATGGTTAGCATTGTTGCCTCACAATGAAAAGGTTCTGGGTTTGAATCCGGGCCTGGGCCTTTCTGTGCGGAGTTTGCATGTTCTCCCTGTGCCTGTGCGGGTTCTCTCCAGGTACTCCAGCTTCCTCCCACCATCCAAAAACATGCACCTCAAATGAACTGGTGATTCTACAAATTGCCCTGAGGTGTGAATGAGAGCGTAAATGGTCTTTGTTTCCGTCTGTCTCTATGTGTTGGCCCTGTGATGGACTGGCGATCTGTCCTGGGTGTAACCCTGCCTTTGTCCAAAGTGAGCTGGGATAGGCTCCAACCCCCCATGACCCTGTTCAGGATAAAGCGGGTATAGATAATGGATGGATGGATTATCTTTCATTGATCTTATTGTGAGGCTAAAACATGGCCCGAGAAACATCTATTTAAATAAGCAAAATGTGTACGCAGTCTCCTGCTGTATTAATATCAAACATCCTCATTTTGATAAAGGTTGAACCATGATTGTTTTACTGGCAAAAAAAAAGAAGCTTAACTGTCCCAGCCACAAGGGAGTTGTGACTGAAAAGAAAACCATTGCTGTTTTATGGTCAGCTGCACAAATCTCACTTGCCACTTTACCCATTTGGCTACATAAAACATCTGGGCCTCCATTAAATTGTATTTTCTGCTCCCCCCCTCCCCCCCATGAAAATAAATATATAGTGTGTATTTATATACAAACAGGTGATAATTTAAAGAGAAAAAAACCAGCATAATGTGTCTAAGTACCAGCTTCACTGCCCCTTTGCATTGACTCTTCGTTAGGCTACGCCCACCTATTGCTCACAGCTTCAGTCTTCACTGGGATTACAGTCTGGAAACCCTTTTCACATGAAGGCTCACTGCCCCCTTTTAAGGACAGACCAATCTGCAACCCTTGTGGGTGGCTAAGTGCGATGACGTGAAAGTCAACAATGGTGGTCGTGGCAGAGCTAGAAGAAGCGATACAAGCAGTTTTAGCAACACCAGAATATTTTGAGGACATGAAACCGAAGCAAGAACAATGCTCCTTGTATCCTCGTGTCCTTACATTTACCTACTCTGCAGTGGTCATTTATACCGACGTGGCGTTGCACACTGCTCACATTGGGGGAGTGTGTCTGTTCTTTACAGCTTGGTGAGTTTCGGCTCGCAATATAAATCATGTGTTTGTCAACATCAAATGGTTAAAGGCTGCTGCAATAGTCTCAAAATTAACACGAGGTCTATGGCCATTAGGGTGCAGCGGCAGGAAGCAAGCCCCGATGGAGCGAGGCCAGATCCTATCCCATTCATGAATTTGGGTCTGGTAGTACCAGGCCAACTGATTCCACAAGTCTCTGGAACTCTACGTGGGGATTCCTAAAGATATTCCCTCATCATTTGTTTTGATGATGGTCAAAAGATGGCAGAAACAGCTGTCTAATACTTCGATCCAAAATGGGTGTCAAACTGGGATGAGATCTGGTAAAGACCACAGCATGTGATTCACATCATTTTCTTTCTCATCAAACCATTCAGTGACCCCTCATGCCCAATGGAAGGGGCACTGTTATTCTGTTGGACATCACACCCATTGGGATAGAGATGTTTCATCATATGAGAAAGTTGATGACTCAGAACAACTTGACGTTGATTTGTAGAGACTCTTCTCTCTAAGGGGACAAATGGATCCAAAGCCAGCAAAATGCCTCCCACAGCTGAAGAGAGCCACCAGATCCACTCGGTGTGGAGGTAAAGCATTTTTTCTTGCAATTGTCACCTGTCTGTATCGACAGACCTTTTACTGCGCAGTATATCCCATAAAAATGACCATTTAGTCCTTACTGAGTTTCCCTTGCTTGAGATCAACAGCCTACACGACTACAACTCATTTACAATCAATCACAGAATGTACACAGAGACCAGTTTTAACCTGTCTTGGCCTGATAAGCTTTGCTAAAAGAAAAAAAAACTAAATTACTCATCGCACCTTTGTGCAAACCTGGCAGCGGAGCGTTACAGTTCAATGACTGACTGTGGTCTCAAGATACAGAAAATAAGTAAGGGTCACAGAATGATTATGGTAATGAGCGTGGCGCTAAACCCCAAACAATCCTGTTCTATTCAAATACATATGGAGCCCACTGTGATGTATGCACACCATTATTTGTAGTCCTATATTTTTTTCTACTGATTCTTATTATTGCCACAAAATTGCTTTCCTTTTCTTTTTTTTAATCTCAAAGCTGGCAGCTGCTACAGTTGTGTGGCATGAACACATGAAATAATACAGATTATGTTTGAATCCAGATACACAACATATACAACCCAGTGCCCCATATCTCAATTCAAAAAGTCATTTGCCATTTTCCATGTGGTGACCACGTTGATATTTCAAAAATAAAATTAACTGTGGTCGTATTTACTATTGATTAAACCATTACAATCAATGGATACGGACCATATTTCATCGCAACTGACCATCCGACTACAGATGGAGGTTCTCTTGTCCTGTTTCCTGTGATAGATTGAGAGCCTGATCTAATTAACATGTGGGTCGAAAGGCATCTCATCACTAATCCTCCTCTTCCGGTTGTTTTCCCATGACCACTGGCTTCCTCAAAGAGCCAGTGAAAATTCACTTGGCATCCCAAGTGTAGCGTGAACTAAAGGCCATGCTAACATTAGTCTCTGAGTAACAGTCACGTTGTCCCTCGCATTGAAATTGTCACCCAAATATCTGTGCTCCAATAAGTTTGATTTGGCCTCTGACCAGCGGCCATCGAGAGAAAGAGAGAAGAGGGAGGAGGAGACGAGGAAGCATGCAGATGAGAGAAAGACGAGACAGAGAAGAGAGCTGGAAGAGTAGTTTCTGACTTTCTTCAAGTGTAGTCTTGTGGTTCTGTTGGATTTCCTTCTGTAATAGGTTGTACTCACCCTGGTTCAGAGAGGACGGGGTGCAGGATGACCTGCGGCGCTCTGCTGGGGGGAACCTCTGGAGCAACATCTGGACACATTAGAATTACAACATGTCAAACCAACAAATTAGAACAAATATGCAGACAGTATTAAGTCATTTTGACTTTACTTTTCATGTTTAAGAAATGAGTGGAAGATATTAACTATAAATAGGACAAACAAATCGCAGCAGGATATACTGTATAGTCCTGCATTATAGCTGGGGGACACTGATGACAGAGGCACCACATAGAGACCTCAATTAACAGTTGTGTTTTCTTCTCCCAACTTTTCTCCAGATTTTTGAATGAAGACAATACAAAATAAAGTGAAGAAAAATTCACTTTATTCAGTTAAACACATGTAGCAACCTGGCAACAGCCAAGTCTGGTATTTTGGCTGTCGTCGTTTTGTTTTTTTGAAGCCATAAGTGTCCATATTTGGAAGAGCTGGGGAGGAGCGAGGGGCGGGTCTGATTGAGGACACTATGACCGCCCACCCATTCCAATAACCTGAATGCATCCCAGACCTGTAAATCAAACCAGGCACGCCCCCAAACATAGCTCTCTTTGAGGCTTAATATGTATTTAATTGTCTAAAATATTGAATCACAATCAATTTGTGTCTCACCATTAACCACATCATTTATAGTAATCTTAATTATGTCGATGAAGAAATTGACTGGCACACTGTTTGGAACAATGTCAATGGCATGTCTAAAAAATATGATCATTAGTTTATACATTTCATACTTTTTCACAGTTCTTTGCATAAAAGCTGGCTTGACAGCAGCAAAATAAAGCATAAAAAACATCTAAAAAAAAATATAGACGTTTCAGTAACAGACGTTTGTCTCTCATCAAATTCAGCATGTCATGACATACTGTCAGTCCTGTACAATGTGGATGGGGGATGGCATAAAAAGCAAAAGTCCGGCTGGCTAGGAATGGAAACTGGAACTAACTGCTGACGGTATTTGCACCCTGAGACCTGGGCTGTGAGGCTCTTTTGAAAAGAAACACTGTGAATTGACCATTGTCTTTTATTTTAATGTATTCATCTCTTCACCTGGTGTGCAATAAACATGTTAGCCGCACAATGAAACCACCCAGGCATTCTCATGTGGCCAACAGGAACAGTGACACTCTTTCTGGAATAGAGTCTGTGTTTTTAAAGCGTGTGAAATAAGCACATTTAATTTGATCACCATGAAAAGAGTGTATATATACAGTACATACACTACACTACAGTCATATTGGTGGAGAACGAGAAATAAGGTTGAGTGCTCTCCTTGCTGCTCTTTAGAAGCACTAATCTCTGACATGTGAGACGGAGTAAGGTCAGTTGTTTTGTTGTACACTCCTCTGAAAGACATCAGAGGATTTGCTGTCACGCTCGCTGTCTGTGTTGGCACACTTTAACAATTTGTGACACAAAGTGCGAGCCACAAACACTGTTCCCTTTGCAGCACGATGCATTAGAAGCTGCTGCCGTCACCTCACAGCAAGAAGGACCTGGTTTTGTTTTCTGTGTGGAGCCTGCACGGCTGTTTTCATGGATTCACTCCAAAGACCTGCGAGCCAGGACGACTGGAAGCTTCTACATTGTCCAAAGGTGTGAATGTGAGCCAGTCATATATATAGCCATGTACTGTATGAGATCCATGTGACAGAATGACAATTTTAGCAGGGCATCCCCACGGTCCTGCAAAATGTATACTGAGATAAGTTTAACCCAGACCAAAAATAGCACTCGTGAAAAGTTAATAAACGATTATATTTGAAATTAAAGTGTAATTGTCCCAGGAGGCTTATGTAGATGTGTTTTTTTTTTTTCTTTTCATGTCTAAACAAGAGCCAGCAATGAATTTAATATGACATGATTGTGGCATTAGTTCCACTCATCACATAATTAGATTGATGGAACAAACAGTAAGTGGTTGGGTTTGTCATGATTCAGTTTATAAAGGTAACTGATGTAATTAAGCTTAAAACCGACAGCAGTACGCACGGCTACAATAATCCCACCCTGCTGCTGTGTGCCGTGCAGTATATTTATGCCTCCTGTCGATCTCAGTTACACCTCACTCTGTTCCTCACACCACTCCAGGTTGTCTCGGCTGTAACAACCTATCAAATGAGACTGCATGGCACTAGTGTTGGCAAAAGCACAGAGTCCGAGCACAAATCATTAGGAAGCCCAAATGAGACAAGAATGAGTGGGTGTATGGGCGAAGAGTGTTCAAACAGGCCAAGGTGAGGGGAAGAAAATCAGCACCAACATCATCATCGTGGTGTATTATAGGTAGGGGAAATGATCAATTATGAGGCACTTACCAGGGAAGATGAACTGTTGTTTGTATTTGAAATAACTGGAGGCTGCGGAAAGAGATGAAAGAAGAGCTGGAGTTTGATCTGAAGTTGTGTGGTGCTGCCAATCTTACATGGCTGTTTGTTATTTGAGGCTTTTTACGATCCAATTAGTTAATAAACAGATTATAACACAAGTTTGCTTTACAAGACCTATTTAAAGTTCAGACAAAGGTATATCCCAGTATTAATTTTTCTGGATTAAGGAGGAGAATCTTTTTTTCCAAGGATTATTTGTGGGCATTTGAATGTGGGTGTGTCTATTACCTGTCAAATTGAACTGTTTCTGTTGCCGTGCTGACTGTGGGGAGGGGTGTAGTGGTGACGGGGGCGTGGCACTGCTGGGCAGGGGCGGAGCCGGGGAGGACGGGGTGGAGGAGGTGGTGGATGAGGGATTACTGCTGGAGTCTGGTTGGTATGGAACCGGGATGTGATCCTGAGAAAAGGCAGAAAAAAAAGAAAAGTCAAAACAAGCTTCACTTGAACTTTAGTACGGTGATTCTGAAGTAAAGTTTAAGTCAAAATGATTTCACTCTGCTTTGCTGCCGGCCTCTTTCTGAATCCAACACATTTGTAGAATTAATTTTGAATTTACAGGCAGGTCTTGGTTTTGATTAATTTCAGTACAAAATTAGAATCAACTTGCAGAGACCTGAAAGGTGCCTAACAGAAGTAATCCATCACAATGCTGACTTTACTTTGGTGGTTATGTTATAGTGTAGGCCTGTGCATGGAGCATTCTTTAAACTACTACTACTACTACTACTACTATGAGTGGTGCATTCAAAGATGTCCCAATAAGGTTAACTAAAATCCAATCAGGAGAACTAATTTACATGCACATATTTATTACATTTGTGCATATTTCTTTTAATCAGTTGAGTCTGTGTTTGAGTTGTTCACTTAAACTGACCAGAACTCAACTGAACCCTGTCAATCAATCAGAATCTAAACATGTTATTTTTTTTTTTTTTTTTTTTTGCTTCTTTTGCCATCTCCACGTCCTATGTTCATCACAGGAAGCTTCAAATTGTCACTGGGGTCAACATCCAGTCCAGTACTCTCCTTCATTTTTCTGCTCCAGGTCTCATTGGATCACTTCAATAACTCATTTTAGATCCACATCACAACCCCTAACAAGACTCCATCCAATTCCAGTTCAAATAAATACAATAACTTGAGCAAAATTTCGCAAGAAAATGATTCTGCTCAACGGCCAAGTCTTAAATCACGGATGTCTGATCATCCTCAAACGCAACAGTTTTAGGTTTCAAACTGCAATGCAATAATAACATAACTGACCAAAAACAATAGACAAGAAACTTTTCAATTTGATAGATTATCTACCTCAAGCGAGTTCAGAGTCTCTGCGAGATGATTTTTGAAGTGCTCTGGTAAAAGGGGAAGTCAATCTAAAGATGGAAGGTTTTGGAAAATGGCCGGCAATGATGCCGAGTATATGCAATTTGGACAAAAGAACAGAAATTGGTGTACAACCATTGATATCATCCTTTCTAATTTGATCATATCTACATAAAATAATAAGGCTGGTCTGTGAAAAATCATCACCCACAACGGCAAGTGATAAAAACTCAAATTACGTCACAAAATAAGAGACAGTGGTTGTGAGCCTTAAACTACAGACGTGTTTTGTGAGGTCACAGTGACCTCGATGTTCGACCACAAAAATCTGATCAGTTCATCTTTGACTCCAAGTGAACGTTTGTGCCTGGGTTGGAAAAAAATTCCCTCGAGGTTCCTGAAGTATTGCGTTAACGAGAATGGGACGGACAGACGACCTGAAAACATAATCCCTCCTGCCACGGTTTCAGTGGCGTGGAGGAGCAAAAACAAAAGTTAATCATTTTTTACATCAGTATGTTTTAAAGTGCAACGGTAATATTTTCAATTCAAGGAGTACAAACAAAAATTGTTTTTCATAAATATACTAGTAAAGTATCAGGTTGAAATGACTATTTCATTTATAAATATGAACATAATCAAGACTTTTAGTAGGATTAGATTTATAAAGATATCAAAGAAAAATTACTAGGATTTAAGTCGTAGGAATTGTTTTTACCCATTTGTATACATTACTCATTGGAGCTCCGTGCAACATGGATTTACATAAAAGCAGTAAACTGAAGTGAATTTTGACATTCTTAACATAATTATGAGGTACCCATTAAGATAATACAGGGGGACATTATTCTGTATACTACAGGACTCAGCTCTTGGTGTCACTGGACTTCCAGGGAATCTGGTACTTCCAATTCTTATTTTATAAACCATCCTGCAGCTCCTCAAAAAAGTTGACCAATGCATTTAAACCTGACCTTGACAATTAAATCAGTGGAAAAGTATTTGCTGATCCAAGCACTTTTCAAAATGTTTAGGCACACAGCAGTTTTAAAGGATAAATACAGGTGTATGTGCATTGAGATCTTATCCAAATGTTGATACCCACATACATTTCTTCAGATCTATCACAGTGATACCACCATGCCAGAAAACGTTTTTTCCCCTGGAACTGAGTGGAAAATGTTAAATGTGCTAGCTACAAAACATTCAGTGTATGGAAACAAATCCATGTGTGTAAACATCAATACTGCTCAAGATATTTCCGTACAGCTTCCTGATCCCCCGGGACAACACACCATGACTCATTATAACCAGCCCCCAAAAATGAAGGAACACGATATGTAGGACACACAGATTGTGATACAGAGTGTATTTTTGACACTTACCTTGTTGATCTTGTTGGTTTTGGGGAGCGTCTGACTAATGTGCAGGTCTGTGTACCTGAGCGGGTTGTTGATATCACATGGCACTGATTCAGTCCGTACCAGACGAGCTACTACAGAATAAAGCAACAGAGGAACAAGCGAGCACTGAAACAATACTTGCCTAATAGCTTTAGGAAAATGAGATGAAACGCTTTATGGGTTCCTGCTCCTATTGAACAAACTGGCCTTTCTTTAACACCATCCATTTGTTATCACACACAGACACTGCTTTATAAAAAAAAGTTTCCTTAAGCAACTCTGTCATTAAGAAACTGTCACTTCTCTCACTAAAGCTGGGTGGAAGAAGTCTAATTAGATTTCTTTACCTTGAGTCGTTCCTTGGTGATCTTATTTGGGGTGAAAAGGGAGGAGGAAAGCAGAGAAAAGGACAAAAGAATCTTAATTTTAATAGCAGATAATGGGAATTTTTTTCAGTACAGTCTGTGTCAGTATAAACAGTGCGTGACGCAATCACATTTGTCAAACCTAAGTGGCTTAATTAATAAGCAGATAACCTTCTATCTGCTCAAACCAGAAGAAGACGTTTCCCTTTTTTTTCTCTCTCTTCAGTAGCTTGAAGGACTCCGACACATTCAAATATGAATAATCATGAAGGAGATGGGTTTAAAATCTAGTTCAAGTCCTAATAAATGGATTTAATATCCTCATAAACACAATGCATTTTTAGGTACTGCCTGTTTGTAGAAATAACTAGTGTTGAGTCACTTTAAAAAAAAAAACTAGTCACTACATATTATTATTGTCATTATTAAGTAATTAAATGACTTCACTATTGAGAGAAAATAGGTTCCTGACATTTGTTTGACATTTGTTACTCTTTACATTCCATTTGTTACTCAGACTAGTTTGTTAAAAGTGCTGCAAAATGTCCACAATTACATATCACATGTTCTGTATTTAACGTGTAGAAATGAAAAGCTTGCATTGCGGTGTAACACTGGTTTATTCCGTCCCTGGTGTAAAGTTGCATGTGTTTTAGGCAAACGCTGTGGCTAGTTAGGCAACACAACATTAGTTAGCTTTGGGGATACCAGAAGGCACATTTTTCTTTCTTTTCATTGTAGCAAAAACTAACCCACACCTCCAGACCCTGCACCAAGCTAATCATACCTATCAAGGTGCGTTAAGACCGAACCCGAGGCCAATTTTAGACACAGCGTGACTGCATACAGACACACATGGCCTCAATTAAACACGCCTAAGGTGAAGCAAACTCAACGCATTATTTGAACAGATTTGCGCTTACCCCGGGGCTTTACAGTATGAGTCTTACTCATGAAGTTACAGAGGCGAGAAAAAAGGAGAGCGATTGGGTAGAAATGACAATGAGTTTCTGCTGCAATCAGTTATATTCGGTACATTGACTTTCTGGAGGAAATCAACGCAGAGTGTACAGCGATCAAATGTGTGTAAATGACAAAGCATGTTGAAAATTGACATCGTTTTCTGTCTGAACAAACCTTTAGACAACTATACGCAGTCCTATTAACTATTCAACTCTTTATCATACCCCTGGTAAGGCTGAAAACCAACTCCACAAATGTTGAGCTCACAAGGTGTGTAATTAATAACTGTAATGTAATTAATATTGTCTATAATTGTATCATTAACACTGTAAATTACAGCATACTACAGTATCTTTACAAAAATCAAGACAGTTCAGTTTCTAGTCAAGCAGATCTGCTTCATTAGCACTTAAAAGCCCTGTTACGACACCTGCCTCATGAAAACTGAAGAAATAACTTGGTTAGCAGTATATATTTAAAATCATCTTAGAAAAGCATCACCGTTAATGTTGATAGAAACATATGTGTTACATTGAAACCTACCTTTGAGGGATTCTCGTCCGCCTCGCTGTATGATCAGTAAATGGCAAGGTGGGGCTTCTTTGGTGCATTTGTTGTGGCACTTCAGCCTAAAAAAAATGAGTACTTAATTAGTATTTGTCTTTTTATTTTATGTTTGTTTAGTCACTGGTTTGTTTACAAAGCTATAGAGCCTGCAACATGCAAAGTGGGAGCAGTATCATGTGGAAAAACTGACTAAGGATGAAAATTGCTAACGTATTCAAGTAAGGTTAAAACGAAAGGGGTCTTCAACAAGTGTCACCTAGAAAAAAGAATCAAAAGAGACAAAGAAATACAAACAAAAAACTAGCAAGATGACAAACAAATTTCACAAAATAATGACAGGAATGTCAACAATTATGTGGGATCAGATATTAATCACTACAATAGCTACAATGAACGGTTCTTTTCAGCAGACCGGTCGTGATACCTACTTGCAGTTTTTACATTTCAGTCCAAACAACATTCCCTTTCCACATACTATGCAGGTCTGGGACATCCAATACTTTGTGGAAAACCTGCAACCGAAAGAAGAGAGTGAAAAATCTAGCCTCCATATGACATGTAAGAGCAGTGCATTACCACAAAGAGGCCACAGGTTCTATCCTTTCGCCTTTCATAACCTTCCCTCATTCTGACAGATGGCTTTTGTCGAACATGTCACCTCTCTGCGATGATAATAGATGCCTCAAGAAGTTCCTTTTTCTGAGTGTTTACCTTCCTAATCTCCCTCACCTGCTGATTTAATTTGGGCCCTTTTTCATTTTCATCTTTCAGCAACCCCGTGAACATTTTAGGCAGATGCTCTGCGGTGGGGGGCCACAGGGGTTACACCAATACAACAATTCAACAATCAGCCTGAGTGATGGCAGCTCAGAAGCCTGCGCAACTCTTTAAGAGTCAAACACAGTCGCTTCTCAAACAAATAAATCCACAGTAACAACCAATTCCCCAGCACAGGCCGACTGAGCGGTCCGAGCACGTATGCAGCTATCGGCTGTATTTACTGATGCGACGCCTGGGTGCCAGCAGTGAGGCTGGCTGGCTAATGACAGCTGACTAATGTAGTTTGACAGAATCCAAACCTCTTTAAGAGGCCCCTCCTTTGCCTCAACTGAGAGACACAACTCACTCCAAACAAAAGATCTTCTTAGTGGACCGTCAGATATGAATGATAATATGGCATTAAGGGCAGGTTCTGCATAACGAAATTATCTTTCAGTACAGAGGAGGCCCTAAAGCCAAAGTGGTGCATTGTGCTCCAACTACACAGATGAATTTATCTTCACAGGCCAACAAGGACACCATTCGAAATATGTGAATTGACGTAAAGGAGATTCTTGGATGGAAAAATGGTATTTCTTAAAAAACAACCTTAATCTTCGAATAACACCTCTATAAATTACATTTGGCTCCGTATGATGAGGCTTAAAGCTTCTCTTTCCACCTTGCTGACTTTCAACAGGAAAAAAAAACACGTTCTGGAGGTCGCTCATATCCCACAACTAATATGGTATTGTTTCACTTTTCAGATCACTAGCATTTGGAGTCAAGCCGGTTGAGAGAGAAAGACAGACAACGAGAGAAAGTGAGCTCAGATGAGTTATGCAAGAGGCCTTTTTTTTTTAATTGGACTGGTATTCCATCACAGAGGTATAAGTATATATGCACACACTCATCTACACTTTCCCCTCCAGGCCTACCTGTGTTTTATTGAGTTTCCCAGATCTCTTCGGGGAATCTGTGGGGACCAGCGAGGCACTGAGAGAGTGTCTGCGGAGGAACAGGGAAGAAGAAGATGATTTTCAGTTTTTTAATGGTAATACTGACAAACTGAGTGTTTTTAAGAATTGACTGATTATCTTGCATTAAGCATTCATGTAGCATATGTGGCATTTCAGGGAATGGACTGATTCTTGTAGCAACGAACTGACATTTCGGTGTCGGGTTTAATCCGCTGTTCAACTGACTCACTGCCAACTCATCACTGGAAATGAGACGTTGTCCAAACCACAATGTTTCTATTAACAATACCACAAAATACTGAAAAATATTTAATTTAACAAACATACTATTGTAACACAATAAGGGACATACGTTAACATGTCAGCATAAAAGTTTGTCTTCAAATATTCAGTAAACATATTATTGTGGTTTGTTAGAATCAGATCTGACAAACCAAATCACTTCCACACTACGAGCTGCTTCAGCCATGCTTGTGCATAAATTACATATGTAATGGGACGATGTCATCACGCCAACAAGTCCGAATATTGCCACTATATTCAAAACTAAAACGCTATCAGTGTGAATGACACAAGGCCGACAGATTATCTCAGCTCTCAGACTGCGGAAAACTTTCTTCAGATCAATGCTGACAAGACAGATGTGCTGATTGTAGCTCCAGATAGTGTTGTTCCCACAGTCCTACGAACAACTCTTTCCTCTGCTGTCCACACAAAATGAAGAAACTTGGGATAATATTCGAACATTCCTTGTCACTTGATTCCCATGTGAAGCAGCTCACAAAAACGTGTTTTTTCAAGTTGAGGAATATTGGCAAACTAAGATCTGTCATTTCACCGGCTGAACTACAGATGCTTATTCATGCTTTTATCTACCCTCGCATAGATACTGTAATGCTCTCGTTGGTTCCCCTATTACATCTAGTCTCCATCACTTACAGGTAGTTCAGAATGCTGATTTTAGACTCCTTACTATTACAAACAGACGGTCCCACATCACCCCTGTACTCAAATCCCTTCACTTACTCCCGGTTGCACACTGAATGTTCAGATTGATAGGTATCAGTAGGAAGATAGTTGGTAGGAAGGCTACTGTAGATGTTCCGATGGATGTACGCAGATATAAATAATGGGTATTCACAATGAAAGGAAGGAAAGAGCATAAATGCAGCCTAGATTCGAGTGCATTTCCAACAACAAAGAATAAATGATGTAACATCCAATGAAAAACTGCTCTCTTCGGTTTCTGGGGTGAAAATAGAATCAACCTGTGAAAGTCCCATCTGAAGCACCTGTTTGTATTGTTTACATGTTTAGCCGCAGACATCTCTTGATGATTACTTTTGTGCCAACTATATTCCATTGTGAGGAACTCGGGCTTAAAAAGACTTTCACCACAAAAACCTTTTCGCTTGGTCCATTAGTGCTCGCAGTGACTGGGCGGCCTGATACATTTCTGCACCAGCTCTTAATACCAGGTGAGAATGGCAGCCCACGCAGCATTGTCTGCGAAGGCGGCTGTATGCGGTGGATATGCAGTGGGATGATAGCACTCTCTGATGATGCGCTGGCTGTCAATAATTCAATAACAAAAGAGCTATGCTGAAAAATGATGACCAAGCCATGGGTCGTACTGGAGAGTGGATCATGCAAGATCACTTTAGTGTTTTGTTTCAATTACAGGTCCATTTAGGTGTTATTCTGTGACACATTTAACAATTTAGAAATGAATAGAGTCAATATAGAAGAAAAAGGAAGAGGGACCAAAATAATTTCCACCATGTTTTCATGGCACCAAAAAGCACTGAAATATTTATTAAAAGAGTCCTATACCAACTTAGCATTGCACTCAAGATGCACAATCCTAAAAAAGGATCCAAATCAACCACAATTTTCCATCATACTAGGTTGTGTGTGTTTCATGCTGACAAAACGTGTAACTATCTCACATTTTGCCGTCTATTTCAAGATTTGCCATAGTAATAAGTGGTCAAAATTAATACAGCAGTACCAGACTCTACTTTTTTTTTTTTTTTTTTTTATTCTGCGCATTCTTCCTCTTTGTCAAAATCTACATTTACATCACTCATAATGCAAGCTGACCAACAATTCATTCTAAAGTTTGGGTGTGTAATGCTAGTGACCACAACCAACCTCAGCAAGAGATGAGGAGCAGGCTACAGATGGCAAAAGCACTTCCGTCCCTATAATTCATAAATTATAATTGTAATAATAATATATATTAATAATTTATGAGGCACTTTGTGCAGACTTTGTGCATTTCCCTATGGAGACATGAAGGGATTTATACCTGTTTTTTCACACAATGCAGTTAGATTTTTCATTTAAACTGAACAACTCCAAACAAACTCTGTTATTTAGTGTACACACAAACACATACTGCCCCATCTCTTGTCATCATCATCCTCATTTTGAGAGGTTTTAAGAAAATAGCTCAGCCATAAAGGTGCAGCTTTGAACAGACAAAACACAAACAAAGAGATGAGAAAAGGATACAATGGTCAGAAAAAGTGTTCCGAAAAGAATCAAAGGGATTTTCTGAGGACCGTTATGCACAGTTGTTCACAAGTCTTGTTACTTTTAAGCTGGAAATGAATGCGGGGGAAAAAAGGAGTAGAGGGAACTTGAGTCTTTCCTGTGTGTGTGTGGGAGGGTGGGTGCGTGGGTGGGTAGAGGAGATGAAAACTAAATCAGGGACTTGTGAGGATTAAGAGTAGACAAAATGATAAGTACTTTTATCCATGCATCAAACTCCTAATATCATGGAAATGGCACTGTGGCCGCAGTGTTCAATGAGATGGACCTAAATGTGAGAGGATAGAGCAGGTTCACGTCAAATAGGCTGACAGGAGAAACAGGTCTGAGTTGGTTTCAGAAAGAAAAGCCTTCAATATTACCTAAAAGAATGAATCATCTGTGGATCTGAGGATGTCTTTTTATTTGAATTTACTGTTGTGGTGACGGATCTCCTCTGGTGCCAGAGCTATTCTCACTGGTTGACTTTAGCCTCACTGGGTAGAACCAAAGTACCACGGTAAAACTCATAAATCTTAAGTCAGAAGAGAGAACGTCACTTACAATCTAAAGTTAGCAGTGGCACTTATGGTTCTTTATTTTACAGTTCATGATCATGACATTGACTCTCTAGAAGCTTGCTACTGTAGAAACTAGCATTAAATACATCACCTGCAGTAAATAGCTTCAGACTCTGAATGAGGTGGATGAGTATAAACAAACACACTACTGTAGAACTTACTCCCTCATGGTAGCTTTAAGATAGTACATTATGATATCACATCATATCGACTTTGCTACGACTGCTGTCAATCAATCAGCACCATGATGCTCCTGATGCACCGCTCAGTCGCTGTGGTAGCTTCCTGGAATCTGTAGTCTGTGTCAAGTAAAAGAAAGGTTCCAGCAAACAAAGCCATGAAGCCAACCAAGCAAAAATGCCATCTGACAAAGCCACACAAGGATAATGGGAATAAATCCAAAGACTTTCTGCTTGGTAACATGCTTGGAAGGGAAGGTCCTTAGAAAATGTTATTTATCCCTTCTGAGTGGTCATTGGCCTGAAAGCGTTGGAGAACCCCCAGATTGAAGTGTAACGACATTCAAAAAATGTTTGAATGATAAACCTCTGTTAATAGTTTTACAGAAAATAAAATCGTGGAGGAGAAATACTTTTTTATTTTGCATTTTGAGAATAACATAAAAATGTAGAGAAAAATAAAAGTAGATTGGTAAAAGCATGAACACTCGTCCTGTATAAATGTATGATCGGCTCTTATTTTCCCCAAAGTCAAAACGGAGAGACCTGAACAAGACTCAGTACAGTCTGACCCGATCCAAGTGCATAGAAAGATTATCAGACCAGATTTATTAGACAAATTTCAAATAATTCTATAATGTGCTTCAAAGACAACTTCATAGAAGTATATTTTAACTTCTTCAGCAACAATGACACACTGTGCTCTGAAGTTCACAAAGTGACAGCAGCAGATAACCAATCTGACAGCTTTTAACAGCATCATTTTTTACATTGGCTCTTGATTTTCTAAAACATTTTCTTATGCTTCTCATTATGAAATAACATCCATCATGAGCATGTTAATATAGATTCAGATCAAGTCAGATTTTAAACATATCAACACAGAAACCTGAGACCCGTGGCAGCAGAACAAGACCAGAACCAACCCAACTGAGTATATTTTTGACTGATTTGACTGGGTGGACCTGTGAAGTAGCCTACCACCAAAACAGTCCCTGACGGTTGTCTTCTTCTGGATTAGACCTCCAAATAACTTCGAGAAAATGTAAACTTTATGGGCAAGTGACGCAAAGTAAATAAACTGGCACACGAAGAAGAGCTGTTTCTTTTAAAAGTCATATCCTAGCTTCAAAATAATCCTTTTGTATAATCTAAATGTGTTCTTTAGTCTCAAAGTCTTTATTGGGGAACAAACTCTAAATCACAAAACTTTATAATTAGTGTTACTTTTTGTAATTTGCACTCATTTCATGCCTCCCGATTTTGAACAGTGATTGGGGTTGAGTTGAAAATGATGTACGCAGATGCTGTCGGTCCTAATGACAGACAATAAGGAAGACAAGAAATCTTTGTACTGGATGATTCACTGTCAGATTAATTAATTACGAGGATGCAAGTAATCACCAGCTACTGACAGCGCTAATGTTATGGCCCTGGTGCCATACAGCATTTCCT
Source organism: Brachyistius frenatus (assembly GCF_029030835.1). Taxonomy (NCBI): domain Eukaryota; kingdom Metazoa; phylum Chordata; class Actinopteri; family Embiotocidae; genus Brachyistius; species Brachyistius frenatus. The sequence goes on from NW_027210755.1 coordinate 282,491, forward strand.
GGTTCCTGAAACACCCTTCCTCCTCTCCTCGTCCTCCAGTCTCTCCAGAGGCCTGGTGTTTTCTCTCCGCACTCCGATGCATTGCTCAATTACACTAAATCAACCTGATAACTCAATATAAAGGGGAACTGACATCATCTGCTTCTCATCGGCCTTGTTGGCGACTGGCAGATGATCGGACTTGTCAGCAGCCTGGTCCGAGCTGTTTGTCATCCTGTGTGTGCGTGTGTGCTGCTGAAGTCACTGTCTGGCTTCAACGACAATCTTAGGTGAACCAAACAGTCCTCCAAAAGTGTGTAGAGTATGTATATGTCGTAAGGACACGCAAACAGTTAACAAACAAAAAAAAGGATAATCCTGAGAAATGGCAGAATTTAACATGGTTTATGCCAGTTCTTTATAATTCCTAAGATACTTTTGATACTGTTTCTGATCTGCAGTTTTCCTTAAAAGCATTTCAGTTGATTTACATTCGTTAATTATCTCTCTGGGAGGTCGAAGCTTCATATTGGATTCAAATTGACAACCTAAGCAGAGGATGTTCACAGAAAACATGCATGTTTGACATCTGTTGATTTCAGCCCCGCAGTTTACCGTTCAGAGTTGTATTAAGTTACTGCTGATGCTGCTGATCTTTATAATCAGTGGCTCAATTTTCACTTTTGTAAGGACAGAACAATAAGGGACCATGACTGTGAGCTGTTATATACAGAGTTCCGGTTGACACACACACCTGTAACTCCTCAACAAGGTAACCAGCACAAGATTCATGTTACATTTTTCTAAAACGTAACATGGGAGGTGAAGTGTAAATACGGGTCGATAAAAGCACAGGCACAAGGTACAAGGCCAGGTGATGTAGTCACACAGCAAAATGGAAACTTTAGAACAACGAAAAAGAACAAAGAGTATAAACTGGGTGGGGTGCGTCACTTCTACGAGCACGGATGCATGGGCGCGCCTGTGCATGTGACAGATGAGCCTGCAGGGGCTGAGAAACCCCAAGGCGCCAGACAGCAGTGGCCTCCTCCATCTTCTCTGATTGGTTTCAGCCTAATTAAGCCGAGGCCTTCCTTCCCTCCTCCTCCACCGGCTCGTCACATGACACATATCAGGCCACGGGGTTGAGAAAGTGTGCGTGTGTGTTAATTTCTGTGTGGGTTATTAAGAGAAATGCAACTACACTGAAAGATGAAGGGATACGTGTTTCTCTCTATGTGGGTTAAACAGAGTGGGGCGGGTGCGTGTATGTGCGCACAGATAAAGAGACTACTTGAGTCTAGGAGCCTATTTAGAGCCAAATATAGTTTATTTGAGTTAGACTGAGATGCCACTCCAACTGATTGACTGAGCGCTAAACACTGCTATTCCCCATCTATGTTTTTTCCTGCGGGTAAAGGAGAAAAGTGTGAAGCGCGTGACAATTAAAAACAACAAGATACAAACAACGTGGAAAAAAATGCCACACACAAAACTAATCAATCTCATTTTCAGCACAAGTCATCTCACTCACACCTACTCTCATCATTAGCAGAATCATCAAGGTCGCGCTGCTCCACGGGCAGAAGGGAGCACTTTGGCAGTTTAGATAAAAGCTTCAATCAAATGGTTGAAATGCAATCAGCGGCACACACAACTGGCATGGTATAATCAGGAGATAATAATAACAATAACCTGAGACTTGAATAACAAACAAATGCTACAGAAAGCCTCGATGAGATGCCGAGGCCTGTTTGACAAGATGAGAGTCTGACGTGATGGTTTACATACAGTGAACTGTGCAGAGCAGCAGAAAAAGTCAACAGGGATGTGAAATTGTGTGGGCGTCTGCTGCACAATGTGCTGCATTATTGTACTTTACTATTATATGAGTGAAATGTTACAGGCTGTTGCACACGATATTCTCCTCCGTCCGTCCTTCTTTCTGTTTTAATGAGCTCCATGAGGTGAAAGTACACAATGGAACAAGTACTTGTTTGGAGTGGCAGCAAGAATTGAACTAAGAGAGAGGTGGAAATAGACAAGGGTTTTTCTATCTATCCCTGTGTAAGAAAAAAAAAACCCACTTCTGATGAACAAGAGACAAAGCCAGGTTGCACAGTTGCTATGGCAACAGCTACACGCCGATCAGCCTTTTTTTTTGCAGAATATTGTGCTGTCATCTTTGACGAGCAAGAACACACACACATTTACAAAAAACACACACAAAATCCCTGCGATAAACTGACAATAGCAATCACAGAGCGGGAAAAATAACAATTACCCTGGATGAAACAAGTACCTCTACACGGCCTTGTAGAGAGTGGGAGTCTTTTAAAACTGGCGCTTTAAGTGTGCCAACAAGACAGAGGGAGGAGGGATAGGAGAGCAGATGATGCCTGGAGGCCTTATGGCTCGGTGGAGACTTCCTCAGTTGGCGAACTCAAACGGCTCTGAGCATGCAGACGAGCAAACCGACCAACAGGCAGAGCAGGTTTTGGTGGTGAGGCCAATCTGACGCTATACGGTAAGGTGAATGCACCCTCTGACAGCTAGATGGAGAGGTCCATAGCTTTGATGACAAACAGCTAATTGTTTTGGTAAATACACAAATTTGCTGTCTCATTACTCATCTGTGCTCTTCTGTCTCATCAAAATGAAAAACATGCTAAATCAAGATCCTACAGTGAACTGGAATTATGTTGCAGTGGCTCTAGTTGTACTCTGTAATTTGGAAAGGATAACTTTAGTGGCTTGTTGGAATTGACACAAATCTGGTGCTTTGTTCCACTACACTGATGAGCAGCTGGCTATTGAACCAGTTTGTTTACGAAGGTGGATCAAAGACTTATGAGACTGCTCCTGTTGCATGCGAATCAAGTGCAGTACCGTGACATGCATGAAGCAAGGGGAAGCTGTAACGTCCGTGAGTAAGTATTCCAAGTTACGATGCTTGATCAACCTTCGAACCTGAGTTACATGGATTTTTTGTGACCATGTAATTCTTGTGATTTTTTTGCGTGCATATTTCCAATGACATCATTGACTTGAGTGGAGAGTACACGTCGTATTTTGTGTCAACCTCTGAAAATCAGCAACAGAGACATGGCAGTTTGATCGTCCAACAAAACGCCGCGCCAGCACACAGTCATTGCTCCCGACCACTCTTAATGCTTTAAGCTCCCTGTGACTTGTTTCTGTTTCCCCAAAAATGTTAACGAAACTTTAATGTGCGCTCTCTGCTCAAGTTTCAGGTCAATGGTGAAACCCCAAAGGCACCAGTGGTCACAAGAACAACTGTAACATAGGTGCTGATGGTAATCAAGCAACACAACTTGGAACACATACTCACACAGGTTATGGCTTCCCCCTGCTTGGTGCTGCACTCCAGTCGCACACGGCAGGGGCAGCCTCATTACTTTTTGATTCACCCACGTAGAATAGCAGAGCTGTCAGTAAGATCAGTGGTATCTCTTGCAGCAATGGAGTGAAGACGCAGCAGCAGCAGTGTTTGAGAAGACACCCTCTGACTTGTGACATTGTCTCTAACCCCTGCCCTATTTTCCTTGGAACCAACATAGCAACCATTGACCAGTCCACCTCTGATCTGACTGCTGTTTATGACCTCATCCGCAGGGTCTAATTAGTTGGACTGAGAGCTTGATGGAAAAGCTCTGTGCCAGAGAGAGAGAGTAAATTAAGTTCCACTTGCAAAACATTTACCATCGGGTAAACAGCCCTTCCTTCTTTAGTGGTGGGTTGATTTTGCAGGACAAAGTAGTACATTTTAAAAATCCAGGTCCTTGTATTACATAGACCTGTCTGGGTTAACTGGACAAAATAGAACAAAATATGGAGGAAAACTCATCATATTAAAGTCAGTGACAAAGTAAATGTGTTCTTTCATGGCAGCGTTTAATAGCTATGGTTTAATTTGACAATTGCAGTGGTATAGTTGACATTACTGCAATCTGATTATTTCGTTAGCCAATGAGATTATAAATATGTGGTTTTGAGGGCTTTTTAAGTATTATAACCAGCAAACAGAAGTCGAAACAAAACGGGTCAAAAGGTGAGATTCCTTTCTATTTTTCTGGTAGACACAAAGACACAAAAGATGAATATTCTCTTTGTGTCTGAGTCAACATGTCAACATCCATCTCATCATACCTATGGAGCGATGGCTGAACTCCAAACATTCCCATAAAACTGTATGTATTTGCTGAAATGCTGACTTGATGACGAGCTCAACTGCAGCTATTTTCCCTCGCCCTATTTTAAATCTTATTTACAGCCATTATTTATTTGCCAATTCTCAAAGGGATCTCCATTGTGGTACCACATTTGGTTGCTAGGAGATCTGTGACGCAACTGCAAAGCATCTATACAAGGTTTGGGAGAGCGGGTAACGTCACTGAAACACATGTAGAAATATAAAGAGTGAGTTGTGCACAAAGAACATTTAAGCCATTTATATCCACAAGCACACACTCTCAGACTCCCACACACGCGCTCTCTCACCATCTTACACACGCACACACACACACACACACACACACACACACACACACACACACACACACACACACACACACACACACACACACACACACACACATACACACGGGTTTTGCAGCAGGTGTGTGTGTTGGTCGAACGCCAGCGCTGGTTCTGGATCTCCAAGTGGACACAAGGCATCATCACAAGCTGGGGCGTCTGTCTACTCCAAATGTGTGAGCGCAAACAGCCCGAGGTGCTCGAGGTGAGCTGCCCAGGAAAACGTCCCTCTGCGGGCACCATAACTTTTCAGATCGGACAAACAATGACATCTCATAACACCCTGCAGCAAGAGCAAAAACACAGAAGACTGAATATTTATTATTCAAGTGGACCATGATGGTCAACAACACCTAAAAAAATAAGACAAATTATGCTTTCAAAACATAAAATTATTTTCTAAACTTTCTGTTGCAGCTGCATCAATGTAAGCAAACAGAAAATGAACACGAGAGTAGGTATACCCGTGTATACCAGTGAAACAGCACACTTACTGAATCTCTGTGTTGGCATTAGATGTTCTTTGTCTGCGGGCATTTGTTTATGTTGGTGTATCAGAAATTTGAATAAAGAATTTAACAAGCAAGAATCTCTCTGTTGTCTTGTTGCTCTGTGGTTCAGGTTGGATGCCTGTCTTCCCCATCATAGACGTTGGAAGTAGGGATGCAGGGTGCGACAGACCCAACTATCGACAGCTTCTCTTCACCAGAATAAATGTGTTGTTTTTTTTGGTGCTTACATTAATCTGACTTTCATTTCTGCCTTTTATATTTCCACACAACATTAAATATAAATGATCACAGACAAGTGATGTGAAGAGAATTTATGATGCTCATGTTTGTGCGGTCCGGTGTTGCCAGACATAACGACTTTGTCACTAGATTTATCGACTTTTTAGACCCCTTGAACAACTTTTTTCAAAAAAGACCCTGGCAACAAACCTCGGGACCTTCAGGACAAGGAGTCGCCAGTACTGCCCCAGCAGTGAGAGCCACACCTTCTCTGCATCTGCTCTGTTTAGTGAGACAGCAGAGAAGCTGTGTGCTGTGTGAGAGAACAAATGAGAAAGATGTTCTGTCACCTTGAAAAAAATTTGTTAATACAGCCAAAATCTCAGCGCTGCCATTGTCGCTAAATGATGTGTGTAATGCTTTTGTTATAAAAATGCGGCGCAGGCTAGAAATGGCTTGAAAGTGACTGACTGCCTCTTCACATGTTGTCCTCATAAGGCATGTCTCAATCTTTAGTTCACACAAAAATCTGTAAATGAGAACAGTTTTATTTGTTTATTTATCAGAGAGTAGTAGAGAAGTAACCAGGTGAAATAAATAAAAATGAATGAAATAAAAATACGAAACGATGACACCACAATTATTCAAACCAGAGCATGACATCATCTGGCGACCTTTAGAGACTTTTCGGGCACCCTTTCCATCGAAAGTAGTCTCAACAACCGGGCGCACGTTGACGTGATTAACCAGCAAGTGGGATTAAATCAGACAAGTTGACAGTTCGTGCCAGTGTCACAGAGAAAAACAGAAACAACACCTCCAAGATCTGAAGCTACAAAGTAAAAGTTCTGAAAAGTGTTCAAAAAGGTTCCATGCAGCAGCTGAGCAACAGGTACATATTGTTTTATTTTCAATTTTTTTCATTCAGTCTCATGTATTGTTTAACACAAGTCATTTTGGGTTATACAACTATATAAATATCCAGCCTTCATTAAGAGGGGGTCTCTCATTCCAGTAATTTTGCCTATTGACTTTTGGTTTTGCACTTTTTATCAAATATTTTATTAAGGTTTCATGATTGATATGAGTATGTGTGACACACGCTGTGCCTATTTGATATAAGCCATCTTTTACTTTCATAATGCTGCTTTCAAACATCTAAATCTTATGTTCTACTTTTCTTGACAGCTGTATACTTCACAAATTACTAGAGATTTGAAATGAATGCCTGGGGTCGAGCTCATTAAAGCTCAGACTAATCAGTACTGCTGTGTTGGACTGCAATGTTGGACCCCATGACATCTCCTCCCATTTACTGCTCAGCCTCCCAGAAAACAGTTCCAACATGTCTCTTCCCTATTGCATTTTATGATGTTGTTCCAGTTCCTTGTTGCTGAACCTTGGAAATGTCAAGTCTGCTCTGAGTCCTGCTCCACCTTTAGTCATTAACTAGTTCACGGCCCCTGTCTGTGGTTAGGTTAGTTAGACCAGTTAGATCAGTCATTTTTGTCAACATTGTGCTATGAATAAATAAAAACATCCATAAACCAACAATCATACCTCAGGTGTGTTATCTGTGCTCGGGTCCAAAGAGCGACATTATGCCCTCACAGGTGTTGTTTACTTTGGCTGATAAGAGACATGCTGGTGATAATGTGATGTTACAATTGGACCTTTTTTGCTGGAGATGTTTTGGCAGGAAAAGAACAGGTGTAATTAACAACATAAATAATGAAGGCATTTCATTTAGGTGAGCCAATTCCAGGGTCCTAATATTGTGCATGTTGGCCCACTGGCTGTGCTTTCTGTGTCACTTACTGAAAGTGAGACATCGTTAACAAAATTAATTTCAGCCATTCTTCTCCTGTTAAGAAGAGTCAAATATCTGCAGTGAAATCCAATAAAAACGTAGTACCTATTGAATGTATGCTACATCTGTCAGTGACGCCACAAAAAACAATGATTCATACAGTCACTGTCCTAAATCTCAGTTTTCTGATGTATGCTGCAGAGCATGCTATTATATAGGCAGTTGTGGATTAGTGAACAAATTCTGGACACAGCCAAGTTGATGTCAGACAAGCTGACTTTGTGCACACACACACACACACACACACACACACACACACACACACACACACACACACACACACACACACACACACACACACACACACACAGTATTGTGAAAAATAAGTGTAGTCACCTGTGTGTGTTTCCCATGTGTAGCGCCTTTGAAGACGTGTTCAACGAGAACCGGATCGCTGATTAGTTTGTCAGATCTGCTGTTGATTTTTAATCAGGGTTTTCTAACTCCAATAGGTCTGATTATAAATAATTAAAATGCTCTCTTAGATGTAAAGTGAAGTTCTTGTGTTGATCGAGATTATGTTAGCCATTTAGTCGAATCTGTAGAAAAAAATCTAAATGTGTTAGGAACAGTTCACAAACATCCAACAAACTACCAATGCTGTTCCTGATTGTTCTCTGCAGCTCAGTTCCTTGGTGGTCCCTGCCAGTCAAGTTTCTTAGTCAGTACTATGGCAAATGGGATAAGCTATTTGGCAAAAGGGTTGTCAAGTCCTGTTGTATACAGATAACAATCCCGCAGAGTCACCCTTATTGTGCTGCATTTCTTTGATCGTGTACTGTGGCTAAATATCAAATCAGTCAAAACACTGTAAAGTGCATCCTCGTCCATATTTTACTCATATATATTTTTCGATGCCATTTTTGCTGTTGGAAATGTAGCTTGTTCAAGTACAAGCCAAGAGAACAAGGTTTTGTTTTTGTGCGGTATCTAGAGCGCAATTAGTCTGTCGCTTATCCACCACCAACTACGTCGCTGTATGATGGTGCAGGAAAAACAAGTTTTACAGACAGAGAATTTATTGAGGAATTTATTGCTTCATTTGACAACATTTACCATCAAAACTGATTGGGCATCCACATGAAAAGTGGTACATTTTACTTTTAAGAGATGGACGTATGTGTTGTTAGTTTTTTTTTAAGGGCTTCTTAACATTAAGGAAAATATAGAATAAGCCTTGTTCTTTACACTCAGCATCATCCCACATTATAAGTTATCTGAAGATTTACAACAAAACCATCACCTTCTTTTCTCCAGAGCCCAACAATGTTACAAAAACTGCCCGAGCAAAGATAGACTACTGCAGTCTAAATTATTTTTGTAATCTATCATATCATAACCAGTCTATCACAAGCAGTGTCTCCAGGTGGAAAGCCAAAAAAAAAAAAAAAAACTCTCAGGAAGGCGCTGACGTCTCCGCTTGGACTGGGCACTGATTCATCCCGGGCAGACAGCGCTTGGTCTTGGTTACCTCTGCCAGTCTTGTGTATCCTGCGCGTGTTTTTGATTCAGACGACTAGAGCGATGAGTGATAATGCTGCTGGCCGGAGGGCCCTGACGTACGAGATGGCAACGATACCATAATCCCAAACATAGACACAGGACGGATGTTTAGCCTTGCTGACAGGGCACACACACACTCGTCTAAATGCTCACACAAGCGTCCAGACGCAAACACACACACAAGTCGTTCCTAAAATAAGAAGTGGAGCGCTTTGTGGCAACTCAGGAAACATTTCCTTTTTCTTTACACAGTGAGTGATGAGATGTTTTCAATCTTCTACTTTTCTATTATCAAGATATATTTTGTCGTGTGTCAACTATCAGATTTAGTTAAATATTGAAGCTACAACAATAAAGACAGTGATCACACTGACTTTTTGTAAAAGACTACAGTCAATTAAAAAAAAGAAAAGACAGAAGTCATCCTTATTTTCTCAGCCAGCGTTGAGTTCTTCTAAATCGTGTGCTGCTGTAGTAAAAAGAAACAGTCTAAAAGACACTGACAGATCAGTTACTGCACTAATCTAAGAAAACACACATAAGGCCATACCTAAACAGTCACAGCTTGGATGTCGCCCTCAGCATTTTTCTGTAATCGACACCAGTACAAACAGTCTGTCCAGCAGTCTAACCTGTATTTAGGAAACCCGCAAGGCACGCCTGAGGCTTGAAGCTCACGTTGAAGTGTGAAATCACAGGTGATATGTCTGAGCCCGACGACTCCTCCTAGAGAGCCTGAAGGTTGTACGAAGCTTTATGACTCCTTCAACCTTCAGAGATGTCCACGGCGAATGGCTTATTTTTGGATTTTGTGTATACAGGCAGGTTTCCAAACCAAGCTGTGATACCCACCGTGTCTAATAATGCTTTCTAGTACAGCAGGATAAAAAATAAAATGCTGTGTACTTCCCCCGACTCCTAAAAACTCTGTCTACGTAAGAAGTATATCTGCAATGTACCCTAAAGTGGACGCCGTTAACCTGGACAATCCATCTGAGGCTTTTTTTTATTATTATTATTTGTACTCCCACAACACATACAAGGGTGGACATTGGAAACGACTCAGATGATTTACAGCCTTGTGATCTACCTTTGTGTCTTTATTCATTTTTACACTGATTCAGATTTAAATTCTTCTATTTTTTTTATCTCTTAATGGGGGTGGAAGAGTGATGAAGTTCCACAAAATCCCACTTTTCAACAGTATTAAACAGTATTGGATTTCATTTTTTTTTTTTTTTTTTATCTAATGTAAACATGTAAAATGAAAAAGTGGTATATTCGAATGCTTAACTGAGTTTCACGTATTCTACTTATTCAATTTAATTACCTATGTGCATGTACAAGCTGTGCAATAGATTATACACTGCATACAAATTTTACACACTATTAATTGGACAACTTTTGTTTCACGTTTTAAGTGCAAAAGTATTTCATAAAGTGATAATTGAATTGTAGCATATAGAAATTTCTTAACATACATGTTCAGAAAAAATGCATGCTGTTGTTTAAAAATATGATGTTGTCTTCAATAACATATCAGCACAGCAACAACATACTGTCATTGTTTTTTCCAATTGTGTTGGAGGTTGGTGTAATTCCTGCCAGCCTTTAGGTTTTTTAAATTGAATGAATACATTTATGTTTGAACTGAAGTCAGGATATAAGTAGCTTTAACAGGAGATGTTTTGGTTTAGGCAACAAAAACACCTAGTTAAATGTTAATAAAGTAAACCTGCCATGTGCCATGTTTCAAGTCACTGCCAACTATTTCCTGCATAAAAGCAAGACCTAACTTTGACCGAGTGCTGTGACTGTAAGATAACAATAAAGGTGTTTAGTAGTTTGCTAAAAATTAACTAAAAAGTAAAAGCAAGAAACTTCCAATTTGTTTGTTTTGGCAAAATATTGGCCAATTTATTGATATCAAAAGTTTTGATTGTTTATTATAATACAAATTCCAGTACCAGCCATGCTCTAGTTATTATCTGGTATGACTATGAGAGAGCATAAATTGTACTGAGAAGCACACATATGGTATATCATCATATATGGGAGAAGATAAAGAAACTAGAAAACTGTACCATGTAGTTTTATTAATAAATAATAAATCATTTCCCAGTTAAGCCAGTGTCCAACATCTATAAATGTTCAAAATATTTATTAATAAAGGCACAAGTTAGTCACTTTCTATTAAGCCAACAGAAATAGAGTGTAAGTCATTTTTATTACCAATAATTTAGTATAATAATAAGTTAATAATAACTAGTTGTTTTTTAACAATAATCCCTCTTTAATTGTAAGAAGGTAAAAATTGTCTTATACTTCTTGATAAATTAATTTTGATCCAGATTCTCTATAGCTTTTTCAAAAGGTCAAAGTTCAAGTAATTCTGCTAGATAAACACTATCCTGAGAGATTTTTACAACGTTGTCCTTGTTAACAACTTGTTGAACGATTAAATGACTAAAACCGATAATTAAAGCCATTAACCCTTTGTGAAGAGAACCTTAGTGGAAAATGCGGCTGAAAAAACTGTTCTCTATGGTTTAGGCTGAGCAATACAAATGTGTAGTTGTATTGCTGTTCTTAACACACATGCAAGTAGCAAGTGAGACTAAATTCACATGTACGAAAATAATTACTTGTCATCTCAACATGTCTTCTGTAATCTAAGTGCACCTTTTGTCTCTCTTCCTCCTCTCACGCACATAATGTGTGATTATTCCATGTCATGCCTCCACTGACAAATCTGCACGGCTGTGCCCTGCATACGGTTAGTCAAGGTCTGCAACGGAGTGACATACATTCATCACTCCTTTCATTGACAAGGCTTCCATTACTCTCTATGTCTCTGCCTTTCCCCATCTCCTCCTCAGTCTAATGGCTTCCGCAGTATGCCCATGATGTATCAGCCAATAAGGGTGCCAATGTGCAGCAACACACCACCTCCGGTCATTATGGCACAGCCGGATTCTTCATTTGTTGCATTTTCCGCCAGAGCTGCACTTAAGTATTTTTTAACCAAAAAGAATTATATTGGTGAGAACAAATATAGTCAGGAATGGTTTTCCTACATGTCAAGGTCACGACACAGTTGGACAACTGTTGCAAAGCTGATTTTTGGACAAAGGTAAGAAAAATTCAAAGATGTATTGGACAGGGTCAGAGTGCTTTATCCTTGAAAAAAAGACACATTTTGTGCTACAAATGCAGATAATCTCTCAGCCAAAGTGCAGTCAAACCCAGTGTGAACTAGACTTCGTGATCTGACCTGGCTGAGACCAGCATGACATCCCAGAAATGAAACACTGCCGGAGAACTAATTAAACAGATGACAGAGGGGATTAGAATATAAAAAGGGATATATTAAAGGGCACGGAAAAATGTCATTTCATAAAAGCCTGAGTATGAGCTGATTAAAAAAAGATGAGTTCACTTACTTGCAGAGGGTGTTTCGGCATGGACGGGAGGTGTGGACGGGATGAAAGTGGGGAAGAAGAAGGATCGCAGGGATCGCTCGGTGTGGATGGGCGACCGCTGCATGGGCAGATTCTCACAGCTGCCCACGCTGCTGTGGATCTTAAGGTTCAAGGGCTTGGTCTTCTTCTTGGCTCTGAGGGAAACAAGACAACAAAAGACAAACTATGAGATTGAGAGACTAGAGGTGTACACAGCAAAACTGATGAATAAAATTAGTTTAAAAAATGGTATTTACACCAAAACAGTCTGAACAGGGAGTAGTAAAAATGTACAACTTCAACACTGTATAGAAAAGTTGTAATCTTTTGATTTCAGTCAGAATAAATTCACAAAGGTCACAAGTCCATATCCCCAAAAAAATAACGCAATGTAGGTGCGAGACATGTTGCATGTCGAGTAAGTGATATGACTGCTTTATCTGGAAAACTCTCTCTGCTCCTACCAGTAAACCAAAAGCGTTATTCTCCCCACCTACACGCACTGCAGACCCCACTGCTGAAAGCAGCAAGTTCACACCAGCTCTTGAACGGGAATGAAATTCAATCTGGTGGACAAGGCAAGGAGAAAGAAAGCGAGAAAGTACATCAAGAAAAATAGATTACAGTAACATAATTAAAGCGCTGAACAACACAGACTGATGATGAGCATTTAAGATTATCTCATGATAATTTTTTTCCTCTCTACATGAACATCTGACTCTCCGCACCAGCTCTAATTTAGCAGGACTCCAACATTAAATTTGCCATTTTGCACTCCTGGTCTCTTGTAACCACACAAAACAAACTGTAGGTGTGATGGCACCCGCAGCCACCATAAGATTGATGTACTGAAACAACATAATTATGGGATTAAGTACTCCTGATACAGTGTGCCAGGCTGAGTGTCATGTTCCTAAAATGACTACAGAGCTACTGGCAGGAAACCAAGACAAAAACCAACTGCTGACAGGAAGAGAAGAGAAGACAACAAAACTACACAAAGAAAAAAGAAGAGGGGTGACATCCCAGAAGAGAAAAGACACATATCTTTGTAATTTACCTGTTTTTCTTTTTAATGGATTAAGTGTTTATATTTCAGTGTTTGCTCCTGATCCATTACTGAGTTTTACTAAGTGTTACATCTGTCATCACAAAGCTCCATTCACACTAGCAGCTCAATGAGGTTTAACTTGCGCTTCTTACATCAGCACACTGCATGCGTATATTACAGCTCAACAGGTATCATGTTTACCATGTTCACCTTCTTCATTTAGAATTTTAACGATTACTAATTCGCCCAAAGTACAACTGAGATAGGTAGGAATTCATTTTTAAGATACCAATTTGACCTGATGACACGATATATATTCCCTTGATGTTTACATTTTATTCTTGTTTTTACCTATTTAATGGTTTGTATTGCTATTTTTCTGACTATTGTACAACTCAGCACTTTTTCATCATGTTTTGTCTATTGTCTGTGCTGTTTGTAGAATGTGTCACGATAGATACCCCCGTCTACTGCTAACCAAATTTACCTATGGGTACAAATAAATTGACCTGTGCATAAACCTGATCCACAGAAGCATGTCATAACATATCTGATATATACAGTATCACTTTTACTGTAGATGGAATAATAGCTGCACAATTGTCAGAATTTAAATCAATTTTGCAATTTGCATCATTAGTGTCATCGTACTCATATGAAGAAACCAAAAATAAAAACATCCTAAATCATACAATCACACATCCTTTAGGTTAACTCCACGAGGACTTTTTGACTTCTGCAAATAATAACCAATCAAGGACAATAATGTGGGCTAAATACAGGTTAAAATACAAACTTGGCTAATTGGTTTGTCAATCATTTTTGGAAAAATTATTGGTTTTAAGCAAATTGAGTTCATGCAGCTTTGGATATGAAACCTGCTCAACCATTTAAGGTCGGATGTAATCAAGGCTTAATGACCTGGTTCTTCGGACTGAGCTGAGAGGGGGTGGTACCACATGCACACCCAACAGCTGTCAGTGATTATGTTCCTTTTTTTTTGACAGAAACTTATAATTACTTTAAAAAAAAATCTTTTTAGACAAGTACTTTGTGTTAAATTGAGAGTAACCAATAACTTCCCATAATCACGAGCTTCTGTTAGTCAGCCTGTCTCCTTTTGGGAGACCTGTCATGTCACTATCAAGTTTTGGATAATTGAGCTAGTAGTGCAATTTGTCTTTGTCAGTTTCATCTCATAAAAGTTTTGTGTACTTTAGTGCGATATCACCTGAAAGTACAAAGATAATCATGTGAGAGTTAAATATTGCGATTCTACAACAAGTTACCATCTAAATAAAATATGTAATCAAAATGTATTCATATTGTGGGGCAATTTGCTATCAAAATATAAAACTTTTTGTTAGTGCGACCTCCGTTTCCATGCGATTACATGGGGTATGACTAATAACTAAACTAAAATCAGTCACGTCAGTAGACTCTTACTCTTTACCACTCCAGGAAGTAGTCCGACCCTGAGCAACGGCCCTAGCAACAGAGACGAGATCTATCCGTTTGATTGCTTTCTAAGATCATTTCTCAAACTGAATAAATACAGTACATAGAAATACTAAACTGCTTAGCTGGTTCGATCGTATCACTAAGATATCTGCTGAAGAAAGATATCGATAGACTCATGTATTTCAAAGATTTTAGCACCGTGTCGTGTTAAAACCAAACCGGTCAAGTTAGCCGGCGCTTCGCATAGTCGCACGCTTATTCTCAGAGAAACAAAAAATGACAAAAAAAATACCTGATTTGGCAAATGGGTCACATTTAATGGGCCTATAACAAATAAAAACAACATTATATTGCATATTATATATAATTCAATTCCAATTATATATTTGCCATGGAGATGGTGGAGTGGTATTTCTAGTGATGAGCAGGGTGTGCTGTTATTCTGATTTGAGCACGTTCCAAATGTACAGTTGACCAATCAGATTTCTGGGTCGGAACAACTTAAAAAAGATATATATATATATATATATATCGTGCTGACACCATATAGACTATACCGCCTTCTTTTTTATACATTTATTATCTTTTGGACTGATAACGAGCCGTAGTAAAGCCACGGGCCTGTACCACGAAGCGGGATTAGTGGATTATTGGAAGTCTTGGAGATTTATTCAGGTTTTTCTTTATCACACAGCTGGCTCACGTTTAAAGGGGGCCCCGTGGCGGCATGGCAACGTATGCTGCACAGCTAACCTGCTCGGCTGCAGGTTAAATTCAGAGGATCAGATCAGAAACTGCCCACATCCACTCAGACCACTGGCAAAATTGAGTCATCAATCCTACAGGATCCTGAATGCACTGTAACGTGTTTCATCACTGCAGCTCAGGATAACACGAGGTGACTTTGTGGAATAATTGGAAATAAAAGTACACCCTCCTTTGTCCTTCATTGGAAAAATAATCCACACACTGTTAATTACCTCTGTAATTATAACGCAAACTTTCCGTCAGATAGACCTTATCAGCCTTTACTTTCTCCTATTTCCTCTCCTCCTAGTTTAATCTATTCTAACTCTTTCAAGTGGATCAAATAATAATTTGTTCATCATGAGTCAAAAACTCCAAATTTACTCTTGCCGCTAAAAAAATTCACTCTACAAAACCAATGAATTAACACACTTATTTATTACTGTCTTATACCATGTGCAGCCTTTGAAAGTTTTGATCTTATTTCCGGCATCTTATTCCTTTCACGTTGTTTGGTTATATTTTATAAATGTCGTCCCACTAAACTGAAGTCTTTGCTGCTGCAACAACCGAATTTCATCACAGGTATCACCTTTTCATTTCATATCACATTAAGTGCTTCACTCAGGGTTCTAATGATGTTGCTTGTAATTAAACCTCTCATTTCTTTCATATGAACAACCTCAAAGCTACACGGGAAAACACAGAGTTAAGAGAGACAGCTGAAGACCAGCCTGGTGATACTAGTTATCCAGGAACAACAAAGTTAGGAAACCCGAAGACAGACTTAAGGCCCATTTGGACTGTGGGGAGATTTTGACATTGTGCTCGTCATTTTAATCCTTCCTAGAGTATATGGTAATTTTTTTACCCTCATAATAATTAAGGCTGCAATTAACTACTCTTTTTCTGTGAACTGTTGGTCCTGTTTTAGTGTATACATTATTGTATTTTACAGTGGATCTGCATTTTGTTTCACTTCAATTTTTTTTAAAGAATGTGAATGTTGTGTGAAAATAAAAAGTCAAAAATGTTTCTAAAAATGCCAACACCAAAATCTATGTCTGTTTGGCAACCAATGTGATGCCACAAATTTAATTAATTATCTTTTGAGAATGTTTGTTTTAGTCTTTATTTGTTTATATCTTAGTAAATTAGCATCATTAAATTTATGGCAAATAAGCTATTAGCAGTTCCTGTTTGCAATGTACCCTCTGATCTACAGACAGCTGTGACTGAATTAGTCTAATACAGGAGAAAAATGTTTTCAATCATGTCTTTTTTTCTTTAATTTCTGAGTAGATTTAAGGACATTTCTGTATGTAAAGACCACAGAAAAGGAACAGAGTTTTTTTTACTCATTTCTTGCACCTTCGGCTCTCTTTTCCCTGCTGAACATCTGTGCCCATTACAGACCACATCCTGTAATTTCACAATGGTTAAAATGTCAACGAGAATTATGAGTTAATTTGTCGAAGAATTGCGGTGAATTTAATTCCCCACATCCCTGGGATGGTAATCCTGTTCATGGGGGGGCTTTAGTTGAACCTGCTTCATGAGACAAGCCCTAGGAGGCAAAACAGACATGTAAATATACATTCCTAACCTCAGGTGTGTCGACAAAGTTATGTTTGAGTGATGCAGATAAACCCTGCAAGCAGGCGAGACATCGAAGGACATGTCATAGAGGCGCAAAGAAACTGAGCAAAATAGACAGAAGACAGAGGGCGCAAAATGACAATCTGTAGAAAAGATCCACAGCTTACATATACAGAAAAATCCAGCCAATAGAAACAGAACACAGAGAACATCAGTCAATGCAAACAGCAGAGAAGACATTATTCAGTGTCCAAACAGACAGAAACCTGAAGGAGACAGGTGAGAGAAGTATGAAAAGGAAAGAAAAAGATTGTTCCCTCCATGAAAAACTGACGTGTAAAGTCATAAAATGAAGGCTGCGAGTTCTGACTTATCATGCAAAGTAGCCGTCATTAAGTGTTAAATCCCACAGGAGTTCTTTCCTCCCATGTCACTCTCCCACTCCCCACACTGAGTCATGCAATTAGACCTGTAAACCAGCCCAGCACTTCACTTCCATCTCCTGCAATAAGGAAGCAGCCTGCAGGTTATCACTTCTCCGTCATAGAGCTTTTGTCAGCTATTCCGATTAGCCCACTTTATGCAATTTGAATCTAAATTAAACCATTCATCTCCCTGCATGCATGCCTTTATCCTCTCCCCGAATGATTTGTGGATGTTCAGTGAGGGAAAAGTGAAAATGAATGTCGAGAGAAGGGAGAGGATTCCCAATTTTGGTTTTGAAAACGGCTGTCAGTGAAGGCAGGCGGATGGTGGGAGGGTGGAAGGGAGGGGTGGGGGACTTTCAACTCTACAGTTGTTAAAGCATCCATTCAAATGCCTTTTTCTACTCAGCATATGAAAAGTTCAAGAAGAGAGAAAGTTAAAGAATACACGAAAGACAGAAGAGGAGGGAGGTGGGTGACTTGCCGAGTGTCAAGAGAAATCAGCGAGGGTGTGAATAGCTGAGTTGTCCTTTGATCTCGTCTAGAATTGTACATCATGATGCGACGCTCATAGATGGAAATCACCACATGTTTGTGTCTCATTTCAGGTACTGTAGCATTTTAGAGTCTTTTATTCCCCTCGGGTTTTCTGTACTGAGTAAACAGGAACGCCAAAGCTTCTTTTTTTTTCTTCACAGCATCATTCAGGCAGTTCCTCTTGACATCGTGCCATGATTAAATTATCCACTGTGTCATGTTTATTACCTGCTGATATGCTGATTTCTTATTCATAGACTTCCTTACAGTTATATCCTGTTATATTGTTTAAGTTTTCCCTGGGATCATTAGAGTTGTGTAACGCTGGTAACTCTGTCGCGTTAACTATAGATGAAACTGATTCTTGAGATAACTTTTTTGGACTATGGTTTCAGAAAAGCACAGGGACAGCTTCATCTCTGTCACTGCTTCTTTAATCATCTTCCTGAACAAACACGAACCACCGAACTACCTACCAAAGAATGGCCTCATCGCCTTACCTCATATCACTCCCCCCTATTCCAGTCAAGATCAACCTTACAGTTAAGGTGCACCCTATATATATACACAGAACAATCACTGAATAAATCCCAACAAAAACAAATCTAATTTTACAGTTGTATTACAATTTTTTTGAAGTGAGTGAAAGGGCAAGTTTAAGCTTCACTAATTTGTGAATCAAGTGCGTTCACACTGTACAGAAGTAAAGAAACATGCAGTGTACAACAAGTACCAGGATGATGCACTCAAAACGGTCCAAGCGTGAAACGCTGGACACTTTCCACCCTGAACGTTCGCCATCTTGGCTCCATAGAGGAATAAAAAATAAAAAATTCCTATTAAGGTGTCTGAGGAAGCTGTAGCTGTTCCTGAACACCACACAAAAGGGTTTATTTTTCACTACTGCTGCTGGACAGAAGAATCAGTGTGTTTATTGATTATGTTAAACAGAGGACACAAAGACAGGTTGATTTCTGGGTAAAAATAATTAAAGCTGCAGATATATTGGCGTGTGATTCATTCAAATATCGAAATTCAAGTACTACACAAGTAAGAGTCCTAACATGTACTATTTGTTAGTGTATTGAGGGAAGCAGCCCTGCTCATTGTGGAATTTGACTCGTACTAAAAAATGAATTTACCAGGTATAACATGTCAGCACCTACATTTCAATTTCATCATACCTTAACTTTTTAGGTTTACGAAACCCATAAGGTGGGTTCAAAGTCTTATTTTAAATCTCTCGGATGGTTTACACTTTTGAAATATGAGATTTGCAAAGAAAAAAAGAATCTGACATTCATGCACACACGCATTCATCCACCCACTCCCTCCACATCCACTTTCCACACACTTGCAGAGACACTAATTACAGCGACACCTTCAAGTAAAAGTTCCATTTGATCAAGTGAGAGCAGGAGAGCAGTGATCCTTCAAATGACACCTTTTCTTTACATTCTGACATATTAAGAGGACGTTAAAGAGGCAGGTTCATGAATATTGCACGGCTCTCTGCCTACCTATCCAGAAGTTGCTCACTATCCAAATGGCATATACATCAATAATGTATAGCTGTGATACTGCAATTCATCTGAGATTTATCTAATTAACATGTGTCCATTTAGGAAAGTGAATTAGTGAATACCTCTACTTTCTACATCAAAAATATTCACCAGAGCTCTGCCGAGACCCACATGGCAAGAAAAAGCACCCTGTTGCTTTTTATGCAAATGGTCCTGTGGAATAATATCTCTGGCAGCCACTGCTCTTTGGCACTTTAATAAAGTTGGTGGAAAATGAAATAAAGGTGGCTCGAATGATTACAATAGAGAATTACTGGGAGCCCTTTGAGCAGTTTCATCCAAACACAGGTTGTCTTGCTTTCAGAAGTCGGCAGCGTTGAGCCTGTGTTGAACAAAAGCTGGCAGTTTGGCAGGTATGGGCTTTTCAAGTCTCTTTCCTGAGGCGTTGTTGTAAAGCCAATGCCAAAATGTACCTTTGTAGTCATTGCACAATAAGTACAACTATACAAATATTCCCCTTTGTTAATTACAAAACTAAATGCAAATTAAAGTCTTGATTTGCCTTAATTTTATGTCGCATATACAAAGGTTATTCAAGGGTTATTCAAAGGTTATCATACTGTGAGCGATATGATGTGACTGAAACCAAACAAAAGGTGTGGTTGCACACACATGTTGTCGTAATGCACAATGCGCATTAGTTTACATTTTGCAACAATTCAAAGCCCATATGTGTACAACTACTATGCTGTTGTTCTTATGTTATTTTTTTTTCATATTGTCATATCTCATACATGTTTTTGGAAAATGAGTGAATCCTAGTGATAATTGGTGGAGACTTTTTGTATTTTCAGGAGACAGGAAGCAGCAGCATGAATTTCTGTCTCCCACAGTTTATTACATATCGCCAGGAGTTCCGACAGCTCCAAGCTTTTTCGAATTTAGCAAATTTACTACAATTAAAACAGACAGGGGCAAAAAAACAAGCTGCCAAATGATCAAATTGGTGGTAAATAATATCCGCATTTTGGCTGAATTTATGTGAAAGAGAAAACAAAAGGTGAACTGTGACATTATTACCTAAACTCTCCTTTTTGTAAAAAAAAATACATCAGTTTAGAAATAGACTTCCTGGATTAACTTTTCTGTAGGAAATAATGGATTACTAGTTACATTAATTTCAGGTTCACTCTGCTTCAACTTTACCCACAAATAAATCTTTGTTTACGACTGTATTGCATCAATGCCCCCTTATACCATTGCCATAATATACATATTCATCTTATAATGGATGAAACTATGAACGTGGGACCCTAAAATAATCTTTTAAAATCAAATTTTAAATAATTTCTGCTTAATGTAGACTTTCTACACAAATCAATGCATAAGAAACACTGCAACAAAACTTTATTGAAGAATCTAGCAAGAGTCACACTCACAGATAGCAGATGTAGATTTCATCAAAGATGAGGATCAGAAAAAACATAAATTTCACGAGCAAAAACCCATCTGACCACATACACGTGATTTTGCACATGGAAAACGTGGTTTTGGAACATGTAATGATGATGTAGAGTACCATGTGAAAACTATACCACACATTTTCCCTTATGTAATCATATGTTGCAACATGTGTCATACATGTGATCACATGTATGTGGAGAACATGGGAAACTTGTGTTTTTTCTTTAAGGGTCTGTAATCCTTGTCAGATTGTTGCACGTAAAAGGAGATACTAAAAACATTTATGATACGTAAATATGTAACTGCTTCTACAGAAGAGCTGCACACACATATTGAAGATTCATTCAAACAACCATTAGACACGGCTGCGTATCGATATTAAATATATCAACATATTTCTTAATACATGGACACAGAGGCTCGTCTGTCTGCTAGTGTGTGCAGGTGTGTGTGACAACATCTGCAGATCACCTCTTCATATAGTTGGGTGGTGATAACACACAAGTAAAAAATAAAATAACAAAACTTTGTACAAAATAAATCACTTTCCCTCCCTCTTCTTCATATCTCCACCTTTACTGTCAGCGTCTCCTACTGGGACACGGCCGGGTGTCAGAGTGCTGTCAGAGGCCAGGAGAGGCACAGCGCTCTAACAGGGGATTTAAAACCATGCATGTGTGGTGTGGACTGAAAAGTGAACCTGAAGCTGAGGAGACAGCGAAACGCCCGAGGTGAAAAGAAAAAGACACGCAGAAATAGGGATTGAAAGTGAGCGCAAGTCTGTTTGAAGGATAGAAAATGTGAAGGAGAAAGCTGGGGCTGGGGGGGAATAATGACCAGATGAGAAGCAAGATCAGCTGTTTGGGAGCTGGAAGTGAGGCCAGAGGAGTGACGAGCTGACAGGAAAGCAGACTGTGAGATCTTATCAGAGATGTGTGTTGGTGCAAACTGACAGAGCACAGCCTGTCAGGTTAAAATAGTTTTATTTCTACATGTTGTTATGTGATTGCATGACAATGGTATGGCAATGCCGGTATGGTTTATGTTTTCCTTCTCATCTGCTTGCACATCTGTAAAAACAGCTGTTTGTTTGCAAGAATAAACTTCACTGTATACTCTCAGAGGAATGATTTGCTAAGAATAACTAGCTGTAGTAGAAGCTGAAACTATTTTAACATTCGCTAGTTCCAGATTCTTTGTGTTATATATTTGTATATATATATTTTGGGGTTTGGGAATGTTGGTTGGACAAAATAAGCAATCTTAAAATCATTAAGATTACTTTTGGTTGTGGGAAATTTAGAGAGGCTTACTAGCCGCCATGGCTCCAAAGGTGTCCATCACTTTGGACCACAAAATATCGCCACAACTATGGATTGGTTTTGTACTGACAGTCATGGCTCCCAGGTAATGATGTATCCTAATAATCCCTTAAAAGTGTAATTTGTCAAATTAAATCCATGACAATAGTTTGGGTTAAGCATGAGGAGTGAGGGTAAGAATATGAAGGCAGGTCAGAGAATCTGATGGGGGAAAGATTTAAGGTTGGTAAAATTTACACATTCTATAAAATATGACATTTTTATCAGTCAATATTTTTTTTTTTTTTTTTTTTTTTTCAAATATAGGGTCTGAAGACACAGGGTGTTTTATGCTGCACAGACTGTGAAGCCCCCTGGGGCAAATTTGTAATATTGGGATATATAGATAAATTTGACTTGACTTAAACAGTTAGCAATTACAATAGCAAGTGAATTAGCTCAAATAAAATGCTGGGCATGGTAAATATTGTACCTGCCAGACAACCAACCTGGTATGGCAAAATGTGAACTAGACACACCGGTTCACTGCAGCAAAACACGAAATAGCCACACTTTGGCCTTTGTAGGGGTGACAGTGACACATTTTTCTGTAGTGGACAAAAATGAAACCGACTGCATGCTTAGAGCCATATGATTTACAGGAAAATGAAACTTTTGCTAAAACACCTGGTATGGGTTACTAAATAAGTACCTGGTTAGGGTTAGGAAACAAAAAAACAACTCAACAAAAGAATTGTTATCTGGATTCAATCCTCATCCTCCCACACTGAGACTGATGCCACCAAGAAACTCCTCCTTCCCCCTAATACTGCAAGAGAATGTCCTTTATCTCTGTCGCGAGACCTTGGTCACATATAACACACGTGATACAACATGTATGTGAGTTTCACGCTTTCAAAACCTTTAAGTATCACGCCTAGACAGGCCAAAGCGTGGCTATTTCATGTTTTGCTGCAGTGGACCGACATGTCTATTTCACCCTTTGCAATGATACTTGGTTGCAACAAAACATGTCAGCGTTGTCACTCTGAGCACTTAGCTCAAAGTATAGACTCGCAGACTTCCCTCATTTTCAGCAATTCATGATCAATTTGATTTTTTTGGGTGTCTGAGAGCAGTTCATGGTAAAAAAAAAAAAAAAAAAGGATTCTGTGGACAGTAAGTACAAAACATGTTACTCTGAGTAAGCATGAGAGATTCAGACACTCAGACTCAAGGTTCAAACTGAATCTTCTCAAAGAAAGAGATTCCTTTCAGGCTTTGTCTGGAGATTACCAAATCTCCTCAAAAAAATATCCTCAATCTGTCAAACAGTTAAATAAGAGTACGGGATCTCTCAGAGCTATGCAATGTGCAGTTAGCTTGTAAACTCAGCATTAGGGTTTAACTACTCTGTGATTGGCAGTAGATGTCAGACACTGCATATTAGGCAGTGAATTACAATGCATGACAGCTGTCTGTCAGTGACATTTTATCCCTGATGTTTTCACTCTCGTATGTAAAAAAAAGCTTCTGACGCAAGTTGCATTTGAGAGAACAAGGAAATGCATATCTAATCTGAAATACAAGTGCACTTTCCTCTTGATATAACATCTGATTTTAGGCCTCGAAATCTACAATGCTGCATCTCAATAACATCAGAAAAAAGCCACTTAGTCTTACTGCTTTATTTATTTTGCTCTTTGCAGGATGTACTAAGCTCCACAGTTTTAAACTCTATGATGGAACCAAACTCAGCAAAACGTATAGGAGGCAGACGTGCAGACATTAGAGAGTAGTGTTGTCATGGAGATGGAGGACCAGATACCATTTGTGATTTTCAGTTAGATGTGATCCAGAGAATGTTAGACTTGTGTTTTTACATTGTCTTCCTGTGAATCTATGGAATGACATGAATGCAAAACCTTCTCTGAAATACGAGGCATTTAGTTTCCATGTTGGTGCAGATGTGAATGTAATTCAAAATAAAACAGCAGTACTGTACTGATTTGTAAAAATTTCCACTTTAGCACCATTTCTTCAGGCACCATTGACATACAGCAGGCTTTTCTGCCACCTGGCAGGCAATAATTTGTTGTTTTAAAAAGCGATTCTGTCATTTTATTTTAAAGTGATGACACAACGACGAATGACAAACAAGCAATTAGGGATTGTTTCGTGCAGAAATTCTCTGAGAGACTAAAATTTTGTAGATCACTGACGAAATACTCTGAGCATCCAACTTTTGGACTTTTGTCACTAATGGACTGAATTCAAAAACCGTCCTCATGTCTTTTGCACATCTAAATTCACTCTAAGTGTACCTCATTTGCTGCTTATTGTTTTTGGTATGAATAAGAATAAAGAACCATTCATCTCTGAGGCTTTAAAATAAAAAGAGGTGTTCCAAGAATCAACTGCACGCACAAGCTCCACTCCAAAAGTGATCACAGTTCCATTTTGCTGGTATTTCTTAATTTGCAGACACATTAGTGTTTACTCTTTATGCACCGAACAGTGCTGAGATGGAGCTGCCACTGTTGAATTTATTTATTAGAATTCTAACATAGCTTCCTTCACATATCAATCAGCGGTTTGTGATTTAAATTCCACACAGGAAGCACACTCTGCTTGCAACGATAAAAGTCCAATTCAGAATGAAAATGCACTGAAAGTTAATGGCTCAAAAACTATGGCAATAAATCACATTAAGATGTAGCTTTATTCTTCTTTACCATAGAAGTTTACAAAACAATTTCCAATTTCTGCCTGTCATTCATTAATTCACGCACCAGTGGCGGTGGAGCTGCATTGCAAGGTGCTCAACTGGGTTCAGTGTCTTGCCCAAGGACAGTTCAGCCTGAACACACAAACTTTAAATGCATTTGTAGTTTCAGTGCTATGAATTAATGTATTATATTGTGCTGCGAGGATTACATGCATTATACTAACATATTAACAACCAGATGACTACCATTAACAGCTTCCTGAGACAGAGAACATCACAGTCTTGAACCAGACGCAGAGGAGGAAATAAAGAAATGTTGTCCTGATGGAAGTTCAGGCTTTAATTCTTTTACCTCTTTTAACCCTTTCTTTAAAATTTCATCTCACATTAGAACTGTCTTTTCTTTTTCTCTCTATAAGGAGACTATAAGCTGAAATGCACGTCAACAACAAAAGACTACTACTTTTCTCACGTTGCAGCCTGCTTCTCTTGTCTGTCACATGCACACTTGCAGGTCTATGTGTGTACTTGTGTATATTTTTGACCAGCATCAAATTCAATCAGAATTTCTTTTCTCCATTGAGTCAAAATGAAACCATGTGGTACCAGCAGATATTATCTGTCTTGACTTAAGCATCAAAGAGGAGCACTGAGATGAAAGCCTGCACTTGATGGCCAGATTGATAAATGATGGTAATAACTCACTTTCTGGTTGTTGGGCAGTAAAACAAACTTACTGTTTAATAAATCAGACAGTAGCTGTCACGTCGGTCTGTACTAGTTTGCTTGCTCTTCGTCAGAGTGATGTTTGACATCAATTCCACACTACAAATGTCATATTTGAGTTGAGACGGATTGAAATGAAACTTTAATGATGAGGAAACTTCGCACTGCATACTTAAATCAGAAGTGAAACAAAATTAACTAAATGCCTTGAGGAATGTGTAAATGTAATAAATCTTTCCGGTGCATAACTTAGTTTCTCACAGAGGCTTTTTTTTATTTATTTCATCAAAAGAATTACACAACTTTAAAGGATAACTTCTAATCACCCACTCGAATCCTGTGATCCTCCCCAACCAGCTCCCACTCGTTCACAAATCGCCGCAGAAAAAAAACGTCAGCCTAATAAATCCATTCTCCCCCAGCAACAGTGGCATTTGGGCTAACCTCCACTCCTAAACACTCATATAAATTCATAATCATGACTCCAATTTCTAGGCCGCCAGGGAAGGATGGGATGAGAGCATTATGGCCGATAGATGGGTGAATGGATGGAAGGGAGGGGTGGAACGTCTGGCTGATAACAGCCTGGTGTTGACATCCCCTCTCACCTGAATTATCATCGGTACCAAAGGGGCCAAAGCCCTGATTAACATGGATGAGCTTTAATCCACAGAGGAAAGCTTCCTTCACCCTTCTTCACACACTCACATGCATTATTTCACTGCTCTGACATACATGGCTTTGTGGAGTACACTTAACTACGCAGTGAACGTCCCACACAGCGGAACATGCGGGACCAATAATCATCCAGGGGTCAGAGGTCGCCGGTTAATGTGACGATGTGTGTGTCCCGGGTATCTCAGCGGATCGGCTGGAGAGCGGCGGCATCGATCGTGAGCCAACTTAATTTTCAGAGTTTTTTTTCTCCACACTGAGAGGCAATAAACATGCCCATCAGATTACAGATCGGACCATGAAACGAAGCTCAGCAGCGGTAATAAGGGGTAATTTCTGTCGACCAAACAAAGTAGACGGGTTTCTGCATTAATTGTAAGATGTTTTTGAACTATTGGAGCTGCAATTGAAAGAGAGCTGTAGATGTTTTCTGATGTTACATGTGAAAACTAAATAAAACAACTTTTCACAATGTAATGACACCATCGCAACAGCCACTACTTGCTTCTGAGTGGTTGTCAGATGTCTGTGTGATCCCATATTGGACAGCTCAAGCGCAGTTTCAGTCAACAGTGTAATTCCCATTTCAAAACAGAGCACAAGGTGTATTAAACTACAGGTAACCATAGAAACAGGAGCAGATTAGCCTGGTTCCAGACCTTTGAACCATCACCCACATCCCCAGTTCGTCCAGCAGTTGCAATGTTCTGCCCAATGATGGCTGTTTAAGCCATTTGGAAGAACAGTTGACCAATCAGAGTTTAGCAGGAAAGGATTAAGAATAGAAATGTCACCTGCATAGCTAGCCAGCTCGCTGCATTCAGTCAAATTAGACACCAGAAAATGGCACCAAGCCTGCATGAGACAAACACCATACAAGTTGGTCCAAACGACTTGTGTGAATAACAATTCTGACAACTTAGTTTTTCTTTGTCTTTCTCCAAATGATTAAATATAAATGACTCACCGATCCATAATCCATGTTAAACTGCGGGGGGGAAAAGATTTCCTCGATGATTATATATTTCCTTAGTTAATCCAATTCATCACGGCTATGTGGGTGTTGTTTGATTACATTTGATTGACAGTGGTTCATCAATGTAATGCACACTCAGCCTGGCATCTGCTCCCACAGTTGTGGGAGTCAGATGTACCTGAGAGCCTGTCCTGTTTCATCATGCTGTGAAAGGGGCCAGAGAAATCAACCAAAAATGTAAAATCCAAGCAGACACAAGGTCTGTTTGACCAAATTTTTACACACTTTGTGTTTTGTTGTAGAATCACCTGCATGAAAATCGTATGCCAACAAGAATTTGACTTGCTTGTGAACTTGCTTGTGACGTCCTTTGCCTTAATTTAAATTTTTAGGATCAAATATATCAGTATTTAGCATATAAATTATAAATATATACATATATATGTCGATATTGTAGTCAAAATAAAGCTGGTATGTAGTTCAGATCACAACATTATTGTGAATATTGATAGTGCCGTTTATAAACAATATTGATGTAAAAAAAAAAAAGCATTCAAGATCATCAGACAAGTGAAAAGCAATACCTATATTCAATTTCAGTTGAAAGTGTAACAAAATATTCAACATCAATGAGCCACAACATTATGACCGCTCACAGATTAAGCAAATGATACTGATTATTTCATAACAAAAGCACACTTCATCGTCTGGGCATATTAGACAGTAAATTAACAGTAAGGTATTGAAATGTGTAAAAAAATAAGGTGCCTTAGGTTTGAGCACCAAAACCCACATTTAGGAAAAGGTCATGATTTGGGTTAAAATAAGTAATTTTACGTAAGTAATGTTATTACAAGTGTCAGTTATTTAAAATACATTGCATATATTAAAAGAAGTCCACATTGCCTTTTTCCCTTTCACGGACAGTTGTTGAGCTAACGATCCTGGATTTGCTCCGTCCAACCACCTCTGACCTCCTCCCAACTATCATTCTGTACTTTGTCACATGACCTCTATCGCATGATCTTCCACCCTGGGCACACATGCACATACTTTTCACACCTAGGGAAGGCAAAACGGGACACTGACATGATATCCTGTTGCCAACTGATGACGGTAGTAAATGCTTTGGCATAATACTGGGCTGGTTTATGCAGGAAAAGCAAGCAGATGTCACATCGTTCTGGGCTGGTACTGTAACTGGGTCAGAGCATCTCTAAAATGGCAACACTTGTAGGATGATCCTGGTCAGCATTGGCTAACAACAGTTGCTAGAGGAGGGACAAACCATAAGCCAGCAACACGGCGTTGAGGATGGGCTGGAACAGGTCTGATCAGTGGCGACTAATTCAATACTTAGAGGACTTAAAGAATCTTTTGTCTTGATGCCAGATAAAACAGAGTCCATACCTCAGCAGGTCAGAGCTGGTTAGGTGGTAAGCAAGGGACCAAAAGCACTGACCGGGATGGACATACTGTTTTGGCTCATCAGTGTATATATAACCTGAGCCTAATCTGAAAATCAATTGGGGTTAATTTATTTGTTTACATTTGGATCACAGATTGTACTGTACCTTTAAGTATGTAGCATCTCAAAGCTGCACTTTGGTGAATTCCTTCTCTATGATGTTCGTCACTTGATCATCACAACTTGATGGCAGATTCCTTTGCACCACAGAGAAAACTAATGTATTTTGTGACTGAATTGGTAGACGTTACGGATGACTCTAAAATAACACATTGACAAGTTCTCAAAAGAGATGCATAATGAGAAGGGTGAAAGGAGAAAGAAAAGGAAACAGAGCAAAAAGGGGAAAGAAAAGGGGGAGAGAAATATATGATGTGTACACCAGCTCAGTGAAAGCAAACAGCTAAATTAGTCATGGAAGGGATGCAAATTTGCTTCCCCTGAGTGTTGCATGGTAGAATTACCCTGAGAGAAGCAGAGGGTGAATCATGCCAACCCCCGGCACCATGTGATTTATTAGCAAACATCCAATTCAATAAGAAAGTGCTTAACATTCAAAAAGCTGTGAAAGTCTCATAAGGTGGCATTAACTATATGATATTGCCATTTCTACTGGCAGGGGAAAGGCAAGACAAGAAACGGTGGAAAAACAAACACGCCCACCTTCCAGAACGATCCTGGTGTGACTTGCCAAGTGGGACTGTGACAGGCTGAAAACTCACTTGGCCTTTTCCACGCAGGCATGTTACTACTCATTAACATAGACAACGAGGTTCATTAATTGACACTCCAGCCCAAAGAGCCTCTCTGCTTTGAAAAGGGCATGGGTGGGAGGTGGGGGGTGGTGGGGATGGTGAAAAATATAGAGAGGAGAAGGAGAAAGGGTACGCAATGAAATTGCCGTTGCAGTCCTGCCTAGAAATGTAAGTTGAAGTGGCGCTCGTATCCGGCGGACTTCTGTTTTCTAAGTAAAACTATAAGCATGTTGAACAAGCTATCGAAGGTCTCAAGGGAATATTCCACCACGCACATATCATCTGTTTGTGGTTATCAGTGTATTTCAGAAAAGTCTTTTGTAACAAAGTCAAAAACAGTTTTGTTTTTTTCAGTGTTTAGCTGAAAAAAAAATCTGTAAATAGTTTTGACAAAAAGCTAACATCAGAAAAAAATCCCAAAACTTATTTTTGCAGCTGCATTTTCGTTCTCGCGCAGAAACCCAAGAACCAGAGTCTCAGAGGGTGAAAGAACCAAAGAAAACCAGAGACTAATTTGATTTCCTCAGCTCCTGCTCCCACACAGGTGCCTTGCTCGGGGTTATTTTCTTGAAAGGCCAGGAACTATTATTGCTTCATGTTTGTGGCCATAAAAGTCAGTGACTGGTCTAACGCAGGCGTCATGGCTGTAGCAACTTGAAACCAACATTCATTCACACAGCAGCACAGAGCTACAAAGAGATAGTGAAACAAATGTGAGAGAGCAGCGAGCTGAAGAGAGGCAGCTAAAGAAGCTCTGGAATTAAAAGAAAGCACTTCGGTGGGAAATATATTTGTTCTGGTTTCGAAAGAATATTGCTTTTATTCTGAAGGATTAAGGCCTGAAGTCGTATTATTAATATTTCGAGCAGCATGATTTGCTGGTTTACTCCATTGTAAGTCTAATTTGTCAAATTGTTACCACTTTTAATATATCAATGTTGTGCTTTCACAAACAGGAATGACTTACAGTTCCTGTTTTAGATTCCTCTGTTTCTGTCTGCATGGGGCATTTATCAAATATTTCATTTAAATTGTTTTTAATCGTGATATAATTATGGGATTAATTCAAAGCCCTGAGGATGGAAAATCATGATTTCTTAGTGCAACAGTAAAAACAGGATCATCCTTGAAAGCGACAGCAGAGAATGATTAGCAAATCTCTTGAGGGTGTCAAGAAAGGTTGCTTTGATTGATTTATTGATTGTGCGAGTGTGTGTGTGTGTGTGTGTGTGTGTGTGTGTGTGTGTGTGTGTGTGTGTGTGTGTGTGTGTGTGTGTGTGTGTGTGTGTGTGTGTGTGTGTGTGTGTGTGTGTGTGTGTGTGAACCTGCAGATGCTTAGCGGGGTGGGTAAAAATGTATTGAAACCAGAAACTGGTTCTCACATTTCAAAGTCAAATAAGTGAATGAAGGGGAAAGATGGAGTCATTAAGACATTTGCAGCTTCCTGACAAGACGTTAAATACATTAAGAAAAATGTAATTGTCTCTTTGGTTGTCTTGGAAATGGAAACACAACAAGGCAGATTGAAAGAAAATAATCAGAAACATCTGCTGGGCCGCACTTTGTGATGTGTATTTTGAAATTGATTTTGTGCTGGATGTAATCAATCACGTCAAGTAAAGTTAAGTTAACAGAGTTTCGATGACATTTTCACTGTAACACTGGGGGATGCTTCAGTCATCACCACACCACAAACATTTGGCACTTGGCACAGGTGCTCTTTAAACCTCTCTGTGGCAAATCCCCTTCAGGGAAAATGCGTGTGGCCAAAATGGATATGTTGACAGAAACAACACGTTATCTGACAGGTGACCTCTTTTAGCAACTTATAATTCCCCTGCTTCACTACGAGAGGAATTTATTGTTGAGTTTTACCTCTTCTGTATGAAGGGCAATTAAAACGTTGAGAGATTACCCCTGTTGCGTATGAACGGAGCGCAGCACCGTGACGTTCACGGAGCAGGAGGAAGCCATAACCTTTGTAAGTATTCCCGATTTAGGTCGCTACATGCATAGCGAGTTACATGTGTCTTTCTGACAATTTGTATGAGCAGTTTCAGTATCACAATGGTCCTGAAACTTCAAAAGAACGCATACATAAAATTTTGCATCAAATTTTTGGGGATCAGAAACAAGAAGTGAAATCCAGTGATTAAAGGAGAATGGAAGTGAGGATTGTGTTATTGATTGCAAGGAACGTGATTTTCGAACGCACTGCGAGCAGGCATGTTGTCATTTTGGAGAAGCGAAGTGTCGTCACGCCACAGTTCAGGTCGTTTTGCACAATATTTTTCCTCAGACGTCTCAGAATGTCGCAGTAGAACTCTTTGTGGGGACGAATTCATGGTGCACAACCCTTCGAATATCAAATCATACCTTCTTCGGTCTTGGACAGGGAAGTTCTGACCTTCTTGACATTGAAATGCCGTGCAAAACACTTGGCCTGGCTCATTGCTCCATTGCCGTAGACTTTCTGAAGCATTTCAAGGGTCTCCAATGCCAATTTCCTGACACAAAACTCGACGTGCGCTCTCTGCTCATGTCAATGGTGAAATCGCAGATGAGCTCCATTCACATGCAACAGGCGAACTTGTTGATCTAACTTTGTATAAGTCAGTTGGTTTTAAATGAACATATAATGCATTTAAGGCCAGGCAGGTCCTACAGCAAATCGTCTTATCATCATTTCTGTTGTATAAAGGTCAATTAACTGTCCTGTTTTTGAAATATAACTGTTACATGACTGATGAAAAGTGAAAAGGTTAAAGTGCTGTGTTTTGTTCTGTGTTTGCTTAATCAAGGGAACATTTCCTTCCTCTCCTTTACAGCCTTTGGTGTTTTCGGGGTTGTTTCTCCACAGTAAAGACAACGTAGATCATATCAACCTGGTCAATCTGAGCATTTACTGACAGAATATATGTGACAAAAAACGCAGGTATATGATCAAATAAAGTTAATAGGAAAGACATTGGAAAACCAAATCAGAATTTAAATGTGAACTGTAGGCTCCTCCTGCATATTTATTGTTAGTGTACACTGAGTGACTTAGACTAATTTCAAACTAATTATTTCACTAATTCCACAAAACCTGGCGACAAGCCTGGAATCAGCATATTTGTTTGATGCTGGGTATCAACTGTACTTGAACTGTATTTTAGATGGAACAAGTAATATTCTGAATTGTTGGGAGAGAAGGTTTGTTTTAGACAAATGTAGAAATGTTTTGCAGAGACCAAACAAAAGACATATAACCATGGAACTATCAACCATGGAACCCATTGCAGAAGTTTTCCATCTTTTATTGTCTACCATGTAGATGATTTCACATGCTACTAATTGGGAAGATTATGCTACTTGTTAAAGTCATGCCAGGAGATCTATTTTTACCTTCCACCTATCAAACAGATTCATTACCATAGGAACAAGAACAATCTGCTCAGTATATGCCTCCAAAGATCTGTTGAAACCTGACATGTAATTTCATCCCATGACTTTAAATACTACACTGTGAATGTATTATTAAATCATCACCATTTCATTAAAAGACTATTAAGTAAAGAATTGATGCATTTAAAATCATTTTATTTACGTAATGTAATCATAGTAAACCCACAGTAAATCAAGATCTGTATTATTTTAGCTAGGGTAAAATACATCACACCAGTACATAGAGTGCGTTGGCTTGCAACACGCGACCTCACCACTCGCCATAGACATTAATGCAAAAATAGCAATATTAAACTTTTAGAAAATTATCAAAAATTAGTTTATAAATTATCAGACAAGAAATATCAAAATTCTTAATTTGATCCCGTATCAGTCACGTCCCTTCAGTCTCGTGGCTGGCATCCAGCTGGTGCAGTAACCCCACTCAGTGGAGGTGTCCAACATTTATTTTCACCTTACTCACGTCTCCAAGGAAGCAAATTGCCAGTGAAATATTTAACTTTTCAGTCCTGCTCTAAAAATAGTATGCCAGCAAACAATAGCACTGTGCTCTGACAACTGATCAACCTACATTTGAACTCATAGCGTCCCATTAGCTTGGCACCATCAAGCCCTTCTACTAGGATCTTTTAAGGACGTGCAAGCAAAGACACAGCAATCCTTCAACGTAGCGTTATTAATTTAAACCTGATAGTTCCTCTGTTTACAAGGGGCGTGGTGATGAGAGCCTGCTCCGGATGATGTGTTGCAGGTCTGAGGAACATCATCAAGATACCAGGTCAAGCGGCAGGTGGGCAGATAGAGGTGGGGATTATTTGCATATATTCATAAATCCACAAGTACTGAATACAGGAAAGGTGTAAAGTTATATTTAAGCCTTTAAGGCATTAGGGGATCTTTTGCATGGAAACTTCTAAATATTTAATTTAGAATAACACTGATGAGTTTTGAAAAATTTGACCAAAAACAACGAATGCAACCTCTTATTTGCAAAAAATGATATTTTTGGCATGCAAAAATGTTGCAAATCACTGTTGGAAAAATAAATATATTTATAAAGTAAACATTTATTCTTGCTCCTAAATTGTCCTTTCTAGGTATTGTTTAAATCTTTAATGAGAAGTATCTCTTAAGAAAATGACTCTGTGATGTTAATGTGCAATCTAATAATCCCACTGAGAATCATTAACATATCTCTAAAGCTTTCTTTTCCTTTAGAAAACTAAGAGCAGCCAAAAATGTGCTATCCAGATAAAAATGGCTGAAACTGAAAATAGTTGAGCACTAAATTTCTTTATCAGGAGAAAGAGGCACAAATCAGTTTGAATGCATGACTGAAAATATTTGGACAATATTTGGCAGTTGACGGGTGCTGAGAAAGAAGAGTCCCATTTCCCTACAAAGGTAAAGATAATACTGAACCCATCTGTAAGGAGGCGATTTGTTCATTATTTCTATGAAAAGATAGGAACCATCCTGTGGTTCACTGCAACCTGAAAGGAAAACACATTATCACACAGACAAACACATTAAACCAAGAAGCACAGAGCTATAAAGCAGAATATGAGGGTCCACACAGGCAGACCACAGTATTTTCTTAGTTTTGCAATAAAAAAAAAAATTAAATTTTTTTTTTTTAAAAAAGCAAGCGGGAGCCAGAGAGATATATGCCCTACCACCTGTCAAATCGATGATTTATGACATGATGAAAGATTTATGATCACTAAGCCCCGCCCCCTTTTATGACTTTTACATCCTTTTGCACGGTAATAAACCAAGGATCAAAGGACACCTCTCCTGATCAAAGACGCAGACCATGCTGGAGGAAGTCATAAAGGGGCGGGGCTTATGGGGTCATAAATCTTTCATCATGTCATAAATCATCGATTTGACAGGTGGTAGGGCATATATCTCTCTGGAGCCATTTTCGAATCATGATTGCAGAAACACCGATATCTGAGACCCATCTAGTGCAGCTATCGATGAAAAACACTGAAATAGAGGCTTTTACGCAGTAGAAATGCCATTAAGGTGGTCGGAAAGCCAACTTTAGAAACCATTAGCAATGCAACCTCCACACTAAATGATCTTAATTAGTGTGTAAGGTCAAATACAGGAATATTAAACCTATTTAAAAGTTCAACATGCTTTGATTATCAGTTACTAATGCAAGTTGGTTTTCACATTGTAGTGGTGATGATACCATACACAAGAAGAGAAGGTGTTATAGTAAATCAGAATTCAATTAACTTTCATTCAAGTTTTCATGTGTAATGTAGCAGCCAGAGCTGGCTACCGAACATTAAAACATTTTATGGCATTGACTGAATAACTTCTCTACAATAGAAGAATGTCTTTTCATTCGATACTAAATTTCGATACAGATGCGTCACTCACACCAACATGTTTCCATCTTAAAACGTATAACTTTTACGACGTTTACACTGGAGTAAATCTCATCAGCATCATTGAGCCACGGCGTTTAGAAACCGCCTCTATGGCCTGCTTGTGTAGATGAAATAAAAGTTGAAACGCTTGAAACTTATGTTGGTAAATCTTACATTAGAACGCCTTATTTCACTATTTTCAAGCAAATCATCGGCCACATATCTGTCTGAGTTAAATGAGCCCCAGTAACTTTAGGCATCTCTGTACGCAACCGGCAAGCGAGGGTCTACTGATAAAATCTGTAAATTGAAGCTTCTCGTGATTCCATGTGAGGCATTTAGGGAACATCGGTAAATTGCAGTATCTAGTAATAACTTGCATGTGAAATGTTCCGGGCATATCTTTCAATTGAATAAATACAGAACATATTCTGGGTTACACTCTCCCCCTCTAAACTGCATGAAAACTAAATATTTGTGCTGTGCTTTTTTTTTTCAAGTAATATTTTTAAAAGTATCATTCAGGAACTGGTACAGGTACTTTTTATGTAATCTGATAATGTCTTTATCTCTAAATAAATGGACATAATTGAATGTTCCCTGGGCAAAAGAATGAAAATGGGCATTTACTATGTTTTCACAAAGCAAAACTTCAGTTCTCCTTCAACAGCTGGATCATCTACATAGTCTTTGTGGTGTATTATGCAGTGGTAATGAGATATTAGGCCACATCTCATTAAGATAAAGGGAAAAAATGTCTCTTGGGGTCAGAGGGTAATCATTGGTTATTGTGTCATGGCCACAGTGGCAGGCAATTAAGCACAAGAAAATGAGGACCTGAGGAGCAGTGTGAGTTTATTAAAATCCTGAGTTTAGTAACAGGAGGCAACATGGATAGTATAGAAGGAACATGGTACCTCTAAAAAGCAGCCATTTAAGTGTAAAAATGTGTGTCGTATTTCAAATATCATTTTCAGGGTTGCTTGCTCCAGTAAAATGTTTCCAGGTTCATTTTCATCCTGCCAGTGAAAAATACAGTTGAGGAATCTTGATGCAAGATGTTATGACATTTTTAAATTGTATGACTTTCAGGCTTCAGGTATTTACCACTGCATCAAGAAAAACAAAACAAATGGAGGCTTTGCAATGAAGTCAATTCCCTTGCATATGAAGATACAACACAAACAAGTGCCTCGTGCCAGAACTGAACAACCAACCTGATGTTTGCCAGCATCATCCTCCAACCAATTATAATGTATTATGAGAGATACTTGGCGATCAGAGAAGCCAGCAGATCTGCCCCGTCTCAATGAGTTGCAACATTTCCAGGCACACACAGGCCATTGATTAGAGCAGCTCAACTCACAGCCTGCAGTCTATCAGGGCTCAGGGACCGGTAATCAATTCTCTAATGCCGTTTGAGCCTATTCACTGCAGCTACGATCCACTCGTCACTGAAAGGACACACACACACACACACACACACACACACACACACACACACACACACACACACACACACACACACACACACACACACACACACACACACACGGCCAACGACATAAGTGGATGTAGGCCTGTCCGCAGCCAGACACACAACGAATGTAACCCAGATGGCCATTATAAAAGCAGAGGACAACCCCCAAATATTAACTTACCAAGTGTAGCAGTGAAAGGGCACTGTCATCTAATGGCATTATCAGAATGAGTGCAGCTCTCCTGAGGCCGGCTGGTTCCTGATTACCTAGCAGTGGTGGACCCTGTTCGTGGCCAAATCGGATCAGCATAGCAGCAGACGTAGGGATGGCCAGTCAGGAACTCAGCCCGAAGGCCCCCTATCTCAACAGGCTGTTGATTCTTTATGGGCATTGATGTCCTCTTCAGAATTAATCTGATTGGGGTTAGTGGAAGATTGTGTTCTAGTAATTCTGCTGAAAGGAAAGTGGGGTCCTAACTTCCTTTCTGAGCAACTTGGAGCAGATAGAATTAGGTTGTGAGACCTTGTACAGAGCGGAGAGGGTGGATTGTGTCTCTGAAGGTTTGCTTCAGGCAGACCATCTGCTGAAATTGACTGACCACGACTAACTTGGAAAATTGTCTTGGAGACCTTATAAAAGAGGATCATTTTGATACCCAAACAAATTGGGGAACTGACAACCATGCTGTCTTGATCCTAAATTAACAAATTATTAGGCACAATTTTACCCTTGATTCCTCGTCATCTGCCTTCAAACCATAAACAATGTCACTTGAAACACTCAAAAGGCAAAAACTGACTGGTATAAGGACATTTCAGTTGTATCATCAATACATTAATTACTCAACGTCTAATTTAATACAGATGATAAAAGTCACACCTACTGCAGAAAATGTTGAAGAGGAAATAATCAGCACACTCACATATAAGCACATTGCACAACGGCTATAACCATTACAGAGTTTGATCATATCCAGCTAAAAGTGTCATACATATTCAACACATCTCAAATATAATGTGTTTGTCAACTGATTGTCACAATTGGATAAAAACAAGGCTGATTTACAAATATGAACTCGTAATCAAACAGCTAAAGAACACATTAGTACCTTTGATTTTGTTTTCTTTCACAGTTTGGAAGTTACAGCAGGTAAGATCTCCTCTTCAGAATTTTGGCAGTAGGGTGACACTATTTTTCCCTTGTTAACACACAAAGCTCTAAAACGCCGACCACTGTTTGCCATTAAAAATCCAGAGGAGTGCACCACTTACTTTGGTGTCTGCGTGTCCTCCAAACGGTTCCCCAGCTGGAACTCGTGGGATTTGCTGCGGTGCAGTGCGGTGAAACCCGGCAGCAGATGGATAAGCTTGCGGCTTGGCGGAGGTGGCGTTCCCGGGGCCTTCACTTTGTTCCTTCGCCGCATTGGGGGAGTACCGGGCGGGGTCATGGTGTTGACCACCAAGGGAGTCCGAGGAGGTGTGTGGCCAAAATGCCTCTGGCGGGGTGACGGTGGCAGAGAGCGATGACCAGAGTCCAAGGGAGGGAAGAACCCCATAGCAAGGTTGTCGACGGTGAGCCGATCGGCGTAGAAAGGGGGGGCCAGGGCCTGGGGGCTGTGGCACATGTGCTGGTTGTACTTGGACTGGACTTTGGGGCTTTGGGAGAGCTGGAACCGGATCCACTGACTGGCCTCTGGCTGGCACACCGGAGTGTTTTCTTTGCCAGATTCAGAGGTGGGCCACTGGATGGACCAGTCCTGTTTCACCTGGCTCCCTGTTGAAGGAGCATAGAGATAGAGACAGCAAAACATCTGCTTATAACATGCATAAAATACATGTTTAAAGCGTTCACACGTAGTACAAAATGATATGTTTTCTTTGTTATCTGTGGTGGTATCTAGTCATGCAAATAGTTTTGGTTTAATTTGCCTGTTTTGAGATAATCTACCTCCACATACTGTATACCATGGAGATAAAATTACATTTTGTTCCTGTTGCTCACATTTCCAGAAACAATCTCACGGTTACTCTACAAACGTAATATTTTTCAGTGGAACTGCTTTATAATGGGAAATGATTCCTTATGAAAACTGTTGAAAATGTGTTCTTATGAACAAAAGGCATAATTTTAGTGAGTATCTCCATTGTAGAAATCTCAAACTAAAACCGCCTGTATGTCAAGATAGCACTTAGGTTAAGTGAAAACAAAAATTGTTTTTTAGTAATATGGGTGAACATTTGTGCATAATATGGAGTATCAAGTTTAACTAAATTGGTTATTGCTGTGCAATTAATACTAAAAACCCCATAAGTGCCATTTCTTGATTGCAGCAGTGGGAGTAATCCTGGCAGCAGGCAGACGTACAACAAGCTAATATGATCAATTTGGGTAATGAAGAATTGACTTTGCTGTTATCTGATGCGAACATATTAGGAGTGCAGTTGGTGTTCAAATATGCTGATGTGGAGCAGATTAAGCGTCAGTGGATGAGGACGAGAATGAGAGAAATGGAAGAGTGCGTGAAAACATAACGGGGCAAAGCTGCATGAATCATAAAAGAAACTGACTTTTATCGAAACCAAACTTTCAGTTGAATGATAAAGAAGGAACAACAGAGGTAAAAAAAACTTGACAGTGAGCAGTCAAAATGAGTGTTTTTGAGCTTTGATGACAATACTTTACCTCCGTTACTGTGCAATTTATCCTCCTCAAGTTGTTCTTCAGAAGGAAACAAAAAAACAAAAAAAAAGAATGTGTTTATTGATCTCGCAGAGAAACAGCTGAAGTACTGTGCAATGTACGCGTCTTTCCATCTGCAGTTATGCAAACGGCTGTTCAGCAAAAACATATTGTTGGTAGAATTGATCCTGGATACATCTGAGCAGCTGCAGTCTCTCATGCACGACTGAGTGAGTGCGGGCACAATTGACCTCACAATCTTCAGAAACTGCTATTGACTGCCGAGCCACAATTAATAGGTTTTGGTCAACAACAGCCGGCACCTCTTTTCTTTTTTTTGTTTTTGTGTCATTATTTTTCTTCCCTGTGACAATGTCTCTGAGGAACTATAACCATGAAAAACACAAACTTCAAACACAATATCAACACCAACAACATCAAATAAACCAAGAGAAATATCTTTCGTAAAAGGTCCCAGCTGAATTGCAAAACTTGGAGACGGGAGGACGAGTGGGGTTAGCCAGCAGCCTTTCCTATTCTGTAACGGTATGAAAATGAGGCCGCAAGGAACGATGAGAACGATGAGTTTGTGGGAAGAGACAGCTGAACAGACACAAGGGACATAATATATGTAATTTTCAATGTTCTCATTTTCTTTTTTTAAGTACTTTAAGTCATCTTGATGATGGTGAGCTGGCATGGGGCTCTTACATTTATTTTCAACAAACAGAGTTTTGAGACTTGTTCATTTGCCAAAGGTCATGTTAAGCGCTTCTGAAACAAAAAAACAACAACAACGACAATAAAAACACTGAAACGGTGGTGCAGTTCACGTCCTGATAAAACAGCAAGTGAAGGCAGTTCTGTGCGCTCTCAAAGACATTGAAGGTAAAGGTTAAGATTTATGTTTAGTAAAACAAAGTGAGCCCCATGTGGTCACATCCCTATGAATCTTTTTCCTTGCGAAGTGGGAGGACTCTAATAGTTCCTGAAGTAAATGTCCAGTTCATTCCAGTTTGAGCACTTTAATATTAAAGTCTCCCGGTTGAATAATACAAAGGATGAGCAGTAAACATGTATTTTATTTGTTTAGGTTTTTTTAATAAAGTAAAGGGTTAATGCTGCAGTAGCTCTAACAAACCAACTTTAAGCCGCCTGGCCAACACCAAACAGCAAACAGACAAAGTTAGAAACTGACATTTCTGGTGAATTTGGCAGCTAAATCAGCCCAGTATCACCTCAACGCCTGTAATACACCTGTGAGTTCACGACAGGATACCGCGTCAGTGTCACGTTTTGCCACACCTCATTTTAACCCAGATCACGATCTTTTCCAAAACCCCACAGGAATTTTGGCCGAGAGCACCTTACTTTTCACACCTGAGCGAGGCAAGAGTCATGTAATGTATTTTTCTAAGGAACTGGTAGACATCATAAGGTAGAAGAGTGAATTAGGCGAGCATTAAAATCCTAATTCTACCCAAATACTTATCTCCAAGCTATCCAGGAGACTCCAGGAAACACTGATAAGAACTTTTAAATCTAGATTTGCAGTGGTAAAATATGTATATCATAATATCCCAATGTCACAATGTTATATGTCATATTTAACCTACCAAACAGCAGCAAACATGAGAACGGCTGTGAAAAAAAACACAAAAAACCCAACAACATAACATTACAGTGGACCATGTCACAGATAGGTTTCTGCTCTCTGGCTGATTATTCTAATGAATGAACCTGGTGTGGTCTTGGTTGTCATGGAAACCAGCTGTTTTTTCAGCACTGCATGGCACATTGAAAGCATTGCCTGAGATTCTTAACATTGACTGTTGATTCCAGAAATATAACTCTAATTTGTAAGAAGTGATCAGGCTGAATATTACACCCTGTTGACAGGTGTAATTCACACCTGTGGAAATTAGTCAGCGGGATCTCTCGAGTCCAACTGTCACCGTCGCTCTGGCCTCA
Organism: Brachyistius frenatus; assembly: GCF_029030835.1. Taxonomy (NCBI): domain Eukaryota; kingdom Metazoa; phylum Chordata; class Actinopteri; family Embiotocidae; genus Brachyistius; species Brachyistius frenatus. The sequence continues at coordinate 323,993 of NW_027210755.1, forward strand.
GTGCCGCTGCCTGAGGACCACGCTTCCACTCATGTCTGAACCCACATCTCACTCAAGAGTTCTCATCCGCAAACGGAGGAAAAGATGAGGGGGATGCTCAATCAGGCCTCCTTTATTAGCAGAAATGAATACCATGACAGGCCACTCAGACATGTTAAAGTTCAGTTTGACCCCACACGAACATTAATCAACAGCCACAGAAGAGTTCACACCACTGACATTAGAGATGGGAGGCAACAGAGCTGATTGCTTTCGGACAAGTCGCAAGGTGATTCATACCCGAAACACAATGCGCCAATTTGTACTGTACATTTCATTTCAATAGGTTGTTTTTAAGAAATGCCAGCCAATCCCTATTGATTTGAATTATGAGCTTCCCTGCAGAAATTATCCTCTCGCATGAGGCTGCCTCACTTAGAAATACTTTTGACAGCGCTTGTCAAGCTGATACCCGAATGAAATTTCTCTGCAAGAGAAGCAGTGAACTTGAATCACACTCACGGAACTGTTGCTTCAAGTAATGAGTCAATTCATGAAGCACACTAGTATCTTAGCAACTGCTTCGGAAAAATAGTAACAGGACCTGACTTCTGAATTTCTTGTTTCACATAATCTCACCTAAGTAAAAGCTCTCTGCTAAATGAGACGAAGATCACAGACTGAGCTCAACCCCCTTTGAGAACTGTGATTTAAGTTCATTTGTGCCTTGTGCTTGTTAGACTGGAAGTTTTGGAAGTTGCTCTTTGTGGACAAGTTTGATATAAAAAATATGCATATATTAAGTCTAATTTATCACAACTTTTGAAGGCTAAAAAGCATTTGGACAGAGCTTTACCCTGCTGATATCATAGCTTGACTATCCTCAACCACTTTACACAAGAGCATTCCCACCGTGCACTTAAATTTAGATTATCAAAGTACATTTCTTACATTGTTGCTCATTGTCTTCAAAATGCATTAAAAATATATTTAAAGTTTATCACGGTGTAAAATTACCAAAATTCATTTTCAACCATTTTCAGCTGTACAAAAAGTGATGATGGTTCTATGAACAGGCGATCAATGTCCCAGTCTCCAGCCAAGTCTAAGTGGCATTAAAGGAACATTTTAAATTTAATGAGCTCAAACAGTGTCTCCAATATTGAAACATGAGTTTTAAGAATTTTATATGAATCTCAAAGATGAAGAAAGAATAAGTTGGACATTAGTTATGTGGTGAGATTTAAACGTCTAAAACTTACAAATTAACATGATCTTTCAGGTTTTGGTTTGTTTTGTTGTAATTTTTAATGCTGTAACGCTAATTCCTAAGTGCGGTGACTTGTCATCACTGTGAGGTTCGCAGGCCACAAGAGACAAGAACTAGAGACAAGGAACTAGTGAGGAAATAGATACGCTTATCAGGAAACTGTTACATGCAGCCGAACTGTAATCGCATCGAGGAGTTTTACATTAATATGTGTGAGCAAATTCAGCCAACGAGACACAACACTCTAGTTTGAGCTTAAAGTAAAAATAACTGATATTTTACTATTTTTAGAAAATACATGAAATGACTGTAAAATAAATATGATTATGTGAAAGGGATGAACTTCGAGCTGTATTGTACGTTTCAGCTCGTTATTTAATATTTCAGTCTAAACAATGTCTTAACTTCATTTTTTTACCCAAAACATACAGCTGTTTTTACCACACAGAAAAAAAACTGTAAAAAGAAACCACCACACAGCACACATGGTTAGAGACTGTCGTTGGTGAATATGGTGGAGCACTTAGCAGCCAAACGGCCATATATTTCCCTCAGGAGACCAAAAGCAGAGCTAAAGGAGAGAGAGGTTTGATTTACTTTGCCAGGTGGCCAGACCCCAAATGGATGTTCCTCTGTACGTGCTGGATGTGTAAATTAGAAGCATCAAAGTTAATATGTCAGTTCGCTGTTCATGACTTGTTTCCACTGCCCCTCATGCCAAAAAGAAGCTGTTGGCTCCAAAAACTAAACCTACTGTATATTACCTGCCCACTGCTAAACAACACAACACCAGACAAAGTCAGCTGGTTAGCACAGTGCAGCAGTTAGCAGCTAAAATGTCCCTCAGGATATGCAGGAGAGCAACACAGAGCTAACATGAGACTGAATATTAGACTTAGATTTATAAAGTGGCCGGAAACATGACTCTAAACGAATGATGATGTTGCTCCATGTCTGCCAGAAGTTGAAATAATCAACTGGTTCATAGCAAGTTTCTCATCAAAATGTCAAACCCTTGTTTTAACAAATCCTTTTATGTTTCCCCTTTTTATTAACAAATGCAGAGTTTGTGTTTGTGCATAAATGCAGGTGTAATTGTGGAGCCACTTCCCGATCAATCTTCCATTCTCTCCTCTCACCTGAGTAACCCAGCATTTCCGCATCAGCTGCCCAACCAAACAATGCACCTGAAACATTTACACCTGCTTCTCTTCTGCAGTAATTAATGCAAATAGCACAACACCATTAACGGGGCAATCTTAACATGTAGAGGCTTTGAGAAAGGCAGATAACAGCCTCATAATTGGACTAATTACCTCTCGATGTGTTGCTTCTTCAGGCTAAATGGCAGTGAAATGCCACTGGGACAGTAGCTGTTCTATCTTGCTGCCACTTATAAACAGGATTTGGTGAAAAGGGCAACGGGCTACGTTCAATAGATGCAGTGTTCCTCTTTAATCTCGACTCTTTGGAGTTGGGGGTCTGTGGACGTTCTTGCAGTGTAATCAGTGGGACTCAAAGTTAGACTCTGCTAATTAGTTAACAGCCAATAAGACCACGTAGGGGTGCTCAGGAAGACGAGTGTTGGGGGATCGGTCAATGCTTCTTCTCCTCGTTTTCCTTCCCCGTTGCATTTGCTTTTTTCCTCTCGCCATGAGGATGTTTCTTCTTCACCTCCTGTTGTCATCACCTATCTCTCGCCTTCATTTTCACTCATGTTATTCTTCGTCCTTCTTCCCCTCCCACATACAATCCCCTCCCCACTTTCCTTTCTTCTCCTCCTCCGATTCTCTCTTCTCGCATATTCTGCGCCTCCCTCTCTCTCTGCCTTTCTTCATCTCTTTTTTTTTTTTTTTTTTCTCGCTGATGGCATTTGAAGCCAATTAGGTGTTTATATGCATGCAAAGCTGTCTCAAGGCAGGGCACAGGAACGTTCCTTTCAGCTGGCAAAGAGCACAGAGGAAAAAGCACAGAGGAGATGTGTCGTGCTTTACAAAGATCAACACTATTAGCCTGATCAACAGAAGGATTCATATTCAAGAAATTCACATGTGAAAATGTTTGTATATGACTGCCTCATCGAGTGTGCGCGTGTGTGTGTGTGTGTGTGTGTGTGTGCGTGCGTGGACTAGTCTAGAGGGGCGGGCTGGATAATGTGTGTATATTGCGGCACAAAGACCGGCCGGCTGCCTCCGAATTGTATGACTCATCCTCATTGCAACTCGTGGACTGCAATCCCAAGAGCCTGTAGTGAAAAATTCTATTAACTTGCATTAGTTTCCTTCCTCCACCATTACACCGCGGAGGAACATACATTCACTTATTATGCTCTCTATTTCTCCGGTTACGTGATATCTAAACTGCCAAGATTATAAAGTATACGAATGTTCACGTCTGCCAATTTTAACATAATTCCTGGTGACTCATAAACTGGAGCAACATAAATCTGTAAATCCTTCTCCCTGCTTTCATTCATGGTGGTTGAATATATATATATATATATATATATATATATATATATATATATATATATATATATATATATATATATATATGTAATTTTGCAACAACCTCCAGATTTCCAAGAGGAAACCAAAACTCTTAAAAAAAAAAAAAAAAGACTAAAGATGTGGGAACATCCTCCGCTTCTTACTTTACAGTCCTGAATGCTCCCATGTGGCGGTTTGACCTTTAAAAATATTTGCACATCTTCTCTTGCGTTTGTGCGCGTTGGCACACAGGTAGGCCACTTGCGCCATCCCGCCGACACGCGCACACACAGATATGCAAATGAAGCTGATGTGACACATCTCCCTCTCCATCTGGGTGAGAATATGAAGAACGCTGCTGTATTTCTCTCGGCTGAAAGTGCCTCTCACCGCCCAGTGTGGTGGTGTTGCTGTGGTGCATTCACACATCTCAAGCAAGCCCCCCCTGTCAGAGAGCCCATTAGTGGCTGTGTGCGGCCAGACCCTGTCTTTGGAGAGCCGGAGCGAGAGAGGAGGGGAGGACAGGGAGGGGACGGAGGTCCAAGCCATGATCGGAGAAGGGAGGCAGAGAAGAGAAAGACAAACAGTATGCAGGGAAAAAGAAATAAAACCAAAGAGCCCAGGTCTTCACTGTGAACTTTGGTCATGTGACAGCAGGTGGTCGAATATGGATGAAGATCAGAACTCTGAAAACTGTTCAAAGATGGGTTATAAGATCAGATGTGAACGGTATACGTGGCCTCTAACTCCATTTAGTCCATCCTAGTGCCTCACTTTTAATGAAATTCATACTGCAGTGTTAACATGGGGGAAAATATGAGATTCAATCTATAACAATTATTTTAAACTCAGAATTTGCCACTGAGGGGACTTTCCTAACTATGTATTCATTGCATTTCCTGTTGCTTTATCAGTAAACAAATTTATGAATCCATAAAACACGACAATTTTATTGCTACCATCCAAATCAATTAATGCTGACTACAAATCTAAGTAAATTAAATGTCCATTAAATGAAAGCAGACATAGAAGACATAAAACTAACTGTGCTGCAGGGATAATCATGACAACAATCTCGGAAGTACTTTGAGGGAATTGAGAACATTTCTTAAGGATTAGCTCTACACCTATTACGCTTAATGATTTTTGAATTGATGTTCACTTTAATTTGCTCAAACTTCAATTGTTTTTAATGAATTAAAACAGTCAACGCTGTGACCTGCTTGTTAAACAAAAAAGTGGATGATAAAAGATCCTGAGACCAGAACAGACACTGTTTGAAGCGGAAAACAAAAAAAACATCCCAGTGACAGCCAAGCTCCAAACAAACCATTCAACACCTTAAGGTCACTTCTGGTGCAAGGCAGCCCCCGCCCCGGAGACGGACACTGGGGTGATGTGTGATATTACATGAAACCACTGGGTGAATGGACACAGACAAGAAGCTGACCTTCAGTTAAACCTCTTCATGCTGAGCTATAATGTAAGAACATTGTACTAAAGATCTTAACATGTAAATATGTTAAAGGACATGCACGTGATCCAGTTTGGACAACTTGGCATTCTTTATGCATCAAAGTCGAGAGAGATTGAAAACTGTGAAGTCCTTGACAATGATGGCGAAAGTGAGCTGGTCTCCAGTGACGCTTAAACGCCCGACTGGTCTGAACCCAGCTGGACCGAGGCATGGCCGACTGAAACCGCCTGACTCATCCTGTCGGGGAACGTGTGCCTGTCTGTCTGTCTGTCTGTCTGTCTGTCTGTCTGTCTGTCTGTCTGTCTGTCTGTCTGTCTGTCTGTCTGTCTTTCTGGACAACGTACGCAATCAAACCAATGAGACAAAAATACGAGGAGGAAGTTGGAGGATCTGACAAAAGAGCACAGAGAGCGACAGAGTTTGACTGTTTGAAGAGGAGAGCTAATCATCAGCCACCTCACAAAGAGCCAGCATGGTTTTAAAGCTGTAACAGACCTGTTTGTCTCAATGTCAACAGTTAAACCTCCTCTAATAAAACACCCTTTTATTAAAGTAGAGTTTTGATGAGGGCACATTGAGGAAAAACTACTCACCAAGTTAATTTGCTTAATTATTCAGTAGTCTTCCATCTGAAAGGACATCTGTTACAGAACAGAGTGTGTCTGCGTGTTGTTGTTAAACAGTGAGTGTGGGGGGGGGGGGGGGCTACGAGAGAAACAGATATGCTATCAAATGGGTTTACAAAAGGTTGTTTATTAAACCCACCGACCATTCAGTTTTAGTGATTCTCTACTGCCCCCATCTGGTTCAGTCCTATCATTGCAAAAACAGTCTCTATGACACTGAAAACAAAATGTAGTCTGTTGATGCCACCTGGTGGGAAACTATGGAACAAAATAAATGTTTCACAGCAGAGTCCTTATCAAAAGTTCTCTTGTTTGTAACGGGCCCTTTTTTAAAGTACAAATGTTTCACATTTGCTCCCAAGCGGACAATATTTACTAGAAACTACAATCCTCTAAAGCTTTATTAATGTTCACTGATGATAGGAGCTACATTGTTTCAAGAACTGTGGAGTAATCAATGTTTTTATCTTGAAATAAGAAAGTCAGATCACTTCACTAAAAGAGATTGTTTTTACGTCATTTAAGAAAATAAAGCTCAAAGACTCAAATAAATTGCAAAATCACAATTTTTTTGGACAATTAATAAACAATTTGAGGATGAGAATTAAGTTTTAAAAGCATAAACCTGACTTACAAAGGTTTGAAACTTTCTCTTTCTTTTTTCTAAAGGTCATTTACAAAAAAACTAAAAAGTATCCCAGTTTTGCCCCAAAACGAACCAGTACAACGGGTTGTAAATGCTTTGATTTGGAGAGAAACAATGTGTGAAAGTAGTTATTAAATACAAGCACTTTAAATTGATGCAATTATTGAATAAATACTGTGAATTGAATGATTTATAATAAAAGCAATTCAGCCATATGTTGTGCTGGTTGGTTCTGCTTCTTATAGAATAAAATTATAGCAATCTATTAATGTGTTAATAGAACATGATAGATAGATAGATAGATAGATAGATAGATAGATAGATAGATAGATAGATAGATAGATAGATAGATAGATAGATAGATAGATAGATAGATAGATAGATAGATAGATAGATAGATAGATAGATAGATAGATAGATAGATAGATAGATAGATAGATAGATCATGATAATATGCCTTCACTTCATGAAAACTGTTGTTCTTAACACAGTTCTTCCTCCTGAAAAGAGTCGTGTCATAGAAGTACAGTAGTACTGATTGCAGTAATTGACAGTTCAGAATAAAAGCAGAGAGGTTGAGCTACTGCAGCTTAACATGACAGAAAACAGCACCCCCTGTATAAACTTTAACAACTGACATTTCAGTTAAAAATGAGAGCACTGAGGGCACTGTGTATGAGGTTTTGTTTCAATAACAAATAAATATATATTGATATTTTCTAACTGAAAAGACGTGTGATTTTTTTTTTTCCATTTCAGTCAGGTTATCAGAGTTTCGAACATCTAACTACATGTTTCACTTCTTAAACTTGTTCTACGTAGCTGTTCTGGATTCTAGTCATGTTTCTATCTATAATTAGAGTATTTTCATGGAGTTTTTATGGAATGTTTCAAACAAAGTTTTCGAAAATTTCTACAGCACTGCAACAAGTGAACTAAAACGATCTTGTATTGGGAGCAGCTTCACCGTAATAATTTAGTTCAGTCAGTTGTAAACTGCACCTGGTGTATTTGGTCCCCACTGGAGGTGAAACGAAGCTGTCTAGCTCCTTTCAATGCCTTCCTGTCACAGCAGAACCACAATGACTCTCTTTCTTAATCTCTAATAATATTGATAACTAACTTAGTAACAAATAATGTCATGGTTTAGTTAGTAGTCCTGTCCTATGCTCTACTAGACTTTACAATTCATAACCAATAACTTTCCCATTCGCAAAAAATGAATCCCTAACTACAAATTTTCCTTCTCCAGATTCAGTAAAACCTGCATAATACATCCTACACATTTTATAGAACATATTACAGTTGGTATTTAACATTGTAGGAGTAAACAAGGATCCTTTCTTTGTTGTTCCATTAATGAACTGATCAAAAACTCTATATTTTGCATCACTTTCTAAACAAATACCCGTTCTTAGATGGATTTTCTGACAGACACTGGATCTGAACCATGTCAGTTTGTTTAAAAATCCCATTGCAGCAACATAATTTGACATAAGTGACACATTAGAGTCAAACTCATTTTATTTTTTTCCATCATTAGTATGATGTGATGCACTGGCCCTCACGGTGAAAGGAGTCCTTTGCTGGTGTAATTGATGGTGAAGCTGGCTGCTGAAAGTCATGAATTTACCAACAAATGACTGAAGTTTGTTTATTTCACTGTCATCCTCTTTCTGCTTCCTTCACTTCCTGTCAGCTTCCTACTGAACACTAAAACTGCCTGAAAAAAATGTGCTGCTTCAAACTGTAGTATTCTGCAACAATATGACTTTAATGAAGAAACATATAATAATACATTAAATAATGGAATATATATAAAGGTGAATAAGTGTTGTATATAAAGTTATTCATTTGTTTTTGTCAAATTTTTGATGACATTACATTAAAACTACTCGTTGTCAATCACCTGACACACAACCAGAAACTGAGATATCCATTATGGGAAAAAAATGTTTTTATTCAATATCAAGTTAGATAGACATTTATTTAAAAGCCAAACTTTTCAAATGATTGAAGGACATAATTAATGGTGGTAGTAAACGTTGATAACTCTGAATAACTTCTATATTTTCCTTTCAGAACAATGGTCTTACGTTCAGGGGTGTACATTTGTGCGTGAATGTTGTGGGTGGACGCTCACCGAGCTGGTGGGCCTTTCTGAGGCAGGAGAGGGAGGCATTGAGTCGGGCACACTCCTCTTCGTTGGCACCAAATTTCTGCAGCAGTTCACACACCTGCTCCTCGCTCATCTCCAGCAGGCCCTCCAGGGTCACTTCACCTGGGCTCATCTCCTGCAGAACAAACACAGGATGCACCGACACCAAGATCAAGACAATCAGGATCTCATATTAACACACGTGCGCCACACTTAAAGAATGAAGAAACTTGTGGTGACACCTTTGATCGTTCCAGGGATAATGTCTTATTGTTAGTTAAAAGCGAAATCAATAATAAAAAAAATTCTGACTACTCAGTGTTACATCACAAGAATTTTAAAGCCTAGCTGATCCTCAGGTAGAACAAACAACTGTGTTAGGCTCATACATTGTCTAATCACGTGCACACAGATCTAATTCCTAAGAAACAGTCATTCTCCGTATTGAAGATGTGACATCAACTATTGTGAACTTCTTGTGAAAAGCCCCTGACATTAAATGTATGTGAGGGGCCACTACAGGAACCTAAAACTGACCATATCTGCTTGATACTACAGGTGGGATTTAAAAATCATTTGGCTGATTAGAAAAGTTTTGATCAGTTCACTTCAAAGATTTACAGTCACTGATGTAGTTTGTTCACTAAGCGATCACACCAGCAGGGCCCTCTGCACTGATTCTGAATTCAGTCTTCAGTTCAGGAGAAAGTTACGTTCAGTCAAACAGGTACCGCATAGTGGTGCATATTTTTGTGTTTTGTAGATTTTGTGTTTGTCCGTACTCGTCGTTATTGCTGCCTGTCTTGGACAGTCTTGGAAAAATATTTTATTGTTACATAAAGGTGACACTCTTTTTCTTTTTTCTTTTTTAAACTTCAAAACAAGGCCTACAGACACACTGCCTATAAGGTTAAATGCTGAGTAGCCACCTATGATTGTTTCTGTGGCTTCTCTGTATTTTTTAGAAGGTAATGACTGTATGTCTAAAGCTAGTAGTTGTGCCTTTAATCACCAGTGTGGGGAGCTAAACTGCTAAAATCTAAAACTGACAGCAGCAGTGGTGATTCAGTATCCATACTCACTCACTGCTTGTTTGTCATTATTTTTGGTAGGTTTTTCAAATTAAAGTTATAAAATAAGTTTCAATTTCCTTTTAAAGCCAGAATTAGGGATGTTAGGGACAATACAATTTTTGGTATTTCAAGGAATTACAACCAAAAATAAAGGTTTATGTGTAGCAACAGGCCTTACCTGCGTGACCTCCTTCCTCAAGTTGACGATGCGGAACCAGTGGCCGAGGCGAGGGAAGTCCTCCAGCTCGGCACTGCGTTCCTCTAAGGCCACTTTGCACTTACAGGACAGCTGGCGGCTGAAGTACTTCACCAACTTCCCCTGATGAGGGAGAGGGACAAACACAGTGAGGAAAGCCTTCTGCTGACCAAACCTTTGTCACATTTTTCAGAAAAGACAAGTTGCTGTCAGTTTTTCCAAAGTACGCCTTCAAAAATAGTACAGCCCAAAAAAAAAAAGAAATATTTCACTTTTCAGAAATGATCATTAATTATAAATCAACCAGGTAGAATGTGCAATATGTTCTTACTTAAAACAACAAACTATTCCTCGTTTACTGGACCTGTCCTCATGAACTGTTCTTTAGCACATCAGCAAATGCTAAACTAATAACAGAAAAGGTTATTGTGTAAATAAAAGTAAAAAAAAGAGTCCTGCTCTTTAAAGCAAATCATAAATCTAAACATCAGTTTCACAAAAAAGTATTACATGATCACTTTGATCTATGACTGTAACTTTTAAAATGGCATGAAAAAACAGAACAGGTTATGATTTGTTCATCATAACATGTTGAATTGGGCAGTGAAAAGCAATCCAAATGACATTTTCCAAACTAAAATCCTATTGTCAAAGTGTCCCAAAAAATGTTTAACATGAGGTCAAGTCATCCCTTTTGGAAAAGCCTCATGTGTAGACCGATTACTGCAAAGTCACTAAATTGATCAGGGAAAATAAATGAAAACGCGGAGTTTCATCATATAACCTCGTTTTATGCCACTGGAGCTACGGAGTGGTTATTGGTGGTTATAAGGCTGTGATTGTTTTCTGAAGTTCGTCTTGAGAGAAACATGGTGCTGATGCAAAATAACACACATGGAAGTGGATACATGGGCGTCAACTCAGGACACATTCTTCCTACTAAAAACACTGGCTTTTTTTTTTAACAGAGGAAGGCATCATCATCATCAACATCATCATCATCATCATCATGTGTCGAAATAAAATAGACCTGCAACATTGTTGCAACACATTGTTTATAAAACTGCACACAAACAATGACCTGACTGTAGCTCTGAAATGGACCGCTTTTCTTTCAAAAATGATTCATAAATATATAACTGGTTACATATGTTAATACAATTTTGTGTGTATTTTTGGAGAGAAAACAATGCTATCAAGTTTCTCAATTGTTTCTTTGCTTTCTAAAGCAAATGTTTGAGCACATCACACGACGTTGCATTCACCTCCATCTGATTAGGGGGCTGACAGAGGTCTTTGCATTTAATATCACAAAAACAGTTTTTAAACAGAAAATTATGGGTCATTGAGCCTTTTTTTTTTACGTTATATATATTTTTATCGGATTTTGTGTAATTGGGTTCCAATATTTCATGCTGTTGCTTTAGACAAGAGAGATTTCTGATATCAATTGGTTAACAAGTTAAACAGTTAAAGTATTCCAAGCTATTCGGACAATGAGGGCAAGTTAGGGAAATCCCTACCGGTGCTACCAACTAGCCTGGTATAACACCAAATCATGTACAGTAATAGACCCGTTACTATAACCCACCACTAGAGCTAAGGTGTGGGTGTTTTGCCTCGCCAAGGCGACACACAGGACTTGTGTTAAAGTCTGAGAAAGCAACAGTCATCGTGGATTTCTTTTAAGTAACATAAATAAGTTACTTACATAACAAAAAATAATTATTTATCTTACGTAACGTTGATTAAGTAACACAACAGGACATGTAGAAAGTTGCTTTCACTTATTCTAAACCAAACCATGATCTTTTTCTAAACCTATCACTAAGTTGTTTTGGTGCCTAAACCTAAGGTACCCAACTTCCCACGCTGTGACAGTGACACGTTATCCTCTAGTGGACGGACAGGTGTATTACATTCTTTGTTGTGACAGTAACAGTATGGTTGACATCACGTTTAAAAAAATCCTAAATAAAATCCAGTAAAAGAGAGTACCATTGCTGAGTCATTTATTAAGCATTTATCTTTGAGGCCTGTTCTTATTTACTCTTATTACATTTAATTGAAGTTTAACATATTTCTGCTAAATGAGCTTCATCTTAGTTGATCATTAATTGAAATATAACTGTGGAGTTTATAGCCACTAGTAGCTCCATGTGATATAGTAACAGCTGGAACACGGTTCAGCTGGGAGAGCAAATTTCACCAGTGAATTTTTCTTGATTAAGAGCACTGACTTTGCAAGAAACAACTGAAGAGGCAACATGCCGACTAAGGACAGGAGTTTACTCACAGGTCACATCCAAGCATTTCCTTCAGTGACAGGAACAAACAGTACACTTGTGTTTTTCTATCATTTTGGAATTTATGTGATTCCCTGCTGTTAAAACACTTGTTTTCATCTTGAAAGAGGCAACAAAACAATTAAGATCACACAGTAAAACTAACGTGTTGGCGATGATTCAAAGTAGTAATATTCATTATGCCTTGGATTAAGAACTGACTTCTTCCCATGATACTGCTGACCCATCTTTACATGGAAGCACCATAAACTTCACAATCAGAAACCTCTTTGTTCACCAATAAACAGACAAAAATCTTTACTAGTGTTGTGGTTCACAGACACTCTCACCGATCTCTTAAAGACAATATATAAAACATATAAATACCTTTTAGTGGTTTACAATATAAGCAATTGATGTATAAGTATATAATAAAGTAAAGAATAAGTACATAAAAGTCTCACTAAATTAAATTCTGCAATGACGAATAAATTGATTGACAGTATTTTCCAGTTTCAACATTTGAATGATTCATAGTTCATTTGCTGTTAGCCTCTTTAAATTCACCGCATGTTTATTTCCATTCTATTTATTCAATAAAATATCAACTTTATGCTTGTTATTTTTATGGTTATTTATTAAGTGGTTCTATTTAATAAAATAGGCAACATTAGATAAGATCAAAAGATCAGTCCAGCAGTTTCACCTCCTTTTGTCACTGACCCCTAACTAAATGACAACGTCATGTGCAGTCTATGGACTGAATGACACTACAGATAAGGTGGATACTGAGATCTTTGGCATAAGGACAAAAGCACTTTACATTTTTTACACATAATGAAACAAGGCAGCTTAGAATTCAGGAAAAAGCCCAAATGCATCTTTTAATGACAAAATGACGGCATTAAAGGCACATTTCCAGACAGTAATATTAAAAATAAAACCAAAACAACTTTCAGCTATTATCTAGTTCAGAGAGTAACTACTTTGTCTAATCATTTATAAACCTGAAAACAAATAAATTCTAGTAAAACTCTCGTGAAATGATCCATGACAGAGACATTTATATGCTGTTAAACTGCTAAACTCCACACACAAAACACAAATACCTATAAAGATTTTTTTTTTTAAATCCAACCCAAAAGTGCAGAACGTTTTTCTTTTTGAAGGTCTCTGTGACCTGACAACTTCAACTTAAGTTTACTTATACGTTTGGCTTTTATCCATGTTGAATGAGCTACATCACAGTGTGCTACAGCAAAAGGCAGCCTGGAGAAAAGAGAAAGACTTATTGCAAGCAGGACACGCAATTGTTACTAAGCAGTTTTGATCTGAAACAGTTGGTCTGATTGAAAACGATGGTAAATTAAGGTCCAGGCCCACAGTGGGTGACGTGATGCTTGAAGACTTAAGGATGATGCATGTGGATGGCCCCGTTCCAAACGCACACCTACAAAAAGACTGCTAGAAATTAGACAGCGCTGGCCTACATCAGTGCATACCAAAGTAGAAACCAGTGGAGGAGGGACCAGCAAGTCACCTCTGAATGTAGAAAACCCTACAGCAGCTGCCCACGGCCGCTAATGCTCAGCCCACACCTACAGAGAAACACACATCTACCCAGGCTAAATGTGTTGATGTCTTACTGTTTATCACACTCATACAATATGCAATATACAATAATGCTATATGTACTTTAAATATAACTTACTATTTTTATTTATTTACGAGATAATGTCATAAATGCAACGTATAACATATATGAAGAAATTGTCATTCACACCAAATGAAAAGGGGACAGTATAGAGACAGAGGGACAAGGAAAGGTTTAAATCAACACGTATCATTTGGAATCAGGAAGTGTAGCTCTGTCAACAACCCTTTAGATGTATTAGTCAAGCTGTCAGTCATTCAATCTTCCACTTCAGACTTTAAAAACTCAAGTACACTAGACAGCAAGGGATCGGTCACAAGAAATGTTGCACTGAGCACAGACACGTCCAAAAGAAGTCAGTTCTTTAACAACGTTCAAATGACGTCCACTGAGCCACCAGGATATACTGACACCCGTGGACGTGCAAACAGGGTCCTACTCAGACGTTCAGATACTGCACCTGTCTTGGACGTCCACCAGATGTACAGACGGGGGTCTGGACAACCGATCTGAACGTCTCCCTGATGTAGCGTGTTTACTGGGTCGGCTCTTCCATTAAAACAGAAATGGCTACCAGCTGGATTAACAACACACTGACATGAGACGCACAACATCTATAATCCAATCAATTTCAAGTACAGGGTTGTCAGTATGTCATACAAAATTGCAGTCTGGCATGTCACCGTTCAGAGGCGGGGTACCATATTTCTACGAGAGGGTGAACTTGGGGAGGAGCTAGAGGAGGATCTGACTGAGAGCCCAGGGACACTTTGCACACCTACCTACTGGATACCGGCAACCTGGCTATAAACCCGGCGTGACATACCTCTCTTTGAGGCCTAGTTTTGAACTAATTATGGAAGTGTTTTTTGATAAACCACCACAACACTGACTGGAAGGAATGATTTTAGCAAATTGCATCATGGTGACTTGTGGAACAAATACATTGACTTTGTATTTTAAGTGAGATGTTAATGCTTTTTGAATGAGAGCCTATTGGAGTTTTTATGAGCCACTTTAAGGTATTTCTGAACTAGTTTTACTTTTCAGACCTGGACTCTACATCTATTTTTATATACAGTCTCAGGCTTGTACAAAAGTACTGACACTTTCTGGTCAGTTCACTCTCATTGGCCATTGAGGGTTCCTGCTTAGTATTCCATCACTGTTCCTTTCACAATTCAGGATTTCGAGTCATGAATAATTCTGGCAGCACGATGTTGCAGCGGTTAGAGTCACATCAACACGGTTCTGGGTTCGAATCTGAGCTGAGATGGGAGTTAGCTGTGGATTTTGCATGTTGTCCTGCGTGGGTTCTCTCCAGGTACTCCGGCTTCCTTCCACTATCCAAAAACATGGATGTTACAGATTAATTGGTAATTCTAAATTGCCTGTAGGTGTGAATGACAACATGCCTGTGTATTTCTGACCTGTCTGGCATGTAACTCGCCTTCGGCCATAGTTAGCTTGGATAGACTTCAGCCCAGGATATAGAATGAGATAAAGCGGGTATAGGTAATGGATGGATTGAAGTCATGCACATCAAAAGTGTTTGAAATTTACCATTTAAAATTCTTAATTGGGGGAACTCTGATGTAGTTGGTAACATAAAAACCGTTTGTAAAGGCCTCACACTACAGGATCAAAGACAATCAGTTCAACTCAGCTTTAAATCAGAAACACAGCCACGATTGTCAGTACAGGTGAATTGGACCCAAAAATCGACCCAATTATTCTCGAGCGTGGGGTCAGCATGAGTGCAAACCACCACGAAGACTAAATGGCAGTCTAGCTGTAGAATTTTTGTGTTACGCAATCACATTTGTTTGTCACATCAGTGAGCAGAGTTAATTGCAAAACTCAAAGGAGCTAAATCATGGGTTGCAATCTGGGGTGGATCCGGCCCGTGGTTTAATTTCCTCATATGTTTAGGATTTATTGTTAAATCCAGCTCGCTAATTAATTTATCATTTATCATTATTTATTGTTATTATATCTAATTCTGACTTTTATCCACTTTACTAAAAAAAACGTCATTTTCTAGCCTTGTTGTCTTTCTATTGTCTTTCTACATTTAAACGTGCAAGCTGCACCGACAATAAGTCTACAACTTTTCACTCCAATTTCCCACAGTGTCCGCCTGACATTAAAATGTCTCTTCAATAATAAAATCATGGCTAATAAAATAAAGGCTGATTAGGAGCACAACCAGTTAATAAGAGGAAGAAAACTGATTATATTCTTTGTTGAGTTTAATATGACTTCTCCCTGTCTTCTCTGCAAGGAGAAAGTTATCGTTACAAGTAGTTGTAAGCATTTTGTTGTGCTTTATTTTCAACTACAAGAGTACATCTGTGACAAGGTTGCGTAACCACTGTGGAGACAAGTTTACATGCTCACATAATCACTTTAATTCAATTGAGTCAACAAGAGAATTAATGCTACGATTGCTCTGGATTACTCATTTATAGTGTGATCATCCAATTCCATTTACAGCAAGTTCCAGCAAATGTTTCACAATAAAAGCCTTGTTAATACATAAAGGGTTTCTGTCCACTAAAATGCTTTTATTTTGAAAAAGTTACAAGAAGTGTTGAGCTTGTATGTAACAGGTAATGCAGTAACTGAAATAGGGCAAATGTTATAGAGGATCAAACCAAGTCCTCAAGCTGATATCCTGAATCAATCAATACACCTTTAAACATCAACAACTTCCCTTTGCTTGTGTTGGCTCTCTTTTGCATGACATACGCTTTAGAGATGATTTGATCTTCCAGCAAACAAATTGTCATTCCAGTGTACTCCAGCAGCACTATGATTGCAGGGGGTTGTTAGGAAGTTGCTTAACTTTGGAGTGTGAATACTGATATTTACTGTTGAAAAAGGAGTTTGTACCGAGCACCTAAGTAGCCCCCCTTGGTGAGAACAATTCAGCCACAGGCCCCCAGGTAATGAGCATTTAATGCTAATAATCGAATGTGCAAAACCAACTAAAAAAAACAACATTGCATCCTTAAGCTCGAGTGAGAGCAGACTTGGCAAAGCAAACTGAAAAACAGAATGGGCTGAACATACTGTGCTGCAGGTGCACAAGCATAAGCCGTGAGGGCTAGCAGGCTAACAATAGCATGTTACGAGCTGAAAAATCCTCCATGGTTTTAACACTTTATTATCTTTACCGTCTGTCTCTCTCTTTACACAGACTGCTGGAGATGCAGAGCCCTCTGCTAATGCTGCTTGTTTTTTTTTTTTTTTTATCATTAAGTTACAAACAAGCAATGCTTTTTGCGCAAGAAAGTCTTAAACTCAACGGACATTTGCGAATCTCTAAGATCAACAAGGCTGGACCTAGGTCCAGTAAGACTACAGAGTGAAGAAGTAAATAATAAGAATTCATTAAGAGAAGAAAAGGTTTTCTTGTCAAATTGATCAAAGGCCCAGAAGAGAGTTTTTAATTCTGAATGTGGTCAGACTGGTGAGGTCATGAGGAAGTTTGCAATAAATAAATGTAACTAAGTTTCTGACTTAGCCCCGTGCTGATCCTCCACAGTTCATCTTTAGGCTTCTTGGACACCCTTGTGCAGCTGGAATAAGGGCAACAGGCAACAGTTTACTGGTCCTTAGCTCCTTTTTTTTTTAGACTAAGCCGGGCACTCAAAGAACCAGTGTGTAGGATTTAGGGGGAACTGGCCGAAATGGAATATTATAACAAATTGAATAGGTTATTTATAATTATGTTTTCATTACCTTGAGCCCTCTCTATCTACAATATGGAGCAGGCCCTCTTTCACTGAGCCCGCCATGTTGTACCGCCATATTTCTAAAGTTGTCCAAGAAGGACCAACCAAACACTGGCTCAAGAGAAGGCCTTTCCTGCTTGTGTTAGTTTTAGATTCTCCTTCATGTTGGGAAAGGGAGGCTTGAGGGGAGGAGTTGTTGAATTGCCGGGTTTCTCTGTATAATATTGTAAAGTTCTGCTGTAAGGACTTTAAATCTGTTAAGTGCCCCATGAAATAACCTGTGTTGTGATTTGGCACTACATCAATAAAATTGAATTGAATTGAACTGAGTATTCAGTTGGTTGCAATCAGCAACATCACCGCTACAGTAGATGCCACTAAATCATAAATACTGGTCCTTTAAGGGGTCTTTTTCTATCGAAGAGCTTCAAAACGATCCACACAGAAGTTATCAGGTAATAAAACATCAAAAAGTCCATCCGGGTTGTACTTGTAGAACTTTTTACAGGCACCATAATTCTGGCAAACATAACTAAACATAGCCTACTTGCTATATGCTGGTGTACTTTTAAGCAGGATCTTGAAATACAGTAGTTGAGCCTATATTGTGCTATTTTCATTTGAAACGTGAGCTAAACTGACCTCTTCATAGCTGCTTTACTGTTAATCCAGATAAACTGAAACACTTAACGAATGTACACCAGCTTCATCTGATCCGTTATACTCCTCTACTTTCCTGCATTACACATATCTAGCACTATAATTTAAGCTTAGTCATAAGCATAATACATCCTAATCAATCAAACTGCACCAGTCTTTGATCAATGAGTTCAACTTCTGTTTAGGTAAAGGCAATTCCTCAACTGGTAGTTTGTAGTAATTCATAATGTATTGAAACAAACTGGTTTGAATGTAAAAATGAACCAGGAAAATTATTCACAGGCACATAAGCATTCTCGTTTTACTTATATAGAATAAATAGGGGCCAGATCTTTACAAAAAAAATCTCCTTATAAGCACAAACATAAACTTGGAGTTGCCCCAAAATCTCAAGAGGAACTTTTTCTTTTATTTTCAGCATCCTGGGATTACCCACAACTTGCTCAATTTATTGTCAATTTAAAGTGCATTCACATAAAACAGTTGAGCTGAACAAGCTTTCAACAGATGCATCCACACAGAAAGACCAGGGAAGCCATTACAGCAAAGATGGCAGGGGAACACAACATTATATTTACATAAATAATCATATAAAATAGTCAAACAAATAAACCATATTAAAGCAGACTCATATTGAAATGGTACTCTAATGATTTAGTAGCACAGTTGCAGTGTGAAGTTGAAATCGAAGCAGCAGAGGCTGAGATCTCCTGTCTCTTTAACCTACAATTCCCATAATGCAACTCAGTTACTGAACTTGTTAGACCTTGATGAATACTATTTTTTTTTCAACTTTATTTTACAATTTGAATCACACAGCTGTTTTCACAGGCTGTGTAGCCCTCCTCACTGAATGTGTCTAAAATAATGTGTAAAATCAGTCGAGTGCCATCAAGGTTATATTAAACTTTAAAGGGGCTATAAATAATATGTATTATTCCTTTTTTATAACAATAACTTGTTCAAATGACACTGTGAAGACAATGTGATCGAGTTACAGTTCATTGCTTTATCCTGATTTGGTTCAGTCACCATTCTTATAGCATTGATTTGGCCACAGCAAGTTCTGAAAACACACTGAACACTCCCTGTTCAGAACCAAACAGTGGACAGACATAGCTGGCGATTAACTGCTGAACATATTTAGTAACTAAAGAGGATGACAGCTCCGTCAGAGGATGATGGAAACCAAACGACTGGCCAAAAATAGACTGATATGTGCTAGATGTACAGGAACTCCAAATTGATGATATTATTGCAAATCAGCAACAATTTGTTTTTCATGCATGTCTTTAAGGACTGTTTGCCCAAAAGTTAGCATTTGTACAAAATCAAGAAGGCATTGCAGGTTTGATGAAGCCGAGAGGAGTAAATAATGCTGGACTTTTCATACACCCTTAAAGTGTGGTCACTCTGAACAGGTGTATAGACGTGCCCTCAGACAACACTTTGTATGACCCAGTTTCCCTCCAGCATAATGAACTGTTTATCCTTCTCAGCTTCAGTGCTTGAACTGTTCTTCATAGCATGTGATCGCCTGACTCTGAGCAGAAAAACACCCTGGTTCCGTCTTTAAAGCATAAAAAAGCTGATGCTACGTTTCGTGTCCCAATAAACACTGTAAAGCCTTTGTCCATTTCATCCTTGAATATGAATGAACACTTGTGTTGACCTCCCCTAATTTCTATTGTATGAAACACATAATTGGATCACATGACATGCTCTATCATATGTCTGTATCTCTATGAAACCCTAAAAAAAACCAGATCATTCATGATGTGCGTTGATCGTTCCAGTGTATCCAAGGGATACCGCCAACAATGCATAATCATACTAATGCAAACCAGTGTAACAAATTATCCAGGTATTGCTATAGGCTGCTATTCTTGGCAAAGCTTTTGGCTAAAGCAAGGTCAGCGCCTCGGACAGATTGCGTCTGAGGTACAATCTGTGTCTCTCAGGTTAATAATGGAGATGGAAAACAGAGATATCGTAGAGGAATCTCCCATACACACCGCACTCAGTGAAGATCAGGTCAGGTTGGAAAGGGAGGCTTTGTGTACGGCTGACGTCATTGTGATCCTCAAAAAACCCTGGTGGATAACTAATTTGTCATTGAGGCAATAAAAGGGCCGTCATCCTGAAAGGCTCCTCAACTCAGAGGATCTGAGGAAGATTAGACCGTTCTCAGGAGTAACTCCTTTGTTGCACTCGTGAATTAAACGGTGGGTCTGTTAAGTGTGTTTCTCTTTGTTCTCATTCATTTCTAATACTTGTTTCTTTCTGTTGAGCATTTATTTCACATAGTTGATTCAATTTCTGATGACAGAGAAAACTCACCAGATGAAATAATACAAATAACAAATGAAGTGAAATGCAGACCAAGTTTTTGCAGCAGCCTGAGCCATATCTGTATTTGTTCCTGGATATTGATCAAATGTGTGAGGGGATCGTAGCCTAAATTTAACAACAGTAAAACTGCAGCCCACAACAGAACATGACTACCAAAATGTACCACTCTGGCCTGAATTCATCTCACGGTTTCTGCTGTTTAGTCTGGTGGGCATACGCTTGATAAAAATGACTATCATTTTCAAGCACTGTGAATATCCTATGGCATAAATTTGTTCATATTTTCTTTCACCATGTCATGCAGGTTTATTGTGAGGAGTGTTATTGCATAGTCAAATATAGTTTTAAAACCAAAACACCTACACAGAGCTACAACTTGTGGTTGCAGTCAAACCGCTTAAGTTTTGCAACATCACTTAATATTACTGCTTTATAAACAGCTTTAAGAAGTCTGCTACAACAACAAGTCATCACTACGGATTGCACATGGAAAGGGAAGGAGAGAAAGTAAGCATAAATTGAGACATAAGCTGGGACATTAATCATCCTGGGGACTCACTACTTGGACACAAGGAGAGAGGATACTGGGTCATGGGGACACCGGAGATATATTGATAATGAGCATATTAATGAATGTATTACGAAAAACACACAAACTCTGTTGTCATCGACTCTGTTTCCGGCTGCAGCAGGTGTCAACAACAACAACAACAAAGACAATATTCCAATACTTACTTAAGGACATAATGGAGTCACAGAACCAGATATTGTTTTCAGAAATTAAGGGAAGGTAAATATTATACTTATATTCATCAAAAGGCCTGAAACATTACTTCAAATGTCCCTGTGACTCTGCTGGATGTGCAGTTATTGTAATGTATGTTGTGGAATTATTCTGTCCTCAAGGAAATAAAAACATACGTTAATGCCACTTTGAATAATAATTGTATTAAAGGTACGCGACTTTAACAAGTGAATTTCTCCTACATTCAAGCCATTAATAAATCATTTCACACAATGCTGATCAAATCTATCACCAGCAGATCATTTTCACTGTATTTTACATCATACAGGGGTTTTTAAATCTGGTGTCTTGTGAGACATTCCCGCGCTCTGCATATCGGGAGAAATCTATGAGCAGAGCACCCGCATCCGAGACTTTACAAACTTCCAGTTTAGCCCGATGCTAACTTCAGTAGGGATGACATAGACATAAATTGCACGGCTTGACTACACTTTCCAAATGTTATTACTATCCTGATATGGCGTTTCTAGGGGGTTGTGACACTCAAAACAATTTATCCACAGCCAAATTATAACCACAACAGTAGCGACGGAGCCGACGACCACAACGACCACGACATCAACGTGTCAACAGTGTTTTTGTGAGCTCGACGGTAGAAGGGGGAGACAAAAGTTGTGGACAGCAGGTTTTTTTTAAATGTTGCTGCAGAGCACTGTCTCAACTTTGAAGAACTCCAGTATGTATGCAAAGTGAAGACAAATGTTCCAAAACTGTGGTACAGAACAAAGACAAGAATCTTTCCAACACATTACAGGCACTGTGTTCAAATCAGCAGACCTCGAGCAAACAGGTGAATAATTCACGAATGTTTTGGAACCTGTATTGTGAACACTAACTTGAAACTGGATCTTTCGCTTTTGTTAGCTGATTGCTTGCTTGCACTAACAGCCTCCGCAGTCAGCAGAAATGCGTTTCACGTTACAGCTCTTCAGTAAGGGCCTGCAACATCGTATCGTTCGCGATGAAATCAATAGGCAACCGTTTTTTTTTAACAATTTAAAAACTTCATATTGAGATAAGAACAACATTTTGACTTGTTGACATAAATTGTGTGATTTTGAAATTAATAATAACATGTTTTACAGTATTATGACACATCG
This sequence comes from Brachyistius frenatus, assembly GCF_029030835.1. Lineage (NCBI taxonomy): Eukaryota > Metazoa > Chordata > Actinopteri > Embiotocidae > Brachyistius > Brachyistius frenatus. Next base: position 346,503 of record NW_027210755.1, read on the forward strand.
CATTATCGCAGAAATACCCTGAAATAGTGTGACATCATTTTAGGGCCATGTCTCCTATCCCTTCGCCACAGCAACCGTGGTCCAAATTTCTGCAAGGTCCCTTTAACCAAATAATCACTGCAAACAGGGTAGAAATGTAGCCTACAAGTTTGTACTGGCCATATTATCATCACTTTTTAAAGGATATCATCTTAAAAGGCATCTTCTAATGTGCAGCCACCTTGTGCACATTAATAAAATACTTGTGTTCTTGCTGTAGCGACCTTTGTAACTTTTCACAACATTGCCAAAGAAGACTGAAATGAAATAAAAATGTAGGGTGAGAGAAAACTCTCATCTCTTCAACACTTTCTCCTGGTCTCTTTAAAAATCAGACAACCCTTCAGCCAAAGAAAATGTGCCATTTCTTTCTTTTCCCTTAACTACCAAATGTTTTCTGCACAGTACCACACACACACACACACACACACACACACACACACACACACACACACACACACACACACACACACACACACACACACACACACACACACACACACACACACACACACCGCAGCAGCACAATTTGTGGATATTATGGTATATTTGGTACAGAGATACTGATCATGTTTGCCTAAATGTTGCCAGTGTTTACTTTCTAAAAGAACTGAATACAATATTTGGATATATTTTTACTTACTCCGTACTTTGGGTAAACTATGGCATTCATCCGTTGCACATATTTCCATCTCTTCTTTCAGTTTGCACAAACACTTAAAATCACAACCCAATCAATCAAACCTTACATTTCAGGAATCCATTCACAGAAATCTGTCAAGCTTACATAAAGAAGACTACCTCTGTAAGACTTGCAAGAAATAACCCAGTACCCACAATGCTTTGCAAGGCATCCAGGGAACATAGTGAACATTTATCTTCACACTGTAGCCTGCTCATTGCTGGCAGCACATTTGTACTTAATAGTTCCCTCTCCGCTTGCATTGCATTGCTGTCCCCCGTCCAGCACTTGCAAACTTCACTTAACAGCTCAGACGTGAATACATGACAACATGTATTTTATAACACATACAACCTGTGGGGGCCGGGATCAGCTGTGATCATGTGTGGCACTCACAAGTGACTTTATGGTGTTTTTCATGTAATGTCTCAAATATATTCCCACTGGGACTTTAAAGTGTGTTGATGGGGCTGAGTTTATGGAGACCTTATCGCACTTAATGGTATTTGTTTTAATCTCCCGAGACATCACCATAACATTCTTACAGGCCCTTATAACGCTGTGCTGTGTCTGCAGTGCTCAATAGTGAGTTTTCAGTGACCTTATCGCACTTTATGGCATTTTTATGCCCTGTAACAGCCTGTCACTGGTGAGGGCTTCGTTAAGTGGTCTCAAAACGGACAGTCCTGATGTCTCAAACACAACACAGGGATATTATGGCCATTACGTAACGGAATACCCCACGGACCAATTAACGGATAACGATATTTTGTCACAAATTCGGTAATCCGCCCGCCTTGCATAACGGCAGAGCCTGGATGCGCGGCGAGAACAGATGCGCAGGCTGGCATATTGGTAATGGATTGTAAACACGGGCTGCCATAGGCCTCGGCTGCCTGAGATATTATTCTGATGGAGAAGAGCCACCTTCTCTCCCCGCCACCTGCAGAATGCGCAAGTCTATAACAGCCCACTGCAGCCCCGTGGCCTCTTGATTTATTGCACTGCACAAAACAGATAGCAGTGGGCTTCGGCAGAAATCTTTGCATAGCCTGTTTATGCAATGGCAGCAGAAAAGCATTTGGTCTCTGAAAAAGACACATACAAATATGCACGGTGTCCTCGAAATAAATAACAGACGGTGACAGCTCCGTGTATTGATTCACATGAAGATGCACGGCGGAAATTCAGTCATTGCGCTCAAAGGGTGCTTACCTCCAGCGTTCGTATCTCTTTTTGTGTCAAGTCGTTGGATGTGGCACATTTGGTCCGTAAACCCTCCAAACTAGAAATGCTTATGTCTATCATATTTTGCACCAACTCACACTGCTGCAAGGCTTTCTGCAAACTAAGATGCTGCTCCTCGCTTTTTGTCATCTCCTCGTTCATAGTTTTGCGAGCAGTGGACGTTATTTTCCCTTTGCACTTAATATCAAAAAAAAAAAAAAATCAAAAAAAAAAATCAAAACAAGAAAAAAAAAATAGGAATAATAATTTAAAAAGAAAATGTGGAAAAGCCCACGGAACAGAGCAACCTGCGAAACGCCATGAAACGAGCTGGTTTAGAGACGCGGTTTGAGCCGTGAGAGAGTCGACTCCATTGCAACAACAGTCCTCGTAGTTCCTGCTGTTTCATCAAGGTGTCTCTGGTTGGAGGCTAAATCAAACCCAATGTGAAGATACCGAGCGGGACCGCACGGTTTGCCACAGCATCCATTGGGCGCCCCTTCGTTTCAGATGTTAAAAAAAAGAGAAGCAGCTCATCACAAGCAGACGGATCAAGGAGAAGCCTGGTGGTTTTAAAGGTGCTGATGTGTGGACTGGATGCAGGTACTCCCTGTCTCCCTTGGCAGCAGCTGCATCCCGGTTCGCTCCCACCACACCGACATGTTTCCTGTCAATCAAACCCACAGCAACAGCATCGCAGCGCCCAGGCACCGCCGTGAGGGGCCGCTCTCGCGAGATTAGTGCCGAAGTGCAGCGAGCTCCTGCTTCAGTTTCCAGGCCTGGATGAGGAACAAAACTAATACCTTTTTTAATGTTTGGGTGAAAGATGGTGGCCACTGAATGAATATAGTTTCTAGACACATCAGCATGGTTACAGTAGCCTACACTCAGTCTAAACTTCCCTAAAAAGGTTTAAAAAAAAATAAATAAATTTTTTTTTAAAAAATGAGTCGTCTCAAATGAATCCAATAAAAAAAATACTTTGAAGTTAATATATTTTGTCAATTAAATTTTTTTTAAAAAGAAGAAAACTAGCATCAAATCAGTCTAAAAATGCTCAGACTAGTCTGTACAAATATATGTAAGGGGTGTATCCCCTTTATGTTTGTTAGTGTTGGCTGTGTTGGCTGTGATTTGTGGTGTTTTATAGGTTCCTTATCTCTTCTCCTGTTTCTTCTGTGTGCCTAATGCCTCACTTAAAAAAGAGATCTTGATCTAAATGAGGCTAACTGATTAAAATATGGTCTATGTTTTCAGGTACCAATAAAGACAGCTTGACATGATCAAAACAAGGACTTACAGGAAAAATATTCACCAAAAACATTAAATCAAATGATCTTGAAAGGGCAAATGCTTTATGCAGTGTAAAATTATTGTACTTCATGAAAAGTTTCCTGAGGGTGAGGATGCTACGGAGGTGTCTGACCTTAAATCTGAGGAGTTACAAAATGATTAAAGATTATAACCATCAACATTTAGCTTTTTATTCTTTTAAAATAGCCTCCTGGTCCAAAATACTTACACCTTTTCACTCCTCAAAAATATTTCAAATGAATCTAAGATGGAAACAAACATAATATAGTCTTATGAGCCTAATTAGGAGCATCACAGTGGGGCCACTTTACCAAACTGGCTCATCAAAGATCTAGGTCAAACTATACTGTGAAACTATTACAACGTTGAAATTTCGTTCAATACACTGAGCATGTTGCAAAAACATAGATGGAGCTCTCAACTGCGGTCACACCTGTGATCAGGCAGACTCACACTCAGTTCATTTTAGGTGGGTCACAAACCAAAAAGGTTGGGAACTTTCCAACAAAGTTTTGCATGAAATAATACTGTGAATGCCAGTTAATCCTAATTTCTGAATAGATATGCAGGTATTGCACTGTTATAAATGCTGTATAGTCTGAAGTATTTGATTGTTGTCACAGTAGCCTCGTGGTAAAACAAAAATAGTATCCAAATAACTACTAAACACCACATGCAAAATCAGTTTAGAAAAGGTTTGTGCAACATTGTCTTTGCCATGTCATTAAAAGCCTAAATAACTGCACGTAGGCTACGACCTGGTGCATGTAACAATCACAGACACGGTCAAATGCACCAGGGCAAAACTAATTCCCACATTCCTTGTGTTTTGAAAATGTTAAAAACAACTTAAGGTAACAGATTTGTATAGTTTAATTTAATGTTTGGATTAGTCATCAGTACCATGACATAGTTTCTGTCACTGGAGACTTCAGCCAGAGTTGGATCCCAGTAGGTCCAGGTCAACGAAGAGTTAACGGGATACTCAGTTGGTTTAATCGGTTTACTTTCGATCATTAAATGCATTTGTTCTAATAGTAACTCTACAAGTAAACCAGAAAGTATGTCGCTTTAACCGTACTCCGCAGGCTTATGTAAATATTTTGAGTTTTTAATGTCACGCAACTTTTCCCCTTTTTGTGTTTGCAACGTCACGCGAACAGTTAATCGATTGGACGTACGTGATGACGTAGCCGCACGTTTTGTTTGTGCCGCGCGCGAAACGAGGCCATCGCCTGAGCGCGTCGTGCCTGCAACTCTGAAAGTGTTTCACTGAGCTCGGCGCTGAGTTCACAGCCGACAGGACGCATGGCTTCTACAAGTAAAGCGCCGTTACAGACCAGAAACTTACCATGGTGAGCTGAAAGTCCTCGTTAGAAGAGTTAGTGCCAGCTGGCTGACGTGCAACACCATCGGGGTTAACGCGAGCTGCAGACTGCACCGTGTCGGTCTGCGTCCTCTGGGCACCGACGTTAGGAATAACGTGACGCATTCACTATAATCGGAAAATGAATATTTAATGTGGAGCCGCGTTCGCTTTTCTTTAGCTCGGCATTGATAATACCTCGTGTGTGTGTGTGTGTGTGTGTGTGTGTGTGTGTGTGTGTGTGTGTGTGTGTGTGTGTGTGTGTGTGTGTGTGTGTGTGTGTGTGTGTGTGTCGAGCATCGACCTGGTGCAGCTTCACCAGATGGATCATCGGAAATGCTGCAGCGTCAAACTACTCTGACGTTAACTTGAAGGTTGAATTCGTCTTCAATATGTTTGGGCATGGTGCAAAAAAAATATGAATGCCGAATTAGAAAGTAGCCTCCAACAATGTAAAGTCTTCGACGTCCTTCCTGCATTAGTATTCAACATTATTAGTACGATTTTTTTTTTTTAAAGGGGACAAATTATAACCGAGTTCGTTTTGTAGTTCCCGGCAGTATACCAAGAATGATTTCGAGGTTCAAAAGTTATTTCTTATTGATAACAATACTTATGGACGACGTGTTTCTTCCTCTATTCCAGGGTTGAAAAATACAGACCGCAGACACTTGATGAACTGATCTCACACAAAGATATTCTGAACACCAGTAAGTACGTGGGCCGCCAGCAAACACGTAATGTTGCTGTAGTCTTGGATTAACCTGTGTAGGGATAAATACCCCTGCTGTCTGTTTCTGACTTGTATCACTGCAACTGTATTGAGAATGATATTCTTAATTAAATGTATAAAAACCTGCTCTCTAAATCTAGACGATGCCTTCAAATCAAAGTACAATTCGGGAGGACCAGCATCATATTCAGACTGTTTCCTTGTGTTGGTAACTGTTTGTTTACTTCTTCAGTCCAGAGGTTTATCAGTGAGGAAAAGCTCCCCCACCTCTTGTTCTACGGCCCCCCAGGAACTGGCAAAACCTCCACCATCCTCGCCTGCGCCAGGCAGCTCTACAAGGACAAAGAGTTCAACTCCATGGTGTTGGAGGTACACTACAACGCTTCATTACTGTCATCACTCTGACAGTTCAGGGTTGAGATCTTGTGGTTCCTTGATTTGATATTCAAATTAGAATTTTGTTTTGTAGCTGAACGCATCGGATGACAGAGGGATCGATGTTGTCCGAGGTCCCATTCTGAGTTTTGCCAGCACCAGGACCATCTTCAAGTAAGATGAAAAATCTGTGACACACAAACTTGTTAGATTTCTTCTATTCGGGAACACGTGTTCTTAATGCTCCTTCGTTTTGTCTGCAGCTAATAACTGCAAGCAGAATTATTAATTGGTGCTTTTCTGTCCGTCCGTCTTGTCCTCCAGGAAGGGCTTCAAGTTGGTGATACTGGACGAGGCCGATGCCATGACCCAGGATGCCCAGAATGCATTGCGGCGAGGTAGGCCATCTGTTCGCCCGGGCGTCACCCACTGAGCCACACGGCTCACTGAGCAGCCACATAATTTGTCTGCTGGTGAATTACGGTGTGCTTTCTTGTAAACCTGGACATTCATTTCAAGACAGAGAAGGAGATTTGAACTATGAATGGAGTCAAACTGGAACATTTCATCTGTGAAATTAATATAACTGCTGTTTTTCTTGTATGATTACACATCACGGATTTCACTTTCAATTTTTGTGTCATTTGTGGCTGATTTTGAGAGATCGCATCAGATGAATTTGAGAAGACTGAGACATTTCCGGAGCTGATACCATTTTACTTTTAAAGCAACATTTTATCTTTCACATTTCTTAGAGACTAATTTCTGCGTGTTTTTTTCCCCTCCTGCTCTGAACCCACTCTGTCCTTCACTCGTTAGTGATTGAGAAGTTCACAGAAAACACTCGATTCTGTCTCATCTGCAACTACCTGTCCAAGATCATCCCGGCCCTGCAGTCTCGCTGCACCAGGTTCCGCTTCGGCCCGCTGTCCCCGGACCAGATGATCCCTCGGCTGGAGTACGTCGTCGAGCAGGAGAGGTGAGCCAATGTGTGATCGATTCTTCTTCATCTTCATCTTCTTTCAAAACAGCCTGAGGTGGAAAAGATCTGCAGGTCACTAAATAAATTCACAGACTTAAGTGTGATCTGTTTGACCAAAGTTATTGAAACCATTACTGAAAAATTATCATAACCCCTTGATGGCCTTTATGTTCTACTTTTTTTTTTATGCCGCTGGTTTGAATTTAATAAGAAACCTGTCAACTGCTTCGTGGCACGAAACAATAAGATGCATGTCCCACATTTGACCACTGATCTGACAGAGTGAATCTTTTTGTGGCAGTATTGACCTCAGTCCAGATGGAATGAAGGCCATTGTGACCTTATCATCAGGTGACATGAGAAGATCACTCAACATATTGCAGGTACGACCACGAGCCCATTATGATCGCTGTTCTCAGCCTGACCTGAACTGTACTGACGGTGTTCCACCTGTTGGATTTCAGAGCACCAATATGGCGTACGGGAAGGTCACCGAGGACACGGTGTACACCTGCACAGGTCACCCGCTCCGCTCAGACATCGCCAACATCCTCGACTGGTGCCTCAACAAAGACTTCACCACAGCGTACAAACGTATCCTTCACTCTACATCGTCCCTCAGGATCATTAGTTCAGGAAGAGTCACCGTAGAATAACTAGACTGTATTTAACTTTCATATTACCTACACACCAGTAGATAGAAGTTAGCTGCGGCTCATTGATCAATAAAATCTGACCTCATCATATTTACAGATAAGCTTTACATGTTTAGTGTGATTCAATCCCAGGTTTTGGCTAAACCTTTTCAAAGTGTAAAACAAAACACACCAACATTGGTTCAGTTTGTGTTCTTGCACTTCCCTAACACCTTGATCTCAGAAATCCTTCAGCTGAAGACTTTGAAAGGTTTGGCTCTGCACGACATCCTCACGGAGATCCATCTGCTCGTACACAGAGGTAAGACCTCTGCAGTTCACGTGTTCAAATTATGTCTGCAGTTTCTCCCAAGGAGCAGAACATGGTGGTTCAAATGAGGTGCTGCGTTTGTTTATCAAAGGGAAATATATATTCTGAGCTGTGATTGGTCAGTTAGTCTGTGCTCAGGGTTTTACATTTGAGCTACATTTGGCTTGTTAAGAGTGAGAAACTCGTGTTTTCCACTGTCCTGTAAACAGTAAAGTAGTCCTGTAAACGGTAAAGTAGTCCTGTAAGCGGTAAAGTAGTCCTGTAAACGGTAAAGTAGTCCTGTAAGCGGTAAAGTAGTCCTGTAAACGGTAAAGTAGTCCTGTAAACGGTAAAGTAGTCCTGTAAGCCTGTAAGCGGTAAAGTAGTCCTGTAAACGGTAAAGTTGTCCTGTAAGCGGTAAAGTAGTCCTGTAAACGGTAAAGTAGTCCTGTAAGCGGTAAAGTAGTCCTGTAAGCGGTAAAGTAGTCCTGTAAACGGTAAAGTAGTCCTGTAAACGGTAAAGTAGTCCTGTAAGCGGTAAAGTAGTCCTGTAAGCGGTAAAGTAGTCCTGTAAACGGTAAAGTAGTCCTGTAAACGGTAAAGTAGTCCTGTAAGCGGTAAAGTAGTCCTGTAAACGGTAAAGTAGTCCTGTAAACGGTAAAGTAGTCCTGTAAGCGGTAAAGTAGTCCTGTAAGCGGTAAAGTAGTCCTGTAAACGGTAAAGTAGTCCTGTAAGCGGTAAAGTAGTCCTGTAAGCGGTAAAGTTGTCCTGTAAGCGGTAAAGTAGTCCTGTAAACAGTAAAGTAGTCCTGTAAGCGGTAAAGTAGTCCTGTAAGCGGTAAAGTAGTTCTGTAAACGGTAAAGTTGTCCTGTTGGAGAACCAAAGTGGTATTGCGCCCCAGTTCAGGTCGTTCAGACGTTCAGTCACAGAACTGGTGTTGAATGTCCGACCCGGAGGGACGAATTCATGAAGCACAACCCCACGAATGTCAAAGAACCCCCCCCCCCCCCTCCCCGGTGGCCTCCCGACCTGACACACCTTCTTCCATCTTGGACAGTGAAGCTCAACCCCACCTGTAACGTGAATGCTGTTAAAATCACCTTCCTCATTGTTTTTTTTATGTAAACATGTTGCAGACTTTGACACAAAAGTCGATGTGCGCTCTCTGCTCAAGTTTCAGGTCCACGGTCCCAAATGTTCACATACCAGTGGAAACCAGGTGCTAATGTTAATCACGTACCGTAACTTGGAATACGTACTCACAAAGCTTGTAGCTTCTCCCTCCTCCGTGTAGCACAGCTCACCAGCAGCAGTCTGAACTCTTTGATCATCCCTCTTATGAGCCAGCTATGCATTGAAAAGTGTTGTTGGCTGTTAAAAGTGTTCAGTCTTCGAAAAGGTTTACGATGATGAGGCCTGTAAATAATCAAATTTGCATCAATTTTTTTAGAATCAATATCTGTTGCTAATCTTTTGCATCTTCAAACCTGCCGTACTTTTGTACCAGACAAGTGTCTTGATTATTTTATCTTGTCTCCTTTCAAGTGGACTTTCCTCCAGCTGTTCGGATTGTTCTGCTCATCAAGTTAGCCGACGTTGAGTAAGTAGGATGCCGAGTTTACCGCAATTCCAAATAGTTCTATTTTGACATCGTAAATGCAGCCGCAATGTGGGAAATATAGTTGTTTGGACAACTCGTGTGCCGTCTCCTCAGACACCGGCTCGCCTCGGGGACCAACGAGAAGATCCAGCTGAGCTCCATGGTTGCAGCTTTCCAGGCAGTGAGAGACCTGGTGGTCAGCGAGGCCTCTTAGATTCTGGAACTTCTTCACACAAAGAAATATCGACGAGTATTGGGACCACAAAGACTTTTTTTTTTATTTTATTTTTTTAACCACAGTGAAAAACAAGTGGACCGCATTGTTAGATCTCGTATTCAGGTGATGTCCTGCAAACCTCTTCTTCCTCTTAATTCGCTACTGAGCTGCCTTAGACAGTTTTACTGAACCTGTATTTCCTTCCATGTGTACATGCTGAGCAGTGATGCCACGGGGAGTTGAGAACAGCTGGTTTTACTGGTGACTTCTCCATCAATAGAATAAGAAGTTATCGGTAAAATGATTTGTTTATTTATAAAGTAAACACGTCCTTAAGGTCCCCACTGCATGATTGTCCACCGCGCTGAATCTAAAGTGCAGCAGATGTCCGGAACAAATGCTAGCCGCTACCTGAGACACTCACATCTGCATACAAACTGTTGGAGCGCAGACATCCATTAAAATAGAAAATCTGATCATCAGTGTACGGTTCCTTCACGGTCACCAAGTAATCAATCCATTGTTGTGTAAGAATAATAATTGTTGAACACGCTCATGTGTTTGAATTGGTTTAATAAAACGTTTTCCTATAAGTCCAGCTTCTGTCCTCTTTTACACTGTGTGCAGGTACAGTAGTAGTGCATGTGCCGTTTTATAATGATAAACACAGGAATTATAAATCCATATACATTGGTTATTTACACAATAAATTAAAAATATAAAATGGTGATATTCAAGTCTAATAATTAGGTGAATGATGAGTTTATGCATGATGTTACAGTAGTGCAATAAATGAAATCCTTCAGGGAAGGAATGTTGCATCTAAAGCAGGTTAAATGATGAGACGCTGTGAAAGCATCTCATCACAAAACAGAAAAGGCATTTCTATTATGAGTGTATAGCATCCACCCGGTGTAAATGTCAGCTGTTGTTTTTTTTAATGTTCCTATTTAACCCTCCCACTCCTCTTCGTCTGAAGAGCAGCAGGTCTTGAGGCATTCAGGGATGTTCCTGTAGGTGAGGAACTCGAGGATCCTCTTGGGGAGGGGCAGCGCCTCGATCTGGTGCGTGGACACCGAGTGGCGCAGGATGGATCGGCACAGGTGGCACAAGCTGGGCACCGTCCGGGGAGCCTTCCAGAACCTCACGTGGCCGTCTCTGGTTCTGCCAGGAGACAGACTGACATGGTCAGTGGTGCAGTTACACGGTGAGGGCGAGAAAAGGCCGAATATTCTGAGGGAACCTTCTTTTCTTTTGAAGGGTCAGAAATGGAAGCGGTTTCTGGTTGACGTTTAAGCGATGGATCGTGTGTGTGTGTGCAGGTAATACTCGCACTATTTCAGCTACTGACATAACAGATATTTGAGTGAAGAAAATTTCCAGCAGAATTGTGTATATAGATATATATATACACACACACACATACATCCCACAATGCAATGCTCCATTTCATTAGATACATAAACCACAGTAAAAGCTTCACACATCAGTGGCAGTCAGTGATGTCACAAATGAGTGTAGAGTACTGCAGAGCAGTTAAAGGAGAGACTGAGGCGACCACGGACTCGTTTCCACACGTGGATTAAAGTTACGCATCGACAAATGAATCGTATTTTATCAGCGCCTGCAATTGATCTCGTTTTTTTTCAATTACCAGTGAATCTATTGATTCTTCTTTCAATCAATCAACTGATCCTTAAATTGTCTAGAACCATAAAAACTGCTGATGAGACCAAGTAATCGTCAGGCTTGTTTTTTGATGAAAATTTAAAAAGCCACTTTTTTTTTTTTTTACAATCATATGAAGCCAAAAACCCAGAAAATCCCTTCATTTGTTCATCTGGAGCCAAATGATTGCCGCTTTGCCTTGATAAATCAAAAACGTAATGACATCTAGAAATTAAGTGATTATTAAATTATAATTATGCTTTGAGTTTGGAGCATGTTTAGCATTCAAATGGCCAGCAAGGAAGTCGTTTTTTTTTTTTTCTCTCCATCATTTCCATTGACCTCCACTCTGACCGATGATGTGAAATTCATCCTCCACACCACCATGCAGTCAGAGCATCTCATGTGAGTGTTAAATAGCGCTGATCTCGGGAAGATTTTGTTTTTTTTACCCCGTGGCGACCACGCCCCCTTGTGGATGGTAGTTGCAGCAGAGTCCGTTGGAGTCTCTGTCCCTTTTGGTCTGCATCACCATCCCTCTCTCTCCCGGCTCCCAGATCCTGAGAGCTCTGCAAACGGAACACGTCGGCCTGAAACCACTTGTCCAGCGTGACGAGCATTTCCACGATGTGATATCATTCAAACCGCTCACCTGTCGTCAGTCACGATCGTCAGGTGCAAACCGTTGGGGGAGAACTGTATAGCTGATATTTGGTTCTGCCCGTAATCTTCAAAACAATCCCTGCGGATAAAAGACACAGAACCGGTTCTGAGAATATTGCTCTGAATTAAGGGGCGGAAGTCAGAAATTCCACATGATATATAAACAATAAACAAGAAAGAGATGCGAAATCAGGCTGCGCGGGACATTTTTTTTTTTTTTTTTGATTTTATACACTTTATTAATCCCCGAGGGGAAATTTCTTCACTACAGCAGGGGGGCTCTCAGGGGGGAGATGCTGCAGCAGGCTGCCACTAGCGCGGCGCCAGGTAACCTGACCTGAGGTGCATGTTTTTGGATGACGGGAGGAAGCCGGAGAACCCGGAGAGAACCCACGCAAGCAGAGGGAGAACATGCAAACTCCGCACAGAAAGGCCCAGGACCGGATTCGAACCCGGAACCTTTTTTGCTGTGAGGTGACAGTGCTAACCACTGCACCACCGTGCCGCCTTACAACACCAGGACACCGTGTCAGATGTAAGCGGTGATGGTGACGGCGTGAGGAGGTTTTGGTTTCCAGCTAGAAACTTCTTCAAACTCATTTGCACTTTGCTGGTGATAAGAGCATCAAAATAAAACGCCGAAATTGTTCTTTCGAGTTTTGTGTCCGAGACCGTTTACCCTAAAGTTATTGGAGATGCAATGCGCAGTCTTAATATGCATGAAAAAAAAAAAAAAAAAAAAGTGCAGTCTGATAGAAACGACAGTGTAAACTTACACCAGCGTGGCCAGCTTCTCCGCTGTGTACGGGTCCCAGAGGTCGATCCACCAGCTGTAGCCGCTGAAGGCTGCGGTGGCGAGCACGGCCCCGTCGGGGGAGAAGTCACAGGACGACAGGAGGTACAAGGTCTTATGGTTCTCTCCCGCCAGGTTCCTGATGAACGTGTACGACCGCAGACTCCACAGACACACCATCTGATCACAGTCAAATCACGCGGGGTTAATGAGTCCCTGCTGCAGTCACTGTAGGAGCTGCAGCGCTGCAAAATCTACTCGTGAGATAGTCATTGATGTTTCAGCTTAAGTGTCAACACGACACGCAGGAAAACGCCTGAAGAGACATTCTGATCCTTGATTTTGGTGCAACACAATGTGAAACTGTCCGGGAACCAAAAGGTGTTAAATTAGCAGTTTGAAAAGGAGTGTGAAGAAAAAAAGACGCTAAACAGACGAGACCAAACACGCTAACAAGCTCGCAACTGGAAAGAAGTCTCTTATAAGCTATATTATTGCTTCGATAGACCCAAATATCAAGACTGTTTGTTTGTGTACTGCAGTGTCTGGCGATGCCCTGAAGGCAACGCAACAACTCACTCTGTCAAATCTGCCCACAGACGCGATCATGCTGCAGTCGGATGAAACGCAGCAGCAGCTGATCCAGTCTTTGTGCCCAGAGAGCACCTGCACCTTTTTACCTGAAACAGACGGCAGTGAACCGGATGAACCACAACACAAAGCACAAGACGGGACATCATCAGCTCCCGCTGTAGAGGGGAGCATCTGCTGGCTTTAACCTCGTGCAAGTTCACCAGTAGGTTGAGTTCAGTTGGACTTGACGGTGATGGTATTAACACGGTAGCGGCCCGTTATCCTCAGCCGGTACCGGCTTGGCTCGACTCTGCTTCCTATTTGTGGTGATCCATCGGGGGGGGGATATTATAATAGCAGGTACTTTCCACTACAAAGTACCTGCTATTATTATGGGTATCTCCTCCTCCGAGGCTCCAAACGAACCGAGTCGATACTTCAAACATTGCAGAGCTGCAGAGACCCGGTCCGATGGTCCGATGGTCGATGGTCCGATGGTCCAACAGACCATCGTTGGCTGCGTGGGGACGTCCACAAACTACTGGAAACTCACCGAGCTCCTGCTTTTACTCACTGGACTCCAAAGCTCGTGTCAATGCAGCTTTCATAATATTGCAGTTTTATGCAGTGTCGCCATAGCAACCTGGGGGTGCTATTGTTGCATTCATAAGGCCACCGGGAAGCGGGAAAGTTTCGAGCTCAGAGTGGGAGAAATCACCTCAACTCAACTGTTGAACCGGGAATCTGACACGAGGAAAGTCTGACGTTTTTGAGAGCTCTGAGAAGCAGGTGTGACATCACTCCAACATTTTGAGGGGAAAATGAAGAGATTTTACTGAATGCAAAAAAAAAAGAAGTCACTTTATGTTTAATTTAGGTCGTACTAGTTAGAGCAGGGTGTTCTGCTGTCCATCGAACTAATTACTAAATTGACAGACAACGACACGTGCTAACAACGTGACCGTTACTTTGCTGCCGTTGGTTTGCCGGCTGTTTGAAACGTCAAGTGTTAAAAAAAAAAAAAAGACGTAGAAATGTAGAGTACAAATAATAATGACTTCATTTCGTCCCTGTAACGGTCGCCGTGGGTGACGACTCGTATGTATTCAGACAGCAGATTTCCTGAGGGCTGCCTCGTTGCCTCTTCGTTGTCGTCACGTGAACGCTCTCAACTGGGAAGTCGGAGGTAACCGAATAGAACCGTCCCACTTCACAGCTGCCTGAACGCACCATATCTGCAGTGGCACATATAATCCGGAGGAATATCTGGTACCAAAAGCGAGTCGAGTAGAGATGGTACCCGTAAAGGGCTTATGAGAATAAGCCGGCAGAGCTGTGAGAGTTGTTTGGTGACACATGACAGTGAGGATTAAATGGCTTTATGTTTGAGCAGGAAGAGTTTAAGGGTGCGTTCAAGGCTGCTTAGGACATTTCACATATCAGTCAGCTGCTGAAAAGGATTGCAGTTGTGAGCAATGTTGTCTGCAAACCTGTAACTTGTACAGAAGTTACATCTGTGGTCTTTAGTAATGGCCACCCTGAAGGGAAACACCTGCTATTTACGTACACAACAGCATGTTTGCGTTGCATTTAGATAAGTAAACACGAGAGTACGATTAGTGAAAAGGGTTTAGTTGCAGAAGAAGCAGTGAGTGTGGACACACCTTTGTGAGCCAGGTCCCAGATCCTCAGAGTCTTGTCCCGAGAGGATGATATGAGCGTGAGCGTCCCGTTCTGAGGGAACACCAGGTCCCTGACGACGCCTTCGTGGCCGTACAGATCAAACACAGCATCACCTACAGATGCAGCGAAAGCAGCTTACAGTCAGCGTTGCCGTTATTTCTCAACACGGCGCACATTACACCCTCACCTGAGATAGAGAACTCACCTGTTAACACGTTCCAGATTTTGATCACCCCGTTCTCCAAGCCTGTGGCCAGAAGCAGGTTCTCTTTCGACGGGGTTTTTGCTGGACGCGCGGCTGCAGCTGATTTTGGAGGCCGGGGTCCGAAGGCGAGCCCCCACACCGGGTGGTCACAACTGAAGCTCTTGTCTCCTCGGTCGGTCTCTCCGTTCTGACTCTCTCTGTGGGTGAGAGGAGTCAAGAGTGTTGAAACCATAAAAAAAAACCTCTGATGTAGGCGGTGTGAAGCTACAGTCCATAATTAAATGATGCTGCTGCGTTAAAGTGCTGCAGGACATCAGAGACGCAACGAAACCGAGCAACCAAACAGTAAGATCATTACTACTGACAAAGTGTGAGTTTGCTGGTTTCTTTACCTCGGACGAGGAGGGTAGGACACTGTATGTTTTCTGAGCAGTGCGTGTGTTCGTCCGTGGGATTATTATAGAAACACTACTGATTTCCATCGAACTTAGTGGACAAGTAAAGCACGGTCAGGAAGAACCCTATGAAACCCCGGGAAAAGGGCCTTTCACCGACTAAATGACACAAGTCAACGTGCTAGATGGTAGTAAAGTTCAATAGGAACAACACATATAGTCTATTGTAAAAAAAAAAAAAAAAAAGATGAGTCCATAATACAACACTCATTTACAGATATGTACTTGCTGTATTAACTTAATAGAGCAGAGCACTTGGGGACAGTTGTTTTATAGAGGAAAACAGAAACAATTGTAAATATGTCCACCTGCAGTGTGTAGTGGTTGCAAATTGGTTTCCCACAGAACGGTGGATTATTATCTTCTTGATTTGAATGTATAAAGAGAAGTGGCTACTTGTATTCCTCTACCTCCACACTGTTTTTGATTGTTCCCAACTTCCACTGCTTTATATTACCATGCGCTGGTGTGTGTGCACACGAACAAACCTCAACACTTCTTCAGTGCCAACTGTGCTGCACATCCACAGTTAGCAGAGACAGTAAATCAGTAAAGCTGAACTTATTCTCTTCATCACATCTGTTTTAATCTAAATGAGGACACGCGTTCGCTACGCTGTATGTCACATTCATGCATTTAGTTTTTGGATGTTGATGTGTGGACCTCTTTGAAATATTTTATTCAAGTTAAACAATGTTTAAAGTTAAAGAGCCGAGAGGTTCGATGTACAGCATTCAAAACTAGATATTCAGGGAAAAGTGCCCGGCAAAAACATATTGTATGGAGACCCAAAGCGTCCAATATTACATAAACAATTAGACTTTGTAAGAAATACAAACAGACATGCATTACAAACGTGATATTGTAAAATATATAGATATATTTTAATTAAAAGGTATTTGAATTATTTTAACAATAGCTGAGTTTATTGCACACTTTATTTATTTTTAAATGTGTACTTTCATAAGTCTGTTTCTGTTGCACAATCACATTTTCCCCACTGAGCATCGAGTGACTTTTACTTCAGTCGAGATCAGCACACAACTGAATCTTATGTACTCGTGATTATTTCACGAGTTTTAATTTTTAGTTGTTTAATATTGAACACTTTGGAGCTGCATCACATAAAGGCTACTCCACAAACTGCTGCTGGCAGTAATTGGGAAGTTTATTATCTTTCTGACAAGCTGTGCAAAGTAAAAAAAAAAAAAAAGAAGAAGATCATTATTATTATTGTGAGGTTATATTTTCATTCTTTACGTCTAATGTGTCAGCGACTATACCACGTTAACACGGAAGTCAGAGTAACGAGGGACACTTGAACGCATCGTGGGTGGATTAAACGTCCAGGTACACGTACTGTGAGTCGAGGGGCCAGGCGACCACCCACACGATCCCGTGTCCCATCGACCAGGCGAACCAGGCGCCGTCCGGGGAGAAGTCCACGCTCCACGTCTCACATCCCGCCCGGTCCAGGAAGCACGGAGGACGCCTGGTCTTCAGCTCCAGGAGGAGAGCCGGGTCGGACGCTGGAGACGGACAGAAAGACGACGTAAATTCATGGTTTGACAGATTCATCCTCCGGACGGGTCCCGGGTCCCGGACCCGGACCCCCCCCACAACCCCCCCACCGCCTCCCTCCTGGAGGGTTTAACGTCCAGAGACCGCTGCCTGGTTACGGTTGCGATGACAACAACGAACCGCTCCGCCGTGGAGACGTTACTTACAGGACGGCTGCAGCTCCAGGTTGTTTTCCGTGGAGCACATCGTTCCCCTCTTCGCATTCTTCGCTTTATGGCCAACTTCCTGAGCGTGTCGTCCCTGCGTGACGGCAGCCGGCCATTTAAAGGACGGCGGGGACTTCTCTTAATGTCCGCACAGAGCTGCGACTCCTCCGCTCGTCAGACTGTGAAGAATGCGAGACGAGCTGGTTTCCTGTCGTCTGACTCTCTGACCGTCGGACGCGACGTTGCTCAACGTCGTCACGTTTTTCTTGCATTACGTAACCTCAGGCCACGCCCCCTAGAGATGACAGCGCATGTTGACAAGCCCTCTGGGCTGTTGCTCATTATTACAGCATGACGTGTGCTCCATGTTATCCGGTGCTGTCATGATTAAAAACAACAACAACAACAACAACAACAACATGATAGTCAGCTATGATTGTAGAAATCACTATGATTTGTTTTTTTTTTCTTTTCAAATAAGAAGTCCGAAAAATATAGCAGCACGTGACAATAATTTGGGGTCCGAGCAATAAAAGACGAGAAACACGTGGAAGTAAACCACGTGCACAAATATTGTTGACCAGCTGTTGTTGTCCACGAGCCTGTTGGTGGATGGATTTTGGTGAAATAGAGAAATGACAGTAAGATCTTGAATATCACTGTTGTTAGCAGCGGTGCCTCCCAGCATCAACGATCTGGGTTCAAGCCCATGAGATGAGTTCTTTTCTTCTTCCGTTCTTACAAAAGCATATACTATATATAATTATTTAATCATCTAAATCATAATATTTTGATTTAGATGAACAGTGACTGAGGTTCGCTGCATTATCTCGTGTAAAAAAGTCATATTTTAAAAAAAGTATTAATGGGAGTATTGGGCGATAAAGTTTGTGGTAGTTCAGACTGAAATTCAAGAAATCGGTCAATATTAAATAACGTTTTAATTATTTACAACCATAAGTGGTCAACAACAAAAAACAGCTGAATCTTTTCAAAAGTAAAATGAATGATAAAACTGACTTGAAAAAGCATTTCCTCAGTCCAGTAGCTATCTCAAAACAGTTTCTTTAATTGTAAGGATGGACTTCAGAAAGTTTATGTATTTATGTTAGTATAAAGCTGAACCGTGGGTCAGACCCTGGCTGACTGGAGCTTGAGGATCAAAGTTATTTCTTTTCTGGTTGTTGTTTTATAACGTTTTATTCCTGGAGCTAAGGAGCTAACTGCTACCATCAACCAATAACAAAAATCTTTCAAGCTGGCTCTGTTTGCAAAATAAGTCCTCGACACTCACAAAAAAAACATGCTAAGTTTGTGTTTCTTAAGTTTATTGATTGTTTTTTGTACCATTTGTTTTCGCACTCGTGTCGATTTTGTTTTTCATCTGGGTGCATTTTGTATTTTTAGTAGTCACACCTCGTACCTCCAGCGGGACTCGAACTCCCAACCTCATGTCGTTGCTGCGGGCTCTGAAGCGGCGCCTCCTGATCCTCTGAAGCGGCGCCTCCTGATCCTCTGGACCATCTTCAGCACTGAAGAACAAAGGACAGCAGAGGAAGTGGAACAGGAAGCAGAGTTCACAGAGAGTCCAGCACCGCAGACGGAGGTTTGTTATGACGGGATTCACTTCGCCTGCAGTCGCAGGTAGAAAGACTCAAACGTTTGGTTTTCTGCTGGGAAACGTGGATCACAGCTGCTGCACCTGCGGCTTCCTGCTGACTCAGCTCAACAGGTAAAGCCGCTTCTCTGCCAAGGAGGGAAGTGATGGTTCCAATCCAACCTTTTTCTGTCGATGGTGATTAAACACGTGGTCAATAATCTTTTGGTAAAGTTTAATGAAATGTTTGTGTAAATAAATAAACTGTTGTCCTTACAGTAGATATTGCGGGAAGATATTTAATATCGCTGCAGACTCACTGTTTGACCAAACTGAACCCCTTTGAAAACGATACGTCAGAAGTTAAACGCGTTAAGTGGTTTTACATATTTTAACAAATACGGTGAGGACTTCTGAATTGTCTTTAGGTTGCAGTCAGCCAATGTTTCGACACAATGCAGAGGATTTAAAAACATGTGATATCTCGTGTCCAAAGAATATCTGCATGAGTTATAAGTTGCGGATATAGAGATGTAAACCATCAGAAATACTCAGTATTTGAGTAAACACGTGGTTACAGTCGCAACATTATTATAGCTTACACTTCTACCTTTGTTTTTGGCTTTCGACTCGGTGTCACAAAGAAATAAAATGTCAGAAATGTTGTTGTAATCACGGAAGAAGAATTTAACTTTAACAGACACGTCAAGCCAAAAAAAAAAGTCTACTGCCATCTTAAACACAGAATTAATAATTCATGTCTGAACGCACACTTATGTTTCCAGCAGGCTGGGTTTTAATGCTGGATCTCCTTTTAGCAGCATCGTGCATTATTAAAGCCCCTTGACTTTCTTTTGTGTTTTGGGTTGTAAAGTGTTTTTAAATGTACTGAGACGTTCTCTTCATCATTAAAACATCTGAATATTTACATTTGATAAAACTGGCACATTGGCTTTGAAAGTTTTCTGAATAAACATAAAACAATTCACTGTACTTTCCTTCGTGGTTCCATTCATTTAAAGCTTTCTTCTAATCTGGATTTAATATTTTCTCAAATAAACATTAATTTGATAAATTGTCAAAGAAATTCCATTAAATACGACAGAAGACAAAGTCAAAGTCTGACAACTGACGGTGTGGATTGAACGAATGTTTGGTGTTTTTTTTCCATGAAAAATGGCGTAAATTATTAATACTTTGTAATAATAGTTGTTGAATAATTTCCTGTAAATAAAATAATTAAATATTTATTTAACCATCATTGCTCTTAATTTCAAGTTTCTCTTTCACATCTAATGTAAAGCTGGTTGGATTCAAGACATTTTTAGAGAGTCAGTTTGTTTCTGACGTAATAAAAGCGAGTTACCAACCGACTCCACTACATGTTTTTGATGGTTCTAGTTCAGAGCTTCATTCTAGACCAGGATAGTCAGTGTTAATACGCATGTTTACAATACAGAGAAGATGTTCATAAAACAAAACAACACACAAAAAACATAGAGAATCCCTTTTTTTTTTTTAAAACAGCGTCATTTACTGCATCAATCTCACATTAAAAAGTCTGTACAATCAAATCAATCAGAAATTATCTTACAAAAAAATTCAAAATATTTTCTTTAGAAAATAACAAATCACAAGAGATCTTATTTTTTTTTAACTTTTTTGTACAGGTGTCCTCCACCAATTCTGTTCACATTCTCATTGGGAGTAACTTGCAGTCACCTAAAATGAAACATTTATCTAAAAAACACCCAACACCTAAAATGTTACGAGATCCTCCGGCTCTTCTGTCTGTACAGTATCTTCCTGCTGCTGCGGGCTCAAGTCAGCGGTTTCTGCATCCTCATAATCACCTGAAGAAAAGAGGCACATTTTCACAATCCAAAACATTCAACTACAAACTGTTACAAATTGCCACGCTGAGCTCGTACTTGACGGGATCCGATGTATCTGGACAAGCGTTGTGTGGCATCCGTTGGTTATCGGAGGCAGCCGGGGAACGGCATCTTGAAAGAGCTGTTCGTCATCGGACTCCACCAGACTCAGCACGTCTCCTCTGTCCTCATCCATTTGCCTACAGAGTAAAAAAAAAACAAAGTATTATGACATTGGAGTTCACCTGCAGGTCAGGAACCAGGCTGCATGATAACAAACCCCCGAGACTCCATTTCGCCTGATACCAATCATCAGATCGTTGTTGGCAACTGCTTTTTACACGTTATTGTGTCAACATCCGTGTCCAAATTCCAAAGAGGCTTAAGCAGGTTTTGAGAACACACGCAAGGAAAGTGACCAAATTAAAATGTGCATGTGCACACGAGGAGGCTCATGTAAGAACTCATTCTCACTATCGAACTGATCCGACAGTATTAACGTAAAAAAAAAATAATAATAAAAAATGGAGCAGTTCTCCAACAAAACCAGAGAGGAAAAGAAAAAGGAAGGAGGAAAGAAAGGAAATAAACAAGGCTTCAAATTCTTCCACAAATCTGCTCTGGGAATAGTTTCAACATCAGGTCTCAAGGATACACATATGAACAAATGTAAACAGCATCAAAACAAAAGTCTTTCCAGGGTACCTTTCGGTTTACTCCAAGATGTCAGTGTGTAAAATAGCTGATTGATTTGGGCACATTTCTTCCACAATGCACTACAGAAATTTAGGAGCTTCTTAAAGCTGGAAAAAGAATCCTAACAAACTACGATGGAGGTTTTATTGCTGGTTTGAATGACGTCTGTCAGTAGATTTTGTTTGCATTCTTTCCTTTTGGTACAAAGATCTATCCAGATATTACCAAATCCATATTCAATGCAAGAATATTTGGTTCCGCGCTCTATTGAGGATTGTTTCCAGTCGTTGCATCCTAATGAGCGCAGACCTTAACCTTCAACCAATCAGCATTGACCACCATACACCATAAGTTGTGCACTGAAACTCTGCCGCCGCCGCGATTGTTGCAACGACTCTTAACATCTTCCCACCAGCCAACCCCACTGGTCTCCGACTGACCCTCCCTTTAGAGTAACTGAGCACACCTTATTGGGAACGAGGCTTCCAGACTATAATGCAATGAAGACTGAACCTGTGAGAAGAAGGTGGGCGGAGCCAAGCTAACAAAGCACAAAATGTACACATGGAAGTATTGTTGACTCACTTTAAAAACCTAATACAATAGAGAAAAAAAAGCTTAGTATGAAAAAGATGTGTTATGACTTGTACAGGTTTTAACTGCAGTGGTAGGAGGTGAGGTGTTTCCATGAATAATAAAAAAAAAACAACAACATGGAAATTAACATACAATTAACTACTGAAGAATTACTAAACAGATTGCCGCACAAAAGCTGTTTTTAAGGGCTTTAACTGTACGGATTCAGTCGGTAAGATGAGCAGCGTGAGATAGAGAAGTAAACGTGAGCTACTCACCCAAAACCGTCTCCTGAAACAGAACACGACAACAGAAATCGTTAAATCAGTGCATTTTCTCACACGGTTCAACAATCCAGATGTGCGTGAACACAAAATGCGATGTGTTTAAAAAGCCATTTGATGCACGCATTTTGTGGTTTCTGTGCTTCTGCTGCAAAGACAAAGCAAAGTTTACCGAGGCAGATCCGGTGTCGGCTGGAGTAAACGTTTTTAGCTACGATTACAGCCAATCCCACGATGAGCGCAGCGATGAAGACGCCGATGATCGCCCCCGTGTACGCGGAGGATGCTGCTGAGACCAAACACAACCACAGGAGAGGGTTAGGAGGCGGGACGTGGGTGCAGCAGCAGGTTTGTCAGCATTCCACAGGTGGAGCAACACCTGCAGTGACAAGCTCGCCGTTTACTCCATTCACGTGTGGCAAGAACTGTTCAACCTGTTTACCGTTCATCGTTCCCTCTGACGGGAACTTTTTTTTTTTTAATTTTTTTTTTTTACCAAACTGCAAAACCATGCGAATAATATTTCATCCCAAACTCACTCTTCACCGTGAGGTAGACTTCCAGCTCGCGGACACCCAGCGGGTTCTCGCTCCGGCAGAAGTAGACGCCTTCGTCGTCCTTGCTGATGTTGAGGATGGTCAGCTTGAGGATGGGGCCTTCCTCGGACAGGACGTACTTGGACCCGGCCACCACGTTGTCCTGCTGCAGCCCTTTTCTCCACGTGGTGTTGGCGGGGGGGACGGACGTGGCCTCGGCGCAGGTTAGAGTTACGCTGGTCGCCTCCAGAGCCGTGACCAGCGGCTCGCCTTCAGGGAAAGGAAGGTCTGGGACAGAGAGACGGACACGGAAATGTCTTCAGGTTCTTCTTTTTCCGTAAACATCACTTGTCTGAAGACTCTTTGTGCAATCAGGGGTTACGTTTTTACTCTAGTCGACTCCATAAACCCCAAAATGTGCAGCGAAGCATTTGGTTGATTGATTTACAAATGAAACAAATTCAATCATTGATTGTTTTTGAAGGAAGGAAGAGGATCAGTAAATACGGCACGACAGCCGGGAAACTTCACAGCATAAACACTGGAAACAGTGACAAACATGGAGCCTGGCTCTGACCGAAGGTAACAGAATCCACCTCCCAGCCTCACCACGATTGACGCTTGTTTGTTTAACCGCTGCTGTCAAAACACTGAAGTGCGAAGTGAATATTTTGTGGGGCGGTGTTCGAGCGAGCTGTCTCCAGACTTAATTACTAACCGTCTCCCGGCAGCCGCCCCATATTTGCTCTACAAGCATGAGAGTGGCATCAATCTTCTCTTCTAAGTCCCAACACGGTGAACTATCCCTTTAAATTATGCGATTCATTTTTTGCTGCTTGATATTCATTTTGGTTTTTTACTTCTTCTTTTCTAGTGATGTTTTCAGAACTAAAGTAGCATTAATGTGGTGTTTTATGAATGCTGAAAGTTTCTCGATGGCAGTTCTGGCTATTACTGTTAATTAAACCGTTATTTTTTGGGGGGTGCTTTATTCCACTTAAAGCCGGCTGCTATTGATTAATTTTCTAAATATTTTCTTGATTAATGGTTTAGTGTATAAAATGTACAAAAAATTGCACAAACCAGTAATTTAAAGATCACCTTTAAGCCTTTCCTTTTTTTTTGGTGTTCACATTATTTTGGCTCATTTGACTAGTTCTGATCAACAATCCAAACCAAGAGATATTCAATTAAGAATAAGCTTGAAAAATTAGAGAGTTAATGGATTATTGAAATGATTGTCAACTAATTGAACTATTAGATTTTTTTTTCAGCTGTAAATTGGTTGAATCATTACTTCACTATACCGATACATAAGAAGTCCATTTGGTTACTTATTACATAAGAATATGTCAGAATTTCACCGACAGATTTCTGGATCTGGTGTTCAGGTTTTGGGAACCATCAAAGACGGCTGATAAAACACCAGCGACTCATTTACGCTCACACACTTTTGCATCACCTCATTGTGCGGCGTGTTGAAAGAGAGTTTAATCTCCGGGGACTGCCTGGTTAGATGAAGGGAAGAAGATTGTTTGAAGAAGGCCGTCATGTGATGGTAACTGTTGCAACACTGAGTGACTCACTAACTGTCCACATGTCCCGCATGCAGCCCTGCGTCCTCATGGACAGACTACCGACTGCCACTTCAAATCTAAACTGAACTAATTATTAGAGTATGAATTAGGGAAATGAAAAAGCACCTTATTATTAATAGTGTCACAGTGAAGTGTATACAGTAAGGAGGGCACTGGGATAAAGACATGGACAGAACGGCCTCATTTCTGTAGTAATGTAACATAATGAGTGAATCAGTTTTCCTCTTCTGAACACTGACCTGAGTTTAAGACAGGAGGGACTTGAGGTATATTTGATCAATAAGTAGAGTATGACTCACTCAATGTTCTCTGACAAAACAAATTCTCCTCCTCACATAGTTCACGTGATATTTAGTCATGTTGCAGATGTTGTTTATTTGACCTCGGTTTTTGGAGGGAATAATTCTTTTGTTGAAATCGAGCATGGTGACCAGCTAATGTTGGGATTAGCATGAGGGTATCGATAGCCCTCAATGAAACCTATACATAGTTTAAAACACCTTATTTGACAGGTCCTTACTTGTTGAAATATTTTCTGGGAAGTTTCTTGGAAAGAATAATGTAATGATCATTTCAAACTTATGAACTGTACCATATGAGGGGCTGCCCTTTTCTGCATTGCTAGATATGAAAGCAACTCTGTTACTATGGTTAATCTCATTTTGTTTTCCTATTTTCTGGTTTGTTTTTACTTTACTCAAATCTACTAAATGTATAGTTCTATTCAAGCAGTGGTCATTGGGACATTTCTTTTTACAATTTGGGTTAACCGACCCTTTAACTCCAACATCGTCACCAATCGTTAGAGGCGTCTCGGTGGCCTCTAAAGTGGAAAGTACATAAATGATTCAGCAGCTGCTCATCTCGGGATTGTTACGAGGCTCGTCCCACCACCACGTGCTTACTGAGGGTAAACGAACACGACTTCTCTTGTCCCGGGCCGAGCAGCGGGTGCCGCGCCGTGCACCTTACGGTCTCTCCGTCGGACAGCAGCGAGCGGTTCAGCGTCACCGACAGGCTGTCCGTCACCTGGAAGCCACCGCCCTGCCCCCAGCGGAGCTCCGGGACCGGGTACGCTCCGAGCCAGCTGCAGCTGAACTGGACGCGCGACGGGTCCTGTGCAGACGCCCACATACAGTCAGGGTGTCTGTCGGGGACATCTGGTGAGGACAAATACAGATCGTGAGATCGGTTGTTCTGCAGATGCTCCTGGAGCTGAGATTACCGACCCGCCAACAGTTCATTGTCCTGAGTCCCTGTGATGTTCTTTCCTCTCTCTGCTCTCCCCAACCGGCCGAGGCAGATGACCTCTGAGCCTGTCGGAGGTTTCTTCCTGTTAAAGGGGAGTTGTTCCTTCCTACTATTGGAGGCTTTTTTTCCCTGTTAAAAGGGAGGGTTTTTTTTTTTTTTTCCCAAAGGCAACTACTCATACGGGACTTGTTGAATTGTAGGTTATTTGGTACGATGCCGTAAAGTTCTGTTGGAAGGACTCTACTGTGTTAAGGAACCTGAAATAACTTGTGTTTTGACGTAGCATTGGATAAATAAATTGAACTGAACTGAATACACAGTTGTATTATTTCCTCTCCTGTTCACCTCCTTACACACACACACACACACACACACACACACACACACACACACACACACACACACACACACACACACACACACACGCGTATGTGTGAAACACTGCATGTCATTTTCTTGCTGTAAATCACTTTCAGCTGCATTTCTTGTATGAAAGATGCTGTCCAAAAATAAAGTAAAATTTTGTCCTTTGTCCAGTGAAATACAGGAATATCTTCACCAACCCAAAGTGTCTGTCCTTGTTGTCCCCCTGAGACGTGTTTTGGAGACCACTACTCACCACGACTAGACGGCCTTCTTTTCACAGGATTTTTGCTGATTAAAGCCGAGTGTTCATTTCATTTCATAGCACCTGACCCTTTCCATTCATCCAAAGCGGTATATATTTATTTTTATTTTACTTGTTTTTGTGTATATAGTCTGCGTGCGTGTGTGTGTGTGTATTTATATATTGCTCTTATTTTTTTTCTAAAATAATTATTTTTATCCATCTTATTTCATGTATAGGTATATGTAAATTATTTCATTTTGTGTGCACCTTTTTGTGTTTCTTTGCTGCTGCGACGACTAAATTTCCCCACTGTGGGATTAATAAAGTCAAAGTCGAAGGCGAAGTCTGCTTTTTCTTTTCAAACTCTCTAAACTGTGATGAAGTTGTGTTTCTATCTCAGTGAACAAAGCTTGATGTATTGATCTTCTGATCCTGAGGCCTGCAGTCATCCTGCTGTTTAATCCGCTGTTCAACGCTGGATTTGAACACGTTTGTGAAATAAACCTTTTGTGTGAATAGAAGAAGTCTTAGATCTTTTACTTCAGCTCATAACAAACCCAAAACCAACACGTTGTGTTTCCATGTTTGTTGAGTTAAAAGGGTCATGAGCAATCTCAGGAAGTCAGCAAAAACACAGCAAAGGTTGTGCGTTGGGAATTCAGGAAGTTCATTCATTGTATTGTTGTCATGACTGAAAAACACCCGGAACCTTCTGACGCTGAAGAGAATACCGTCATTTTTACAGAAGATGTCATCACTGAAACGTCTCAGTCAAACGCTGTTTGTGGCAACATCTGACTGAAACATTTTCAATCAAAGCTGCTCTTCTGCTGACTCGCCTGACATGTTTCACTCGTTTCCATGTTGATCTCTTTTGACTCTCACTCGTCTTGGTCTCAGCTGCTGTTGGACCATGACTCATCTTTTTTCCTTTCCGTCTGAACTTATTCACACACACACACACACACACACACACACACACACACACACACACACACACACACACACGTTCCACTGGCTTCAGTCAGTGTCGACCACAAGCTTCTATTTTCTGACCTTTTTGGTGAAAAAACCAATTTGCGGTATTCTGTTCATACCAAAATGTATCGGAACAAATAATAAAATAAAAGTCTTGAAAGTTATTTTGTATTTGGATGAAGTTCTTCTTGATGAATCTGCTTTTGGTAAAATAATCAGAACGATGTGTGGTGTAATGTTCTGTGTGGTGCACAGAAAAGGTATCAAGATATTTTGAGTAATACCGAGCCGTGGGCCCAAAATGTTGCTTTGGAAACCTTCTTCAGTCCTGACGTGAAATCAAATCTGACAGAGTCTCCTGCTCGGTACTTACAGTACACCAGCAGCTGTCTTCTGTCTGTGGATGTGTTTAGAGAGACGGTGTTGACGGCCCTGCAGATGTAAACTCCCTGATCGCTGGGCTGAAGGTCTTCTATCCTGAAGTCCAGCCAGGATTCAGAGGTGAAGGCCAGCGACTGGTTGCTGGACGAGGCGCCTCTGAAGGCCCAGGTCAGGTTCTGAGACGGGTAGGACGAGACGGAGCATTTGAAGGAGACGGACGAGCCCCGGGGGGCGACTAGCGTCCCGTTGGACAGCGCGGTGGTGGGACTGATGGATGTGGATACATTTCCTGGTCCACCTGGGAGAAATGTTTGCAGTGAATTACGACCGTGATTCATCTCATCTGACAGTATCCTGAAGAGGAGCTCAACGTAAGGTAATAATTCATGGGATACGTGACTTACTTTCCTTACTACTTAAACAAATCACATGATTAGTAAATACTGCAACTTGGCACATTTGCAGAAGTAAATGGTACAAAATAAACACCCTTATTTTGAAAGGGCTTTTGGTCACAACTGATGCTAACATAAGTACCAGTAGAAAGCATCACATATTTCAATGGTGTCTGATTCATGCAATACAATTCCATTGTTTTCCCAATAATAAAAACATGAATTGAAAATGATAAATAATTGTTGGTTGCATCATACCAGGGCAGCTGGAAGTATGATTCTCTTATTTTGTCTTGGACACCATCATCCATCACACATACAGCGGCAAGA
Source organism: Brachyistius frenatus (assembly GCF_029030835.1). Classification (NCBI taxonomy): domain Eukaryota; kingdom Metazoa; phylum Chordata; class Actinopteri; family Embiotocidae; genus Brachyistius; species Brachyistius frenatus. Next base: position 374,856 of record NW_027210755.1, read on the forward strand.
AAAAGTCTGAACCCTGAGGAACCAATAGCATACTAATAGCAGTATTTTGGCTTGCTGTCATAATATCATCATACTGTTCTGCAGCGTTATGGTATGACGGATGTTACCAGCAGCGTTGGCTAGTAACTACTTACATGTAAAGGAGTTTATGTTATTAAATTACAAAATAAATCTAATTGTAATTTTTTTGTTACTGAGAAAAAAAACATGTCATTAAATTACAGTTACTTTTCAAAGTGTTGGTGATTATGAAGGGATTTATATCTGAATACATTCCATGAATATATAATATTGATTCTGTTGCTTTGCATCTTTTCACCAACCTGTATTCCCCAGACACGCTCCACTCATTCACCAAGTAGGCCTCCTGTTTAAAGCCTTGTTTCTGATTGGCTCTCTTGTTTGAATTTGCACCGCCTCTCATCTGCCAATCAAATCAGTGAAAGCATTGCCCTGAGCAAAGGTGGGCGGCCATGTTGTCAGATAAGATGAAGAAATATTTAAAGAGAGTTATTCAGGAACCACTGACAGAAAACAGTGGACAGCATTGATCGTTGTTTCATGACTCAGCATGAAGTCGACCTGAATGTCGACCTTGCACGTTAACATTTTTCCTTTACTGTTTGAGTTGTGATCGACATACTTGTGATTTGTTTCGTGGTATTGCTTTAAAATCCAAACTTCTCAATTTCATTCCAGTTATATTGAAGAACGTTTAATAAAAGTTTGACAGTATTCAGTCCTGAGCTCAGTTGGGATGTTTACAATGACTAGTTCAAATTTAGTTTTTAGGACTGTTCAGCTTTAGTTCCTAGTTTAAAATATGTGTTAAACAAGTATTGAAAAGTAATCAAATGGAGCAAACTACATTACATTGATGAAGTAATCAAAACAGTTGCATTGTACCTATTAATCTATAATAAATGACATTTCATGTGACCTTCCCCACACTGGTTACATATGTGTAATAACAAAATTAATCAAATCAATAACAAAATATGTTCAGCATTTTGTCATATTGTGAAGAATATTGTTACCATGGAAATACCCTGAAATACCTTGATATTGTTTGAGGTTGGTCTCGCTGTCACCAGATGAGTATCCAAACACTTTGAGATGACGTTCCCGCTTTAATTCATCACCTTCTGAGATCTCGCACACGTTTTGTCTCACATCAGCAGTTGCTTCTTGTGAACAGCAAACTAAAAACGTTTTGTTTCTTTCTTTATGAGTCAAAGTCGATCCAAACTACACCTCCAATCTCTGACTTTCATCCCTGACTCCACTTTTGTTGACGTCATCATGGCTTCGGGCTTCACATACTTGGACGATGACTGAACGATGTACTCAGAGTGGACATGAAATACGCAGTGATGTTGTGTAGTTTAAATATATTGTTCAATAATGTCACTTAGATGAACATCTGACCGTATTTTGATAATAATTTATAGGCTAAGTTAATGCACATAAATAAAATGTTTGACTTCTTTTTCTTGCCCCTGTCGATACAAGTCTCCTGTTACATTACATTTCATTTATCTGACGCTTTTATCCAAAGCGACTTACAATAAGTACATTTCAGCCATGAGGGTTCAAAACCCAGAACAACAACAATCAAGAAAATACACTTTCTTCAAGAAAGCCAAACTACAAAGTTCTCTCAGTAAGTGACCCGTCTGCTATGTTGGAGAACCAGTTTGTCTTCAATACCAAGATGTTTGATGGACTTCTGGAGAGCAACACCAGGTCCTGTCATCACACTGGAATCGGTACCGGTCATATGCGTCCACTTACCGGTTACCTGGAGCAGCACACGTGCCTGGAAGGTGCTGTTTCCGGGCAGCGTGGAGCTGCACAGGTAACTGCCCTCATCTCCAGGCATCACCTCACGGATGGCCAGACTCCCGTCATGCTGCACGGCGAGGCGCCTCCCGGCGGGAGGAAGGCTCGCGGCGACCTCGAGTCCATTTTTCATCCACGTCGTGAAAGACGGTGTTACATTACCGACGGTGTAACACGGAAGTAGAGCGATGTCGCCCGGTGCGGCTGCCAGGGCCGTTTCGGTGGAGCCGCTACCCGAAACTGCCGCTTTAACGGGAGAGGAAAGAGAAAAGAAAGCCATGAAACTCCTCTGTTCGAGCGCACCTGTGTTTTGTGAGCGTGCGCGCAGGTACAGCAACTCACCTGTCGCAGAGAAACACAGGTGGAGAAGCGCTGCAGCTGCGACTATCTTCATGATAACGTCCCTACATCTCCCTCAGATGTCAGCGAACAAAAGGCTTTCCGGTCCAAACCCGTCTGACTAGTCCACCTGCGGGAGGCCGTCTGTGACACGCGGTGACAGCCCGGGCAGCAGTCCGCCCATCCCAACCCGCTGGAGGACCAGAGAGGCAGCAGGTGACCGTCTGACGGGACCGGACCTCTGCGGCAGGTTCAGGACCAGCTGTGTTTACTGGAGCACGCTGATCCGGAAACCTGGGCACGAGGACACCACACCTAGAGCTCACCTTGTTAAAGGCACAGGCACAACATTTTAGACTACTTTTTGTCGTTAGATGATAAATTAGCGGTCTTTCTTTCTTTCTTTCTTTCTTTCTTTCTTTCTTTCTTTCTTTCTTTCTTTCTTTCTTTCTTTCTTTCTTTCTTTCTTTCTTTCTTTCTTTCTTTCTTTCTTTCTTTCTTTCTTTCTTTCTTTCTTTCTTTCACTAACCTGACCATTATACATTAAAAGACTAAAATATCACAAAATAAAACAAGTAATATTAGTATTATTACACCGCACATGCACTTATGAGACGACTAAGAACAAACAATATGACATCATTATAACACTTTCTTTGTTTGTTTGTTTGTTTGTTTGTTTGTTTGTTTGTTTCTTTCTTTCTTTCTTTCTTTCTTTCTTTCTTTCTTTCTTTCTTTCTTTCTTTCACTAACCTGACCATTATACATTAAAAGACTAAAATATCACAACAAAATAAAACAAGTAATATTGGTATTATTATTTTTTAGATTTTTTTTTTTTGTGATTTTATACACTTTATTAATCCCCGAGGGGAAATTTCTTCACTACAGTAGGGGGGCTGTCAGGGGGGAGATGCTGCAGCAGGCTGCCACTAGCGCGGCGCCAGGTAACCTGACCTGAGGTGCATGTTTTTGGATTTATTATTACACCGCACATGCACTTATGAGACGACTAAGAACATGCAATATGACATCATTATAACACTGGACGGTGGTTAAAGTAAACTACATTATGAATGAAATATAACTTAAATAGCAGTGATGTTAAAAACTCAGTTCTGTATAAATATTCCTCACATATTAACAATATGTGTAAAACAGGTCTCTGGTAGGAGGTATAGTCCAGACTTTGGGAGCAGCAGCTGAGGAGCTCTATGTAGTTGCTCCTCTGGATCTCCTTCTACGATCAAAAGCTACATGACAGTCATGAAACGGGACTTGTTTTGATGATTGGCTGCCTGAATGGTTTACTACAGGATATGATAGTAAAATACCAGCTGGGTGGTCCTTTCATTGATTTGATTTAAAAAGACATAAGAAGGTATGTTCGGTATCATCTGACGATGAACGTGGGCCCCGATTGAAATGTCGCCTTAAATAATGCAGCACAAGGGAGAATAATGTACACTGTGTGTGCTGCTTTAACATAGTTACTGTTATTTTCACTGAATAAACCTGCCGTTCCTGTAAAACATGTGCAACATACTGTGTATGTACTCTGGGTGATCAATTCAAATGCGATCCATGCGGGAAACTCTCATTTAGCAGGTTGCATGACTGACAACATGACATTATAAATAAATAATTGCTGATCTAAATAAACCAAGCCTTTGCACTGATGAACGTGTGCGTTCATACCAACTCAGATTCATAGCAATGTTAGAAATTGCTAGAAAATGTCACGACTGTTTATGAAACCGGGCTCCTCAAGTCAACTCAAACCTCTGTGCTAACATTCAAAAATATATTACAACAAAATCGTGTCATGGTGGTTTCAGGTGTTTTGTAGGTACTACAACTAAAACACTATGCAACCATAGACCTTCTCTAACCGGAGGGATAACGATGCATCTTACGAGTGTGGCAAACAGACAGCAATTGTTTAACAGGGGACAAAATATTTTGTAATTCAAAAAGTCAATCACACATTTTCCTCACCAGTCTCTAAACATGGGATGTCTGGAAAGTGTGTTACTGGAGCGCGGGAGCTTGGAGGAGGGACGAGCTCAGCAGTGATCTGACTGACGGACGTTTCAGCCAATCACAATGCGCGTTGTCATGGAGCAACTGCGCCCTCTGGTGGTCGCTCGCAGCGGGTGCTGTTTGTTGCCGTGTGTGCCGTTTACGTGTCGTCAGTTTACTCGGACAGAAAGAAAACTGAATTCAACACACAGCATCGAACAGAAGAAGCACCAAGAAGTTCATTTACTTTTCAATGAACTTGGCATCATAATTAGGAAGGAGTCCTAAGGAGGCGTTTAGAGTTACTAACTCATCATTAATAAGAACAAACAAAATCTGTGATATTATCATTCTTTACAAATGTCGATAGTTTATAAAACATGGAAGGCTTCAGCAGGGACTTTACAAAACACGATTATCAAAGGTAGTTTGTGAAGGCTTTGCTTCAAATGTACTTAAAAAGTATGTGCGTATTTGGTTGAATTGTTCAACTCCACGGACCACGCTCTCGACCAGGTCCCAGATCTCGCGGCGGCACGTGAACGCACCACGTGATCGAGCGTGTCAGTCTGAAGCTGCAGCGAAACGACGACAGCGCAGAGATGCCCGTTGATTTGAGCCAGTGGAGCGGACCTCTGTCCCTGAAGGAGGTCGAGGAGCAGCCGGCACAGTCCCTGACCATCAGATATGACTCCGTGGAGATCGACGAGCTCGGCAAAGTGCTCACTCCAACACAGGTTAGTCCGCTCAGTCCCGCTGGCCGGCCACGCGTCGCTGCTGGGTTCACCTTAAACACGCATGATACGGGACGGGACGGTAACACCGGACTAACGCTGGTGGATTACTTTGGCGTCAGTGTGTTGACCAACATGCGAGCAATGAATCGGGTTACGTAATGGCCGCAGCCTTGTCTGCAGCTGGACTGGAAGGCGAACAGCGCCCCCTGGTGGGCGCCGGCCGCCACAGCTGCAGCATCCTTCTCCGCTCAAAGTTGACGCGCTCGTTTGAATCGCTTCTCCAGGTGCAGAATCGACCCTCCTGCATCGAGTGGGCGGGATGTGACCCCGGTAAACTGTACACGTTGGCCCTGACCGACCCTGACGCTCCCAGCAGGAAAGACCCCAAGTTCAGGTGGGAAGAGACGCTGTGTGACTCCTGTGTGTTTTGGTGCTGTTGAATCATTGGTTGTTGTTGAAAAGCTCATAATATGCAGAATTAAATAACACACCTTATGAAGAAGAAGAGACATTTGGGCTAACGGCAGTGAACTTAGGAACACATAGATGCACGTTACATTTCTGGTTTTTGTTTTTTTTCTATAGGCTTTGTAAACAAAAAAGTGATTTCAATATAAACTTTAATATCCAAAGCTTTCTACTGACATGTACAAATAAATCACTGACGATGACAGGTAGACGTAGTCTAAATAAATGTTGTACTATGGAGGTGCTAATTCTGCACAACAGATTGATGCCAGTCAAACCTCAAATGGGGGGAAACTGATGGAAACATGACGTTTCTGTTAGTTTGATCTGGTTAGAAATAATGCTAATGAGTCGACGAAATAAATGCAGTCAGCTGAAATGATCGCGTTCGGCCGATGATGTAATATTTGTGACGGGCCTACATGTGCATTGCTATATTTGTGTGCATGAAAACAAAGATGGCTTCTCCTGCTCCAGATTTTGCATCGTTTTGAATTCATGGTGGTTTAAACAAATTCCCGTTTTTCTGAAGGGAGTGGCACCACTTTCTGGTGGTCAACATGAAAGGGAATGACGTGTCCTCTGGCTGCGTCATGTCCGACTACGTGGGCTCCGGTCCGCCCAAAGGCACAGGTGAGACAATGAGGGTAGAGACAGAAAGTCCAGGGACAAAGACGGTTTCTGTAACACTTGGACTTAATGTTTTAGCAACTTATCATTAGATTGGTGTGCAATGTTCAGGGTTAAATTCAACTGAATTCCTGTTTTAAGTTGGACACTGAACTGAAGGTGAATTGGTGCAGACTTTCCTTTGTGAAATGAGTTGTGTTAAAACTATGCCGGTGTGGTACGTCTGCAGCCTTCGCCGCTCCGACCTGATTTTCTCCGAGGTTTAACGAGTGTTCGTCCCCCCCGCAGGTCTCCACCGCTACGTGTGGCTGGTGTACGAGCAGCCGGGCAGCGTCTCCTGCTGCGAGACCGTCCTCACCAACCGCTGCGGAGACAACCGCGGCAAGTTCAAGATCCAGAGCTTCCGGCAGAAATACAACCTGGGAGCTCCGGTGGCGGGAACCTGCTACCAGGCGGAGTGGGACGACTACGTCCCCAAACTGTACGAGCAGCTGGCTGGAAAATAAAAAGAAAAGAGACTCCTCCGCTGCTGGTCTGGAGGAAATTCCCTTTCTTGCCAAGAAGCATGAAACCCCAACAGGGACAAAAGCAGTTTGTGTGCCGCTGAAAAGTACTTTGTTTCCCTCTGTTGCCTTCCCGTGAAGTGAGAAAGATAACATGACGTCACCTGTACTCATAATGCAATAAATCTCTCAAACACTGAAATGGTTGTGTTCTTTGTAGAAATGTCTAAAAGATCGCCCCACTGTGTCGGATGCTCCTTAACAACACATTATTAATCATTTTATAAAATATTATCAGGGCCAGCTTTTCAGTTGTGGAGGAGGGGCCGATCTAACTGCTCATTTGCGGAACATAAAGCAGTAAGATCGCTGCGGTCAGGAGGAATTATAATACCAGTTATTTTTTTTTATATCCAGCAGACCTTCAGTCAACTTTCTTTTTGCTGACAAGTGGGTTTTCATTTTCTCAAACTGGCCTCTGTTTGCTTCGGCCGGTTCTCGCATTTGAGACGAGGATCTGTCATACGGAGCAGCAGCCCGACAGAGTGACTTCACCCTACTCCTACAATACGACAACAATAGTTCCAACTGGACCATGAACAGCTTCAGGTGGAATATTTAAAGGTCCCATATTGTAAACATTCAAATTCCCACTATCCAACCCACTGCGTTGAACTCAGAAGAGATTCAGCCAATCAGAAGAGAGGGTGATTAAAATCAATGTGCCTTAAAGAAACAGAAACCAAACAGTCTGTTTTAGAGAGGAGACTTAATACGGTGTTGAGATCTTTTGTGGCGTTTAAGACCACAAAAATATCTTCTGGAAATCAAATAAAACTGAAAAAAGTATCAAATATAGGACCTTTAAAACAAAGCTCAGCTGAGGACTTGACATGTTCGCAGCGCTGAGGTTAGAGACCGCCGAACTTCTTAACCAATGTAAATCTAAAGCTTAACATACTGTATTTTTCGGTTTGTTTTATTTTACACAGTGAATATGATGATTTTGATTGGACATATATAACAACACATCCTTAGCTTGTGTGATGAGCACTTTATTTACAAATATAATTAAAAGCTCTGACAGATTCATGCTTTCTTTTAACCTGGAAAAAAATTAAAGTGCATGCAATAATAAAGCATCATACTGGTCTGGTTTTATAAGAAAATACACAGCTCGAGAGTTGTGTAAAGCAAATGAAAAAAAAAAAAAAAAAAAAAAAAAAAAAAATCTAAATGAAAATCCCATTGATAGATGACAGGACCTCAAATACTATCCGAGGAGGGGGGAGAAAAGAAAAAGAAAAGAAAAAGCGCCTTTAAAAATTTATTTTCTGATTTGAATGACAGTTAAAATACGATACGAAAATAAGTAAAAGCTCTCCATAAATCCTTCTATACACAAAGTACAAGTTCCCCTGCCCTCCCCATGAAGCCCTTTGTGCTAGCTGGGAGTTCACGTGTCACATGTATTATTTTTCACATTGGCTGCCAGTGCAGAGAAATCAGTACGATACACATGTGGAGTACCATGATTCACCCCCTCCAGTAATCAAATTCACCCGCAGGAATCACATTGAGTATCAGCGTACCTGTATGTACATTGTGAGATTTTTCCCTCAAAGTATCAAATTTGTCCTAAAAATGTCCTGATGAATAAATACCAAAAAGACCGACGGCTGCAGAGGGATCTGTTGTTTGATTTATCGCTTTGAGAGATTTGTTTTTGCACTTCTTGAGACCCCCAAAAAACCAAAGTAAGAAAAAGCCTAATCACCTCTGGAAATGCATGATCGTGGAACAATCTCTGCCCTCATTTTTCTCTCCCTCCTTCTCTCGACTTCCACTTTTAGTCACACCAAAAGTGTCATCATTGCACAAGAAACGAGAAACACGGTGACTATGTTATCATTATTCTTACAAAAAAACATGACAACTACAGGAAGTTATCCAGCATTTTTTTTTTTTTTTTTTTTCGTCATCTTGTGACACCACGAGAGGCGAGGAGGGGGGAGGAAGTTTAGGTGGGTTTGGGGCACTCAAACCTGCCATCGACCTCCTGACATGCCCAGGAAACACACTGGAGCTCAATCTGGAGCTCTTGTTGTTGTTTTTTTTCCTGTTTTTTTTGTTTGTTTTTAATGCGTCCGTGTGTTGGAGTTGAGGGCGACAGCGGCAGCAGCAGTGAACACCTGCACCGTCGGGTCAGGTCGGGTCGGGTCGGGTCGGGTCGGGTCAGGTCAGAGGAGAGGAGAGGTGTTCTGAGGCAGACGGACGCCCGGGGACAACGAGAGACGGCGGCGGCGGCAGCAGCGGTGGCGGTCCCTCATCTGTAGTCGTCCTTGGGAAAGTCCAGGGTGCCCAGGTTGCCGAAGCCCAGACGCAGGCTCTCCATGTCGAAAGTGTCGATCTCCCGCTCCTGGCGCTCCAGCAGGTGTTTGATCCGGTCGGTTCGCTCCTTCTGAAGGGAAACCAGCTCCTCTTCAATCTGCAGGAGACACGGAGCAACGAGGAGCATTCAGTGTTTGACGCCTGTAGTTTAGTTCTCTTGAACTAAACGTTGGTTGTTTTTGTAGTTGGTTTTTTTTAAAGGTAAATTAATGCAGGTTGAGACATGTTTAGATTTTTTTTTTTATAAAACCCAAAACAGCTTCAAATACATTACCTGAATGTTGACGTTTGCTGAGTGTGCAAAACCATAACTTAATTCTAAAAACAGAAATGGGTTTCATTATCAAAACTATCCGTGTAATTTCATGTTTTGTTCAAATATCCCATGAAAACATGGTGTGCAGGAGGTCTATCACACTTTGACTTGTGAAAGCAGAAAGAGCACGAGACCCGATACATCTTATGTTTCTCCTCCAATTAAAGGTCCCGTATTTTACACTTTTCCTTTGTAGTCGCAGTTTTGATATAAATGAGAAGAAATATGTGGTTTTAAGTAACAAAATCATCTAAATATAGTTTTACATCTCCTGTCTTAATAACCTCCCTGGGGCTGTTTTGTGTCTTTAAGGTGCATTGATATCGATCGCCCTCTCCTCTGATTGGCCGACTCTCTTCTAAGTGACGCAGGTTTACTTCGGTCCTGTAGCTCGTTAGCTTCGTGACAGAAGGACCAATCGGTGTTTTCTTCCACATGCGAGGTTGGACAGTGGGCGGGGCTGAGACCGGACATATGACATTACCGTTAGTTTGTGACATCACAAACTCACGTAAGTCCAGGCAGCTCATCTAAATGACACAGTTGCTGAATAGAGGCTGCGTGTTTCTCGGTGTACGGAGCATTTTGATACTTTCACCGGGTATACGCAGCACCGTGACCTGCTTATCAAATCTACATCTTTACAATATGGGACCTTTAAATATCCCAGTAAGACCAGATCTACCACATCAGCCTTTATCATGAATCGATATCTTTTGATTTGAGAGAAGTTTTCCCGAAGCTGTGAGGCAGGGCAGGTGTAGGAACACGTAAAAGACCAACACCCCTGCGGCTACGATCTAAAACCTGTCCAAGTTTTATGCAAGCACGAACTAGCAGAGGATTGCAAAAGTATTATATCTTTTACCATCATCTTAATCTGGGGAGAGAAGTTTACTGGGTTTTATGTGACATCACCAAATACATCCTTCTTTACTTTTAAGGGCCTTAAATTCCTGGTCAGGGATCGTTAATATCACCTGTAGTTAATAAACCTTAAATTGTTCTTGTGCATTAGCAAGCTGGTTGTCATTTGTTCTCAGAAAACCAACGCTGCTTTGTTCAATATAATGATAATAAAGACTCAACCAAGAAGCCCAACTTTTCTTCAGGTTTTTACGTGTGCAGGAGCCGATCAAACAAAGATGTGCTGTCCCAACAAAACTAAAAGGAATGTGATGGAGCTGTCAATCAACGCCTACATACGCCTGGGAGGAATCTAACCAAGCAAGTCAGAGTACGTGCGGCTGTTCATCATTATGTGGGTAGTATGTTGGTAAAAAACATGATCTGAGGGTGGATTATTTAAAAACAGGAGAAACAACTGACATCATAATGCAGTTGAACACACCACGGTACAAACTGCAGCCTGAAAACGTACAATAGGGCAGTCGTACAGGATAGAAAACATTACTGCAGCTGTTTCATATCCTCAGTAAATACCATTAATGACGTGCCGTACGATGTTAAACGCAGACTTCGATGTGCATCGTTTAAGTGTGTGAAGTTGTGTTGGAGTTCCACCAGCTGGATCGTTCAGCCGAACACACACATCCACAGGTGCAGACAAAGCCCCGCGTGGCGCAGTACGGCAATCTGGCCCACTACTGAGCATGCACAGAAAACTCCAGACTCTGACCATGAACAGAACCGGAGGACAATAGTGCTTCGAAAAACCATGACATCATCCCGGCCCCGGTGTGCAGATCCGAATGCAGCCAGGAGATGGCAACACACCATCACAGCTCGCGCAGGCTCCACTGGACCCGGCAGAACTGGATCAGGGCGGCATTTCAAGGGTCTCTTCCTTTGTTGTCGGAGTGCTGTCTACTAGACTGTAGCGATGACGTCGGTCACTTTGGAAGGAGGCGGACTGGGCCGTCCTCATCTTATCACATGTCGTTGGTATACATGGCAGGCTGGCTGAATAGTCCCACTGAAGGTGACAGATGTCTCCATCAGGAGTATCTTGCAGCCACGTTACGGGACAAAGATTGATACAACTGTCAAATTAAAGTGAAATTATAACAAAGCCAAACAACAGCTGCGTTTGACAGAATTAATACTGATGTTGTAACTGATGATGATAAAAGCAAAAACAAGCTAGAAAAAGAAAAAAAGAAGAAGCTGAACTGTGTTAACTGTGATATTAAAAAGAGACGATGACCAAACTGTCGGAGGAGGACGTGATTGTCGTCTGGACATTTCAGCCCGGTGAGAGGAGTGTGTTTGAAGGGGGTGGGGTTGGGGGGGTGGGGGGCTGTGTAGAAGGCCTGCCGCGGGCATCACCACCTGCGGTGCGGGAAAAATCTGTGTGTGTGTGTGTGTCTGTGTGAACCTGCGAATGTCTTGTCTGGGTCGCCGTTCATTTCCGCGCCACCCGCTGACATGGATGCAAAATGTGCATTCGGGACAGTTTGCTTGAGCATCGATGCGGACCGGTCGGATTTAAACACAAAGTGCCGCTCCGGAGGGTTTCTCTACTTCACGTATCGTTAAAAACTCCTGGTGGAGCCGGATGGTGGAGAAGATGTTTTGTTCCTCCTTTCTATAAAAAGATGGCGTCACTATGTTGGTCACTACTTTGTGCATTTTATGAAGTCTTCAGTGATCTGTGGCCCTAAAATTACAGAAATGGTTCAGTACGCTTCAGACAAAGTGTTTGTAGGAAGTTTCGTGTCAACACACCGAAAGGCAAAAAATCTCTGTAGGTGTCTAAAATGAGCACATTTGAATCTTGAATCTTACAAACGGGGAAAACACAACGCACATGTTCCGACAGTCTTTTTCCTCAACGTGTTGCAAAACATTTGAACGGCGGCGGCCTCTAACTCACTCGTGCACCGTACAGACAGACGGGGCAGCTAACGATTCTGTTTGCGTCGCTTCTTGTCTCCGTAGGACGTGTTGTCCTATAAATTCTTGTCGAATTTCTTTTCTCAAACACATTAAATGAGTTTTGTTTGAAATAAAAGATAACAATTGAACCGGGCGGTTGGAGAAGTGGACGCGTCTCCCAGCAAACAGGCGACGTGAGGGAGACGTTCGGATCACGTCGGTGTGACTTCTGTACATCTGGTGGACGTCCAACACCAGTTCAATATCTGAACATCTGAGTCCGACCCCGTTCGGACACCCAAGACGGGTTCAATATATTCTGGCTGCTCAGAGGACGTTAACTGACGTCTGCTGGACGAGTCTGTTCTCACTGGGCCTCCTTTAGTTGTTTTAAGTTTATTACCAGAAGATAATTCGTTTTTATACCCGAGAGGGAAGAAATGTTTTTTTTTTTTTTACTTTTAAGAAGGAACGTGTCTTTGATTATTTGGGGAAGTCATTCCTTCTTTTGCTGACAGTCAGAAACGCGTCCTCCGTGTGTTTTTAACTCGACCCCACGGACCCGCAGTGGATTGAAATGAATGAAAAGTGTGTCGTACAGAGCCGACCGAACGCGTGTCTCCTTTATAAAACACTCAGAGTGTTTCCTTCACTGCACCTTTTGTTCCAGGTGAGCCCGGCGCAGCGACACCTTCTGCTCCAGCTTCTGCTGCTCGCGCTCGTGCTGCGCCTCGGTCTGCATCTTGATCTTGCTCTGGTAGGCATTGAGCAGCTCCATCTCCTGCTGCAGCTGCTGCCTCAGGGCCTGGCACTCGGCTTCCTGGGCCTCGTCCAGACGCAGCTGACACAGCCGACCATGGACCGCGACGGGGGAGAGGGGAGGTTATAAAGAGATGGAGAGGAGGAGGGTGGGGAGAGGGGGGGGGGGTACATGGACAAGAAACACAGAGAGAGGGAGGGAGGGAGAGAGAGAGGGAGAGAGAGAGGAGAAAGAGGCATCAGAGACAGAGAGGAGGGGACGAAGGGCAACGGGGACAGACAGGACAGTGGAGCGGGAGGTGGGAGGGCATGAGGGGAGATAGTGAGGGTGAGATGAAGTGGGGAAGGTGGACCAGAGAGATATACGACAAAGACAGACAAGGAGGAGAAACATACAAAAGTATAAGCAACAGGTGTCTCATTCAGAAAAAAGAAAAAAAATTCTTATCGTCGATTCGGCATTTATTGGAACAGTAAGTTGAAAAAGACGAGAGAAAAAAAAGCAGCGTGACTGTCTCCCCACTCACCGCCTGCGAGGCCATCATCTCGTTGATGCTCTGCTCGTATTGCTCGGCCAGGATGGCCAGCTTGCGTGTCTGCTCATCCTTCAGGGCCTTGAGCACCGTCTTGTGCTCGGCCTTGGGCGTCACCTCCATCTGGTGGTGGCGCAGCGCCTTGTACTGCTTGGTCTGCACTTTGCATGTGTCCTGGAACTGCTTCTTGATCTGCAGCTCCAGAGCCTGGAGGACGGAGACGGGAGGACAGAGACGGCGGAGAGGAGGAGCAGATGAACGGTTTTAAAACTGGCCGGCTTAAAATGAGGAGAGATTTCTGCTGCTAAAGGTTAAAGGTCAAACACAGCCACAGGCGGAAATCACAGTTCCCGTCGCTGTTAACCGAAAAAGCGAATTCAAATCAAATGAAATTCACGATTTGTGTGTTCTTCCACCATTTTTCCAAATGAATCCGTTACATTCATGTTGCATCACTCTTTTATGTTGCTCATTGCTTGCGCCATCTTAGAGGTGGATCCCAGTTGTCTTTTCAAAGACAGCTGAATTTAATATTTTTTCAAATGGTGGGAAACACAAGCAGTTTCTTTCTGCATTTCAAGCACCTGTATCCGTCCGGCTGCAGCCGAAACATCGATAAAGTCCTGCTTGGAAAACGTTACCACCGTCTCTGTGCTGACTCACTTTGAGGTTCTTGGGCTGCTGCCGGAGCTCCAGCACGTGCTTCCGATGGAGTTCGCGCTCGCGTCTGTTGTTGTACTCGATCTGGTTCTCCAGCTCGGTCTGGTGCTGCAGGCGGATCAGGTCCATCCGCAGCTTCTGCAGCGTCTTCAGCTGCCTCTGCTCCAGCTCCTGCGTGGACTCGTCGTGGCGGATCAGCATGGCGTGCTCCATCTCCTTCTGGGTCTTCTTCTTGTTCAGCTCCTGGGTGAACCAACGGGAGAGGTGGAGGAGGGAAAGGTGACATTCACAGTTTCATTTGGACAAATCCAATTTCCTGTTTGCAAGCTTACAGCGTTTCCAGTCACTATCATCATCTGGAAAATCAATAACCGTCCTACAATAAATCATTTCCATTCACTTCCATTCAAACACTTCCCGAGTTTGATGAATTTGTCCACAGAGAGCCTTTCGATTTTTAAGACTTCCTCCAGATTTACACTTCAGATTTTCAGATTATGACATTGTTGGCTTGCTAAACTCTGTAATAATCTTCTTATCGTTAAGAAGTAAAAAACATAAACACAATGGGTGTAATTATTTGAGACACGCTGCTGTTCACAAGGAATTATTTTTCCCACCAACATCTCCAGAAATAAACCCAACAAACAGGGATTTCACTGACGATTACGGGTTCAAACTCTCTAACTGGACACGTTTGGTGAAGTGACCCCCGAGTTGGACATTTCACAACGAACTGAACTATCAAATCCATTTTTGATGTACGTCCTCGCGCACCTCTCGGATCTGCTCCTGCTCCAAGTCGTGCCTCTTGATCATGACTTTGCGCTTGAAGGCGCGGCAGTTCCTGTCGTAGAAGACCCTCTGCTGGGCCAGCAGGTGGGCCTCCTCCTCGGCCTGGGAATGCTGCATGTTCTCCTTGTGCTTAGACAGACGCTCCTGCTTCTCCTTCTTGGGTGTGCTGTGGTCCTCGTTCATCTCCTGAGGAGAGGACGGAGGAGACAGAGGACAAGTCAGAGTGGGCCAATTATCGGCTAATATTATATAAGACAACTGGTAAATTTGGGACAATCCATTATGGACAGTATGTAATGAGCTGAAGAGTTTGGGATAAATGAGAAATAAAGGTGGTGTAAGCAACCAGTTTTTATAGTGTTTATAGTGAGATCATTCGGCAAACTCCGGTTGACCTTTAATTTTGAACTACAGCTGACTTCTACAGCCACAGGAAGGTTAATAAAAAAGAGAAATCAAATTCAGCCCCATCGCTCCATTTCTCAGTACGACTTCTCTTTCTCTTTCATGGGCTTTGAGGTAATCTACAACTCGCGTTAATGCACTGAACACATGAGCCTGATCCCTGCTCTCTGCGGTGTCTAATGCCGTTATAGCCCTCAGTTGGTGGGAAATATCTCTCCCTGCCAGCGATGCTTTCTTTTAACTGCGCTGACCTAATTTTGGTCACTTATCTTGTAACTGAAAAACACAGCGTGTGCATCACTCCCAGCCCACAGGAGCTTTCTCTGGACTCTTTCAAGGTTGTGGGGGCACACAAATGCTCCAGTGTGCGTATGGATTTAATGTGTGTTTATACATGTGTAGGAACATAGTAAGTAGGCTGAGTGACTCAACACGACTTCTCTGGAGGTTCTGAATGTTGCATGTATGTGTAGGAGTGCTGATTCAACAGTAAACAGCACACCGGACCGCGTGTCACACACGACGGAGGCGCGCACAAAGGAAACCGGCGAATGGTGCACACCTCCTTAATCTTCTCCTTGCAGAGTTTGTACTGCTTCTTTTGATTGTCCAGAAACGTGGTCAGCTCCTTCTTCTGCTGCGCCACGATCTGCTGCTGGAACTTCTTCTCATCCGCCTGCGCCGTCTTCATCTGGAGGACACGGGAGACAGGAGGAAGACGGCGGTGAGAGGGTCAGGATTACCCCCGATGTTCTGTAAAGACTCGCCCACGCTCCGCTTCTCATCCTAATGTTTTTACCCCAACCCTCACATGTCACTCCTCATGCATATAGCCAACCAACGAAGGCGACACTTATCGGCCAATCAGAGGCATCAATCAGCCCGATCAGGGCGGCTCTACGTGGAAAGCAGGTGGGAAAGTAAACTAATGCAGACTAGGTGATCAGCACTGAAATGTGGTGCCTTGATAATCCATTTCTCATTCCTGTCAGTTTCAAGCAAAAGTATGAAACATTCTCTGGACTTTTTCTTTGTTTTACATCATTGTAAACTGAATACATTTCAGTTTCAGACTGCAGATCAGAGAAAGCGAGAAATAAAAAGACGTTACTTTGGTCTCATCAAATCTCTAACAGGCATATTTCACAAATTGGAGGAAGATGTTAAATTCCAACATGAGCAGGTTTAGATTCGGGACTGTACTGCCTGGTTAGATGTCCAACTTTGGACAAAAGCAAACAAAACAATTTCAGTTTTAAATGCAAAAAAAAATAAAATCAACTTTCAGACAGGAAAGTATGCAGCTTTTTTACAGGGAGAGTAAATAAGCAAATCCAGTATCTGTTGAGTGACATGTCGCCTACGTGTGACAGTGTGTTTATGTAGCTGTTAAGGCGTACATGCTTGTCTATATGAACAGATACACTATCTTCCCCGGCTGCTCCAGCACACTGTGTGCTAATCACCGAGATATGCAGCTTGTTTTTCAGAGCGTGACACACCGTGACCCCTTTCTGCCCTTGTGTTTCACGGTGTGCATCATTGGGTAGCAGCAGGGTGTAAAGTTTTAACAGAGTTTGACTGTGCGCTCAATGTAAAACTGAGGTTGGAGCATCGCGGTTCGAAAACAGTGACATTTTTCAAATAAGTTCCACAAGCAGCTATAGAGTTATAATAACTTCAATATCATGTCCTCCCCTGTTTTTCCAGCGCAGAACTCGTCCCTCGGCCAACTGCCGCTTTACACATGTCGGCCTGAGACATCATCTGTGAAAGAACTTAGGAGTTGCTGTGCTTGTGCCTCCACTCGTGTGCCATAACCCCACCACCCCTCACAAATCCCACCTCTTTCTCGGTGTGCACGGCATGGCGCTTCGCCAGCTTCTCCAGCTCGATGTAGGCGTTGTTGGCCTGCGTCTCCACCTCCTTCTGCAGCTTGAGCCGGTGCTCGTCCATCTCGGCCTTTAGCTTGTTCTCCAGGGCGATCAGCTGCTTCTGGTGCTGCCGCCGCATGCGCTTGTAGCCCGACATCTGCTCCCGCAGCTCGCTCTCCTGCTCATGCTCGTGGATCTGTTTGGTCACCTGCGGAGAAACGAGAATTCGGAGATGTGAGCGCTGAGATTTCAGATTTTTTTATCAGACCACAAAACCAAATTATTTCACACAGACACACTGCACAGCGCAAACAACGAAGCTTAACATGTCACCTGTTTTTTGTAAACATTGATAGACCTTGATTTTGTTTTCGTATCAGAACTGAAATACTGTAAATCTGTACAATTCACCCGCAGCAATCAGCAACACTTGTCGATTTTACAGAAGCAACAAAGAAGCTTCGACATGTGACGGGAAATCTAAACGTTCGAAAAGAAATGCTGTGAAGTCCACCGAGAGAGCCCAACAAAAGCTCTTTCATCTGACCGTCGCACATACATCGCACAGCTACAGCATCCAACAGACAACCACAAAGCATCTCATATGTGAAGAAAAACGTTCTACAAACAGTATTAACCAGCAGCTACATAACTAAACTCAATCGGAGATAAGTACCACCTGCATGTCGTAACACTTCCTCTAACCCTTTTTGTTTTCCAAACCGAAACCTACGTCTGAACCACCAACCTTAGGACAGAACGGGTTCTCCACATCTTGGCGGGACTCGCTCCGCATCTTCTCATAACTGCCACCTGAACTCCTCAGGCCAAACATGATGGCGACTTTAGCCAAGTGCACCAGCATCCAGGAACCTTGAGCAGCATCCTCTGCCCGACAGAACCCTGCCTGAGCTCCGATGCCACCCCGAGGCTCCCCCCACTCTTTACTGGACTCTTAAACCCCCCCCCCCTCCTTGGTTCGCGCCCCGGGCACGCAGCGGCCGAGGCAGACGTGTGAACTGTGAATGAGGCAGGCCGACTCCGCGGGCCAACAAGAGCACAGAGCGGCTCTTTAGTCGGGCTAACGCTAAGCGGCGGACAGCAGGTGGGTCACATGAATACCTCATTTAGAAAGAGTGAGAGAAGTTGGAGAGGGAGGGGGGGAGGGGGGGTAGAGAGGAGCAGGCCGAGAGATGAGGGGAGGGAGGGTGATCGCAAAGGAGAAACAGCAGATGGAGGGTGACTGGGAGAGAGTTAAACTGGAAAAAAAAAACCCAGAAATAATGAGAAGTAAAATAAGAGCATCGAGAGGGGAAAAAGGAGTGTGGGGGTGGGGGTGGGGGGGTGGAGGGGCTGAGCTCCCCCCTCCTCCTTAATCTGCGCTGAATCAATACCCCTACTGTAATAGAGCCTCCCAATCCCAGTCACTTGCTTCTCTGCCACCTTGCATGCTGCCACAAAGGGCCAAGTCACGTCATGTGACGGCCTCTTTCACACACGGCTCTGGGACTGGAAAGGAGATCATATTCAGGGCTGGGTGGGGGATGGAGGATGGAGGATGGGGGGTGTGTGTGTGTGGGGGGGCTGATGCAGGCTAAAGGTGACGATTCCAGTGAGATCAGTGGGAACGCAGCGGCTCAACTGGATTCAGTTTGCTTATTTTGCACTTCAAGGTCGTCAAGACATTTAATGTACTGAAAGGATTTGTTGAATAGAAAAAAATGTTGTGCTGGTAAAGAGTCTCAGAAGGAACATAAGAAAGGGTCAAACTATGTGTGCTCCTTGTAGGTAAGATGCTAAAAGATCTTACGTAATTAAAAATAAAGGGAATAGTTGAGCCACTTCCTTAATTTTGACAACGATTTGAATAAAACGCCTTCACTCTGCAGAACTTTGAAAATATGTTTGGCCAGGAGAAGAAAACAAGAGACAAATAGGAAGAACTCAACGATACAAGTGAACCATTCTTATATTCATAGTGATTTGACTTTTTATTGCATGTTTTTTTTTTTGTAATTCTGAAATGGCTCGTCGTCAGATACGACATGAAAGAAGACATGTCTGTACTTTGAATGTTGCTTCGTATGTAAAGTAACATATGGTGAAGGCATCTGGCTGAGAGCGAAGGCTTCCACAGACTCTTCTTTAGTGTCCCTGATTTTCCTGGAGATGCACAAACGTGGGCGCTCCGTGTTCTCATACGTCTCTTTAGGCCATAAAGTGGGACGCAAATACAAAATAGGTGCGTCTGCAAACTCTAACATTTACCTGTGAGATTGTTTTCGACTATATAACTACATGGGAGATACCAGTGAGGCGTATTGCTGTAAGAAATACGCTTTGACTTTCACCAGACTGATGAGGAAGGTGCATGTTTGGAAGCGTCTTACACGTGACTGTAATCCTCCGTGTTGAGACGAGACGAGCGATGTCGAGCCACCGACTTCATCTGACCTATAATAACCTCTGCGCTCCCGCTCACTCGCTACTTATGTCTCACATTCATTCTCCTTCTTTCTGCCGTTTCCCTCCCTCCTAATCCTTTTTCCTTTCCATACATCTCCCTGGATAATTTTACATCCTGCCCTCCTCTTTATTTTCCGCCTTTCACGTCCTCTCCTGCACGTCTTTCATTCGTCCGTCTCCTCCTTCCTCTTCTCTCCTCGCTCATGTTTACCGTTCGCTGTATCAGATCGGACTCGATGCTTCATGTCACTGAAGAGTGTGACGGGTCCGGTTTCTCCCCCCTCGTCCTTGGTTGCCAGTCCAGATTTCAATCAGCGCTGCTCTTTTGTCTCTATGTGTCCTTCTTATGTCCCTGCTATCTGCCGTCTGTGTCCTCCACCCCGTCTTTACCTTCTGTCACCGTGCTCTCTCCCATTCCTCCATCACCTTGATTTCAAACGACGAGTCCGTTTTACTCGACAACTTTGTCACTGAGGGATTTGCATACTTGAGGATACAACTTATTACTGGCGGCATATTTTTTCTCCCCTTTTTAATCCTCCCTTCTTGTTAATGTTCTCTCACTTTGCGCTGCTCTCCCTCTTCGTCTCTCTCCTGTCTCTCCATCACCCCTCACCATCTGGACCCCCCATTCTTCTTCTCTCTCTCGCTCTCTCCCTCTTTGTCTACCTGCTGATTCTAGTCTCAGCGAGTCGAGGCCAATCTGAGGACGTCTGCGCTCGGCAGAAAAGGATGATGTCATCTCTTTGGGCGCCGGCGGGCAGGAGCGGGTACTATCACACGACAGAGATGCTGTGGTCTCCGCGACGCTGCCTCTTTTCAAGACAGGCAGTGTGTGCCGCCTCAGCTGCCGACATCTGAAGTAGTTTACGTATTTGAACAGGAGTAGTTCAAACAACTGTTGTGATTCTTTAACAAAGAAATGACAGGAAACGCAATAGATGAGGAGGGAGGGGGAAGATTTGTTTTCTTTTTTGTTAAATTTATTTCAGTGGAGGATACAATTACCCGGCCTGTGTGCAAGAACAAATTCCTCTAAACCTCAGCCTACTTTTCCTGTAACTCTTGTTCTCTGATAACAGGAGTGAGGCGTCGTCCCTCGTTGTGTAACGTGAGGCGAGTTCATCATCGTCGCCGTACTCAAGCAGAACGTGTGTGCGGCTTTATGTCTTGCTGAGTGCCATAAATGGAGGAATGGTTAACTAGTGGTCTGAGATAACATGTTGCAATGCGATATTACGAGGTCAGTTATGATTAAGGTTGTCATGCAATTTTACTTGACAATTAATTGTCAGACATATATTTGCAATTATTATTTTATTTTTACCGCCATTTTATTGCTGCAAATATGACAAATTGTGGTATGCGTGCTGTTGTGTTTGGCTTTGTAGCTAAATCCATGACGTTAATTTCATTGAAATGTGATTTGTCGAAGATTAGAAGTAAAGAGCCTCCAGATAAACAGTTGGTGGCGCCAATTCTTCACTCAGCAGCAGAAGAAGAGGAAGACAAGATGACGTCATTAAACCAGCGTCAGTCAAACCTCAAATGTTGGAAAATAACACAGAATATGACATTTCTGTTCAGCTGCTATTTTTCAGACAAATGGAAATGATTCTTCTGATTATACAAACTAAATGTGGTCAGCTCAAGTAAGGCGAGTATGTATTAATTGTGACAGGTGTAGTCGTAAGTATGTTATCGTAACTAATAAGAAAAATACTATGTAATAAGCCATTTTTGGCTCGTTGATTTTTGTAAATTTCAATGAAAGGTTTCCAAATGAACAGAAAAAGCAGAAAGTACTTTATGTATTTGTCTAATTTTTCTTTTTTTTCTTTAAAATTGAAAAAGATTAAAGAAAAAAAAAATCACTCTTTATTCACAGCTTTAGTCATGAATTAAAAGTACTTTACCGATACATGTTTTACTGTGGAGATACTTAATCTGGAATTTGCGAGCTTCTGATTTTTCGGGAGACGACTTTACTTCACAGCGGCGTTTGTTGTTGTTTCCAACTCTGAAACTTTAACAGTGTGGAAATGTGATAACTCAGTTGGACTCATTTAAATCCCGGCGAAAAACATGAAGCCTCTAATAGCGGGTAAATACAGATGAAGGACAATGGTGGTCAACGAAAAAAATAACCACACACAAACCTTGAACTATCAGTGGTTCGTGTTCTGGTCACGGGCAGCATGAGGACACACTCTGGTTCTCTGATGTCTGGTTTAAGACCTGACAGCAGAAGGGACTCACAATTAAAACCAGTGGGTCATGGATCAGTAAACACACACACGCCCCAGCACGCGCTTACATGCGACGCCGCGACTACTTTCTAGTTACTGGAGCCGGTTTCCATGACAACAGACAGGGAGGGCGAGAGAAAGAGAGACATAGAAAGACAGAGAGAGAGAGAGCGTTCCACCGCCTTCACCTCACAATATTGAGTCAGATCTGAGAATGATGCATTATCAAATACAGGAGAGGAAGAAATGAAGGAGGGGGGGGAGGAGGTGTGATGTGATGTGAAGCGGAGTACAAGAGGAGAAAACAAAAGAAAAGGAGGTGAATGAAAGGAACGACAGCGGAGAAATGTGTGGCAGGGGCTGTGGAGCTGAGACAAAGATCAGGAAGGACGTAAAAGACCAGAACATGGACTGATGGGAAGAAAAAACAACACGACGGATCAAATTGGTGGGAAAGAGATTTGAGTTATGACCCGCTTTTACACAACGTGTTCAAACGCGGACCTCCATCTCATTTTTTTGCCGTTGACCCGCCGCATTCGCAGACAGATTTTAACACTGAAAAACAAACGAATTTCACTTCTGTGCCTTAATATGCTGCTGCAGTGTAAACATAACCCTCAGACAGATTTGGGTTTCTGCTATCAGGAGCCTTTCCACACTTTTGGCTTTCAAAGCAACCCAACATCCAAGGTGAATGCTCCACAAACGAATCCTAAAACTCTTCCAGCACATGAAAAACAGGTTTCATGGGATCTGGAAAAGAAAACAAGAGGAAAGATTGTGGTTTAATCTCACCAGTGAGGCTGACTTTATGGTGGCAAAGCGGCCCTGGTTCTTGTAGTTTTGGGCCTGGCTGCTCTTGTCAGAGGAGGCCGGCCTCAGCTCCGGCCGGTGGTCCCGGTGCATCCCATCTTCCCAGTTGTACAGATGGTCCTGCGTGAGGCACGAAAAGGAGAGAACGACCAAAGGTTATTAATTAAATCACAGTTATCGTCTTTGATAATACAAAATAACAGAAAAGTGAACAAAGTGTAAAAATGAAGGTGAAAATTGAGCTACGCCGAAGGACACGCGACAGATTTTAACTCACTCAAAACTGTGGCAGCATTTAAATTCTTCACCATCATTCTGTGACGTTTTAAATAACAAATCCCCCCCGCTGACTTCACTCACACCACATCTAAATTTCAAAAGGAATCTTAAGCATTTGCTAAAACTGTGTCAACTGGAACCTCGCAAAACATGATGAAACGTCAACACTCAAACCCCCCCCCCCCCCCATTAAAAAGTGACTGAACATTTTTTTCGGAGCTGTGGGACCAAAGAGTCGATTCATGTGAAGAGGGAACTTCATCAGCATCTGAAAACAATGCGTGTCTCTTTCAGTTGTTCTCAGCTCAGCCCTCCAACTTGAAACAGCACATTGGCTGTCTGCTCATGAAGTGACAACCACATTCATGCAGTCGAAACACAAAGAGCACATGAAGAAAGAGAATGACAGAGAAGTGACAGCCCTCTCTTCACACATTTTTAAGTCGAATGAGATCTTCTATGAGAATGTCAAGCATTGTGTTGATCTGTGTGTGTGTGTGTGTGTGTGTGTGTGTGTGTGTGTGTGTGTGTGTGTGTGTGTGTGTGTGCGCGCGTGTGTGTGTGTGCAGGATGACAGATGTGAGTGGGGAGTTTACGAGGAGTGTGTGCGCTGCTTGTTGACATGTGTACACAGCCACTGTTCTCAGTGTGAACGGTGTCAGTGATGAACTTGAAGCAATCTGCAAACATGGAGGACTGTGTCAATGGTTTCCATGGTTTCGGGGGGGGGGGGGGCACACACACACACACACACACACACACACACACACACACACACACACACACTTGAAAACAGTAAGCGCATCCAGAGGATGTGTGCACGGAGCCGTGTTTCCTTTCCATTTGTGAAGTGCACATTTGCTATCTCAGAAAGGAAGTGATTGTACTACTCACATCATGCTTGCTGCCTTTGTATGTATTATGAACTTACATTTCATGCATGGCATTCTGGGAAAAGTGTGCTACTCCAAGAGAACTATTAGATCAAATGATTCAATCAATTATTGGAAAAGTAGTCCTTCATCAGGGTTTAGCTCCACAGCAGAGCGAACATAGAGTTTAACATGGACGCAGCTGCCGTGACGTCACACAAAGGTTTCCTGAAGAGCAGTTTTGAAGCTTAGCTACTGTGTTCAAAATGGCGTACTTACGTACCAACACTCACTATTTTGAGAGCATCAGTGGGTTCACACTGTCGGGTATGGAAACATGCAGATTTTTGGGGCCTAATATCTAATTAATGATGGAATTATTTTCAGATGCACCAATAGAAAACTAATAAGAAAGAGAGACTTTAGCAAATGACAACATTATAACTTAGGGGAAAAAAATGTATTGATATGGAGCCGGAGCCTTTTTGGAGCCAACACCAAGCGGCCCTCCGTAGTACTGAAGTTTCAGGCACTTGCGTATTGGCCTTACTTTCCAAACCTGGTAGCTCTGTGTGCTTTTATATACAGTCTATGATTAATTTGCTTTTGGAGCGAGTGTATTTTTGGCACTTCAGCGCTGGCTTTATTTTCCAGACCTGGAGGTTGGAGCTGGGGCGACTTGTGCTGGCGCTCATCTATTTGTCTGTCTCTCTATTAGCATGACATCTCAAATCCCAACTGGGAATCAGTGGATTTTGGTGGCGAGATCAGCTTATTGTGATTGAACAACTGATTTGACTTTCGTGGTGAATTGGGACTTTAAACATGAGATACTTTTCTTTATTTTGCCACGATAAATCTTTAATATTGAAGTGTGGAAATCAATGACTCACACCGAGACATTTTTGTGAAAATAATTGTAAGATAGTCCACTTTAATAATGTTGATTAATCAAATTATGGCCAAATTAAAACACATCCAGATGAACTCATTTGGAAGATGAAAGGTTGTGTTGAATGATGGGGTACTTTTGCTCATTTCATCAGACAAGAGATTTTGGGAACCACTAAGAACTGCTCGCAGTAACTTCAAGTTTCCCGCTCTGGTTTGGTATCGTGTGATTCTGCTACCCAGCTCTTAATACCATCCCGTCTTCACCCCTGACCTTTACCTTCTTGGTGTGCGGGGAGGAGTCCAGGGTGCTGCTGTAGTCCTGGGGGTGCATCATGGTCATGTCGGAGCAGCTGTCATCCAGCACCTCCTGCATGCTGTTCACGCTGCTGCTCTGGCTACCGGTGCTGACCGAGGTGCTGGGGATGGAGTGGTTGCTGCCCAGGCTGTTCATCTTACAGCTAGCTGCCTCGCTGTCCTGCAAGCGCACAAATGAACATTCAAAAGTCATGCAGACAAAATAAACACACACAGAGTGCCATGTCCTCCACCAAATTATAAGCAGGCATCTCCAAATTGTAAATTAAAGGCGGGGGAAATAACTGATGCCCTCTAGATCGCATTAGAGTCAAAGTCGTGGTAAATTGCCTATTAACCTCTAATTGTTAAGCTGTGTGTGTGTGTGTCTGTGTGTGTTTGTATCATTCACCTGTGTCAGTTCTTATGTTAAGGGTCATTGGTTGGACTGAGTCTTGTCTTTAGATTTGAGTGTGTACATGATAGATAAAGTCAGTTCAGCACCAGCCTGGTTATATGAACGGGTGTTTAACCAATCTGTCCACTTGAATCCAGAGAAGGAGGTTTGGGACAGCAGGTTTCCTCAGTCAAGGTCTCAGTGGTGTCTTGTTGCAACGAGGTCTGGTGGCTGCTCTGAATTGCATCACGTGGTGTAGGATGACACTAGTGCTGCTGCGACCTGTTCATTTTACCTTGGGCCAGGCAGGTCAGCAGAGGGACATTTTATCTCAGCCTCAGCAGGAGAAAGACTCCTGTGTGTGGACTGCTGTGATCAGCTATTAACTGTACTTTATTAGAACGGAGTCAGTTCACAAGGACGCTTTGGACAAAAGGTCCGTGTCTGGTTTCTCCCTCTTTGGGACGTAACTGCCCTTTTTGGGTTTCTTTGACATCACTTCAGATCAAATATCCTGTCCCCCGTCTTTGTCTGAGATACTCTGCTGGACTGAAGACAGAGACAGAGATACATGTTGACTGGAGTAAAGAGGAAAAGTCCCTCACTGCTGAGAAACTCAAGTGCTAAATTACAGTAAGGAATGTAAACAGAATGTCTGTATGTCTGTATGTCTGTCTGTCTATCTGTCTATCTATCTGACATATTATTTTGGGAACCACCACAAACTGAGATGTGGTTTCCTGGAATTTAAGGATGTCAGTTTGCATTCTAGGAAGTGATGATGGAGATTTTTCAGTATTTTCTGATATTTCGGTGGCCAAACATTTCAACAGATCATGAAGGGCTCATTAGGCTGTGCTTGCCTGACCCTCTTCAGCTGACTATTATTCACCTGTGTCTCAACTATTATCTCAGCTGACTCTATTATTGTTTCTGCTATTGTTTCCTGTGATTATACAGTGAACACACTGAGGAGGGTTTTCTAAAAAACGTTCCCCAATGTGATTACAAATGGAGCTGAAAGTGATTTTATGCAAAACCCATAAACAAATAAAAAAATAACGACAGACTTCTCCTTGAGGTGAAAGTCAGAATTTAAATATTTGTTTCTTTCCCTCTCTCTCCCTCCTCCTCCTCCTCCTCCTGGTCTCTCTCCCTCTCCCTCTCCTCCTCCTCCTGGCTCTCTCCCATGGGCCCGTTGTGTTTCTCCTGGTACAGGATCTTTTTCATCTTGCGGTACTGCAGGTTGTCCAGCTCTCGCACTGCATCCTTGGTCCTCTGGATGAGGTCGAGGAGAATACGCGGCGAGCGTTCCCGACGCACAAAGTCATGCTGGACGAAGAAAAAGAGGGAGACCGTGAGTTCGTCAGTTTGTTTGGTCAGAAGTTACTTTGACATGAGGGAAGAAAAAACTGGATTTTGAAATGATATATTTTGGTTACATTTGAACTTTTTCCTTTATACCTTTCGATTTAAACATTTTGAATGTTTAATTTCAGATCAAGCTATTTTTTCCCCCCAAAATGGTTTAATAACAATTTGGAAATGGGCTATTTAAGTGTAATTTAAGTATAATTAAGTTTACTCCTTTATCTATTTTGTGTTTTAGACTTTGAACCTGGAAGTATTTGTTACAGACTACACGTTATGATTTAAATTGATTCTATCCATTAGGTAAAAGATTACTAGCAAACAAAAAACGTTTATTTGGGCAACAAGCAGTGTTGCAATGAAGTAGGACATTTAAATGATACAAGTTTATCTACTAATAACTACATGACTTTAAAGCTTGTAGGTGGCGCATTTATTTCTTTAAAGGTCTTGAATTGTTTTCCTGTTTTAGACTTTTGAACTTTATTGTCCTCATCTATCCTCATTCGTTGTATTTCAATGAGCACCACAACAGTGCCGATCACTAGAGGGCGCCTGTAGGTTGCTGAGCACATCCTGACAGTCCTTGCACTCCACATCCTCCAGTGAACTCATTACATGGGATCTGAGCAAGATTGTCCATAAAATTGATTTTCATAAACACTCTTAATCCTTTTCATTATCTGTAAATAATGTATTAAAATGTGCTTGTGTCGGCACCGAGTTAAAGACAACATCAGTTCAATCACATCAAGACACAAAAACAGCCACTGAGTTATATGCTGATAATTAATTGAGAGATTTTTACTCTTTGAATCTGAAGATCTTTAAACATGAACATGTCTGGGGGGAAAAAAATTATTTAAGAGAAGATTCATGATTCAATAAAAGTATCAGTGGGCCATAAAGTAAACAGGACCTAGTTTCTTAGTAAAAGAATCAAATTCCAAAAGCCAAGAAGTTAAATCCCTTAAAGATAAAAAAAAAAAAAAAAAAAATACACTAAAGGTCACAATTTGTTTATATAAACATGATTATTGAAGGATATTTTTCGACAATTTACTGATCTGTGAAATTCATGTAGGTCATATTTCTCCTGTAACGGACCAGTTTTAGTGGAAGGAACTTCTGTAATTTAATGGAGGTGTGATTTGGTGGAGGTTGGGCCATTATGCATTTATGTAATTAAACTTTGCATTACATAACCAGCAGGTCAGAGTGTGTGGGTAGGGCTGGTAGGGCCGGGGCGAGGATAGGAAGTTGAGTGGGTTTTTTTTTTCCCGGTTTTTTTCCATTTGACTGCATTGACATCTAGAAAAAAAATAAAACAAGTCCAAACAAAAAATGTAAGAGATTTTTCTCCCCAGCACCTCCACCCACTACACACATTCACACCTCCTCCTAGTCACTCTCATTCATAAAATATTGAGTGCTTAAATGGCTGAAATGTATGCAACCAAAGGGCACACGACTAAAATATATATATACCGTATGAAAAAAATGAGAGAAATGTATTTTTAAGTCTATTTTTAGCCCCCACTCTCACTCTGAACACCTTCCTCTCCATGTGACAGATGCTGGTGTAATGGGTTAGTCAGGACACTGGGGAATGACATCACACTCTGAAAATAGACATGAGATGATTTGTCCCGTTTTCTGACGGACTTACACCAGGACGTGGGCGGTTGGCCGCCTCCGAGCACTCAACCAGCGAGAACGTTTCTCCAGGATGCCTTCTCATTATGAGGTCAGTGTTACGAAGAGGTGACAGCGTTTCTACAGCACCTCCTGTCTCTGCCCAGTGTGTAGCCTCTTCTGCCAGAAGCACTGATCCACCGGAGGAGGTTTACTCTGTTAGGTGTCATCAATTTGTGATGTTAAATGCATTTTAGCAACATACTGTTATTAACTTTTCTCGCTTTAGTTCCTATGTTAGCAGTTACGGTCTCCAGAGAACGAGCATAACATGCCTGAAGTATTAAAGGAACACTACTACATTGTAGGAACATTTTAGTTTTTGCTTTTTTGCTAAGAGTTAGATGAGAATATTTCTACCACTCTTACATCTTTCTGCAAGAATGCTGATTAGTTTAGCTTAACATAAAGACAGGAAACCAGGAGAGACATCTCACCTGTCAAAATCGGCCTGTCAGTCCCTCTAAAACGTACTAATCACCATCTTACATTGCATCTTTTTTGTAGTTTCAAAGTGAAAAATATGTTTTGCACACGC
Organism: Brachyistius frenatus; assembly: GCF_029030835.1. NCBI lineage: Eukaryota > Metazoa > Chordata > Actinopteri > Embiotocidae > Brachyistius > Brachyistius frenatus. Next base: position 403,839 of record NW_027210755.1, read on the forward strand.
TTTAAATATATTTAAACTTTGGAATAATGCAGGCTAGCAACGCAAAGCTAACCAGCTGCTAGCTACATATTAACCCTGCAGATAGCTTTAATATAGACTGATAAATGGACTGAAAATGTATCTCCAATAAACATTGATAACAAATGAATGATTACAGGTCATTTGTCAAGGAAAAATATCAAACATTCACTGGTTCCAGCTGCTAAAATGGGAGAATTTGCTACTACTCTGGTTCATACGGGTAAATATTGAATTATGTTCAGATTTTGGGCTGTTAGACAAAAAAAATAAATCCATTTGAACACATCCTGCTGGTCTGTGGGAGATCGTTGTTGTTAGCTAGTTAATTTATAGGATTAAAAAATAGACCCGGAGCCAAACAACACTCAGAGCTGTTTTTAACCGTTCAACAGAGTATTTTTTCTTAAACGATGGGTACTTATGGGAGAAGATCATTGAGTGGTTATTATTTCATTATTTATAGATTTAATAGTATTCTGAATGACAAGGCGAGAGAGCTTTTAACCTGAAGCCAGAACACTGATAGCTGAAGGCCCACAGATTAGTGACCTGATTTTCCCTTTAAAGAGCTTGGAGGGGTGTGTGTGTGTGTGTGTGTGTGTGTGTGTGTGTGTGTGTGTGTGTGTGTGTGTGTGTGTGTGTGTGTGTGTGTGTGTGTGTGTGTGTGTGTGTGTGTGTGAGCGCTGAAAGGAAAAGTGAATTTGTGTGTGTGCGCGTGTGTCTGAGATGAGAAAGTGGGGTATTAATCATAAACTAACACCCCCACCCCCCCAAGCCCCTCAATATAAAGCAGGCCCTTCGATACTGATCCAAAGTCTGTTTGGTACTTATCCCGCTTTAATGGGTTTTTTTCAGCCAGGATTTGGGTCAGGGGTGTTGGGAAGACTGACTTCCAGTCAAGACCTCGATCCCATCCAGACAACAGTCCAGAGCCCCTTATTTAACAGCTCCCCTCCTCCTCCCTGAAGTGAAGCAAGTGTGAAAAGTCCTGTTGATAATGACCACCACGGACATAAAACTCCACATGTGCCAAGAGAATTACCTGATGGTCACACGAACAAAAAGATGTACTCCTCAATCACAGGGAAACTGAATGAACACACGTGGATTATCACCATGGATGTTCATTGTGTTTCTGGGTTATATGTCAGTACGGGGTGTCAACCAGCAGGATGGCTAAAGACCGTCTGTCATGATGAAGATTTACTTGCAGCTGCAGTTCATCAAATTTAGATTTATAGCATCATTTTGCCTTTGTTTGACATTAGGAGCATATATCAACATTATTTTGGCATTTAGCTTGAAAGGTTATTCTAGACTTGAACTTGAACTAAAATGTTCTACTTTAAGTTTATTTAAGCTCTACTTCTCAGGACTTGACTTTTTTTTTTCTATAGTTCACTTGCAGTGCTTCTACTTTTATGACATTTAAACCGGTTAAAAATACTTTCTTTTTTACTTTCCCTCCGTCGTTCCTTCCTTTCCTCCTTTCTTCATTCTTTCTTTCTTAACCTCAAAACTTGTGTAAAAAGGAAAAAAATAGCGCACCCTGAAAGCCTCGTGGGTTGGCACCAACCATGAAATACAATGTCTCCGATTCAGGACATGACTTTCTTTCTTTAAAATTGTCTCTGTCTCCTCATGTCCTGTCATCTCAACTGTCATTCAACTATCAATAAAAGCATAAAATGCCCCCAAAACACAAAGAATTTGAATTTTCCAATTTGTCAAAAATAACTCTTGAATGCCTCCATTTCTAAAAATGTTCTGGCATGTAAAAACAAATAATAATAAAAAAAAAAAGACTGGGAAAAACTGCCTATATAATTGAGAGAATTTTAAAATCTGTATCAGCTGGACCCTAATCAGAGAAATATGTCAGCAGCAAACATACAGGAGCTCCGTGGAGCTCTTAGAAACCGTGACTACAAGCTGCGGCAGAGGATGTAGAGCTATGACAAAAAAATAAAAAATAAAATACATAAAAGAACAAGCGATTCTCAGCGGGGAGTCTGATTCTGTGCTTGAAGAAGACACTGTGTGTGTGCTTGCGTATTAGGGAGCCGTGGGTGGAGGAGAGTGACTCATCCCTGTGGCTCAGGGACATACTGAGACAGGAAGTGAGGTCACAGCTGGAAGGATTACAGAGGAAGCCCACTCACTCGTAGCAGCTCCCCTGACGAGGGTCTGTCCTGAGGAATTTTCAGTAGGCAGTAGTCAACAAAGCTCCGGAAGGGGTCAGACCTGGGTAAAGAGGACAGTGGGATGCAGGTCAATTATCCCCCTTCTCGCTCAAACATATTTAAATAAAAAATAAAAAAAAAAAAACTTAAGCAAGACTCGCTGTCACAATCTAAGAATAGGTTTCCTTCATTATTTATTGTACTTATTGTCAATTAATGCTTAATGTGTGAGGAGGAGAATTCTCTTCTGTTGTGCTGCTTGTCACATCAGTAACTTAAACCAGAACAATCCTATGTAATCTCTTAGTGCAGCCCCAAATATGAACCATATATGGATTATGTAAATATGTGGAGCAATGAAAATATAGGCCACTGGAGCTGATCTAAAAATATGCTCAGGATAGTGTATGGTAAACGTAACAGCACGTGTTTGGGTTGCTGCTATGGCTCGTTAAGATGAAGTCGCCTGGGATGCTGTTTTAATAAAATGAATATGAATTCAGGGTCACTGAAGGGTGATTAAAAGTGCAAAAAGCTCAGCACCTATCTGCCAGCTCACTGCACCTCACCGCTACCTCTCCTCTGTCCGGGGTGATCACAGGTCCACGAGTGTACTCGTACACGACGGCAATGTGTGGAGAGCGTTGCCATGTCTCTGTGTGCTGAACGCTGTGGAGCGCATGTCTCTACTCGTCTCATCTGGCGGGATGTTGCTAACGCCTCGGGCCGCTGGAGCTCCTCCAAAAATACCACAACCCTGCGCTGTCCCACACAATCACTCGCCTCAGCACGATGCTAGAAATCAATGCTAATTTTACAACGGGCGTGCACGGTCACAGGCCGTGATCTTAAAAGACCCCTCTCACCTCGTGTTTCTTGATGACCTGCTCGCAACACTTCTTTAAGGCGTAAAAAAATGAACATTGCTTTATAGTTGCGAACTTGGCCGGAAGACTCGGGAGGCCACAGATGCCTTTAAGCTGCTCTGAGGCAGGTAAAAACAGCAACGCTGCAAACTGCTGCTCCTCAGCGGAGGAGACGGATTCTTGCAACACTCTTCGAGGAACTAACATCTGCACGACTCTGCATGCCCAGGGCGTCACATCCATCACTCCTCATGCCGTGGCAGTGATCACATGACACAAGTACATGAAGGTAAATTACAGGGAGGAAATCCAATAAACACCTCACATGCTGAGGTTGTAGAAACTCAGAGGAGCAGTGGAATATCTGTTGCTTCACGAAATTCCTCAAAGTGTCTTTTTTGCCAATTTAGATCGCCTTCTTCTCTGTTCATAAAAACTGCTGAATATGTTTTACACTCAAGTTTATGAACTCAAACTAAATTCCTCGGTTCCCTTCACTTTAACCCTTAAGTTTGTGCCCGCTAATACTGACCATATAGGTAAGTAATGATGAGGTAATACGTATATAATGATTAAATAATATGTACATAATAATGATGTAATATGTTTATTAATGCGGAGGTAATATGTGTAATAAGGGAAACTGATTATGTATATAATAATGAGGTCATATGTATATCATGATGAAGTCATATTCTTTTATTTATAATGAGATAAAATGGATATTGAGGAAATATGTGTGTAATAATGATGCCATATGTATATAATGAGGTAGCATGTATGTGATGATGAAGTACTACGTCTATAATGATGATTTTTGGACTGGAAAACTGCTTCTTCCTAACAATGTGGTTTGGGATGGTGCTGCAAAAAGACGGCAAAGAGCTGTTTGAAACCTGCTGGCCTAAATTAAATTACTTTTGATGTCTGGAAGGACAGTCTCCAGAGAATCTATTAGCATTCACAATCCTGAGCAATGGTGCTGCATAAAATAATGCATAAAGCAAGATGTTTTCCTCCACTGCATTTAGAACACCTCATCTGTGTATGCAGGGAAATGTTAGTTAGTATTGTAAGTAAAGCAAAAAGTGAGTTTTAACTGCTGGAATAATCACACGGCTTTGTTTTGGTGTTGAGATGCATTAAATTAAGCCTTGCAGCGCAGCAGAAATGGTGTGAGGAGTTCCAGGGTGTTTCTTTGGCCGAGGTTTCCCATGTAATTACATAAGAGAGTGTGACCTTGCACAAAGCCTGTCGCAGGGATCACAGGTCATGCAGATTAACACGGGGATGTTTTACCCTGGCTAAACCCAGACCGGATTGGGCTTTAATATTCACAGTCGACTGGGCGGATTGTATCAGCTGTTACGCTGGATTTTGTTCGTGGATGATTTTTTTTTTGGTTCATCTGACGTACCATTACAATATCATCAAATATATTGGGCAGCATTTTTTTTTAAATCAAAATGATCAATATAAGAAACTAGAACACAACAAAAAAGTGAATGGTAATATTTTGGTGCAAACATTGGGTGTTCAACTCACCACTCATTGGACTGCAGTGTGGGAGAGTCGTTTTGGGCGATGTGATATAAGGCACTCATGGCGTTCATGTTGAACAAGGGGGGTTTACGCTCCGCTAAAATAAGAAAAGATGGGAGAGTCAGAGATAAATAAATGTGATGGGATGTTTCGGTTCCTCAGGTTTTAAAGCAACCGATCAGCTTCTTGAAGGAGGCAGAAGTCTTGTCTGTGTCCTTTTTCTTTTTCAGAATCTTTTTTTATTTTTTTATTCTTTATTTAGAATCCCATCACAAATCAATTTTACATAGCCATCATCAAAGTGATCCCTCTTTTTAACTATTAACAGTAAATGTGTTATTTAGGGAAGAAAAATATATATATATATATATAATACTGTACCAATATTGATGTGTAAAACTATATACATATATTCTTATATATGCATACTTGTGCTTTTACACATACATATGGAAATGTTTTTTTAAACAAAAGAAGGGCGTTTTGGGGAAAGATACTTTCCACTTTTCCCATGTTTCCTTGAATTTGTTTTTTTGAAGCCTCAGGGAGAAGGTGATTACAAAAATGTCATATATAATATCATACCAATCTTAGATGTATATATAGTGTCTGAGTCATTTTTAACCAACTCCATCTGCTGAATTTGTGATTGTGTGGCCAAATGAACGCATTGTTTGACCAGTGGGAGGGCGTATGCTCACCTAGTTCAATACAGGTGATCCCCAGGGACCAGATGTCCACTTTCCCCTCGTACTGACCCTCATCCATGGCTAGGATCACTTCTGGGGCCATCCTGAGGACACAGAGATGCACGCACACACACACACACACACACACACACACACACACACACACACACACACACACACACACACACACACACACACACACACAGAGAGAGACAGACTTTACTAAGTATGGGAGAAAAATCCATGAAAATGTTATAATCTGCTAAGCTTCTCAGAGCTTTTAAAGACTCTGGTATGCTGTGATAGCAGCTCCGTTTTTGAAATGTATGTGTTTCTATAAACATGGTATGTGACAACTTTTGTGTGTGTGTGACTACCAGTCCAGCTGTTTATGTGAGGATTTCATTTACCCTCAAAGCAGCTAAGAGTGTGTGAGAGAATATTTGGGAGGGTGAGGTAGAGCTGATGATTTCTCTGAGAGAGAAAGCGGAGTACTTCGCAGCAGCTTCTGTCTGAATCCATACAAGACAGGTCGGCTGTCGTGACACAGAAATCTAAATCCTCTACAGACACTGAATATGGAACATTTTTGCCTCATCAGACTGTTTACGTGCTGCTTTTTGTCATTTAGGCAGAAGGTTACAGAGGTATGCAAAGAGGGGTTGCTGTAATGATAATATGAAGGAGGAACGGTGTCCTCTCAGGCTGCATCGATGAGTATCATGTTGCACACTTCTCTCACAGTGAACACTTTCTCATGGATCTCATCGTCAGAAATTTCAGGGTCAGTTTGTGACTCATTTGCTTATTCAGGCATAAATGTTTTGGCCAGTTTACATGTGGTTCACAAATTTTGAGACCGCTAAGGTGATCAAACGCTAGTCAAGTGCAGAACATTTATGTCTGAAAAGGGCTCCAGAGTACTACGCAACTATGTGTTATCAAAGATTCCTGTTACTTACAAGCATCAAAACTCAAAAATCACTACAAGCAAGATGCACACAATGTAAATAAACAGCAAAAACAAACACAAAAGTGGGTAAATCAAGCTAAACTGTATAATTTCCATGCAAAAGACAGCAGACATTGAAATACTGAAATCAACAACAAATGCATTCCAGTTCATGTTGGTCTTCTCAGAACGTTACATCCTGTGTTTTCTTCTGTGGTGTGTACTGACCAGTAAGGTGTCCCCACAAAGGAGTTGGCAGGTGAGGCAATGGAGGCGGAGCCAAAGTCGGCCAGTTTGACTTGACCGAGCTCAGTCAGCAGAATGTTACCAGCTTTCACATCTCTGGATAGAGAGAGGAGCACATGAAGAGAGGATGAAGACGCAGCAGCCAAGAGGAAAAAAACATCAGTTCCAGGGATCGGTTTTGCATTATGCATATGTAACAGATCAACGAAATGTGATGTAAAATAATGCAGCAGAGCTAAAATGGTAAATATGACACCGATTAGTCTCCTATAAATGTAATGCATGTCTGCAAATGAAGATAAGGGTTTTCTTTTCCTCCAGGTTTGACACATTCGACACATTGGTGGTGTGGCGTTGTGTTCATTTTAATGGCTTTCTGCTGTGAAAGCTGTGATGACACAGTGATGAAACAGTAAAAAGGACTCGTTTGATGCTCTTGTTGGATGTCAATCATATCTTTTCTGCCATAAAAGATACTACTGTGGATGCCAGTGAGGCAGGAGGGCTGTTACTTCCTAAAAGTGATGTTCAAGAATGATTCAAACATAAGTACAGAGATGAGCTTTTACAGCTTAATCAGTAAACACTGCAATAAAGCACCAACATTAGTGTTGTGACTATTCTTATCACATTTTTGCTCATTTTAGTGCATTTTCCTGTCGCGAAATGGTTGAAACCTGGAAACTAACTGCTCACCTGTGAATCATATTGTGGGAATGTAGGTAAGCCAGTCCTAACAAGGCACCGTGGGTAATGGCAGCAATTTCCATCTCTTGGAGCGGTTTCTTGTGAACTTTGGGAGAAATGAGGACAGTGGAAATGAGTAGGAGCCCTCTAAAGACCTGAATGATATAACAATAAACAGAAAACAATTCTATACAAAGGCCTACATAATGAATAAATACTCTGTAAGGCCCTGCCAACTAAAACATCACAGTTTTAGTAATTAAATAAGAATTACCGCCTTGCACTTTTATGCCTACGCCAACCAGTCAAGTTGCAGTTTATATCCATGTTTGTCCAAACTCATTTATTAGATGTGGAGAGTGGAGATTTAGAAATAATTGAATAAAAGGAAGTAATTTATCATACAGCAATAAATAAATAACTTTTATTTGAGTTAACTTTGTTAAGCTTGGTTGTTGTTGTTGTTGTTGTATGTCTGCTGCACTAGTCTGTTATTTTACTGTGAGAAAGTAAAAACAGAGTCAAATGAATTGTATGTGTTCACATCCTTGGCCAATAAAGTTGATTCTGATTGAACACAAAGTTGAAGCCATGACATGAGACAATGCTTCACATGTGGATGTGAATGAGCTATAAATCATAAGAGATGGAGGCTTCACACACATCTTCAACCCATCAGCACAGAAGATCTGTACAATCAGCACAGTTTCAAGATGGACACCCAAGATTAGTGTCACCAATTCAGTGTCCGGCCAAATGTGAAATGTAGTCACAATCTCTCCCTTCTGTTCCTCCGTTATGGAGCTGAATAATGAACAGAAAGGATTTTGCAGAACATGATGATGCCACAGTGAAATTGACCGTTGAGATTTGGATATAAAAAGTCAAGACTTGTTACAATTACCATTTATAGTGAGGTCACAGGGACCTTTGACCACCAAATCTTATCTGTTCATCCTGGACTCCGTGAACATTGGAGTCAAATTTGAAGAAATTCCCTCGAGGTGTTCCCGAGATATTTCTATAAAGATTCCGGTCATCCTGGTCGTGGCATATCGCCGTCACAAGAATGAAACCGACAAACCAAAAAAAATAAAGCCTCAGGCCACATGGAGGCATAAAGATTGGACCAATATGTAGGAAAGGCAAAGTCCTCCCCTGCCATGTACCATATGGGTAACATGTAAACAGTCATGGGCTCCTAAGCTGGCTCTCAGCAGACTGCTGCAACAACACTCAGACTATGTGGCGAGGCTAAAAGGTCACAGCAGAACTACGACTGAGAAATCATCAGGGCCAACTGTCATGACTGTGTCCTCTACGTCAGCCGTGAGTACACATAGGTGCTTAAAATAACACAGCAGTTTCAGGTCAGGGATCGTTCTAGGAAGAACAGTTCAGAAGGTTCAAGCTTTGAAAAATTGAAAATAGTCTTTGGTCCTTACAAAAAGTAGTAAAGCTAGACATGAAATCTAAGTAACACAGTTATTGATTTCCATCTATGTAGTGGTTGTAAATGGAGGAGTCAGATCACAAAGCCATGGCTAACACAGTTATTCCACATTTACAGGGTATCATCTTGTTCCAGTACTAACACAACTGTAGAGATCGAATCAAAGCACACAGTCACAGCAAACATTTCGTGAGCTTCACTTGACAAAATCAAACAAATAACCACCGGAAATAACCAAATGAGTTATGGGTTTTAAAAAGATTTGACAGCAAGCACTTCCTCATGTGTGGTAGACATTCAAATCGCCAGGACAGAAGTTCACAGTCAGCTGCTGCGCTGCAGACAGGCTCAGTTGGCTGAACAGCAGCTTTCAGTGCAGACAACTCAGCCAAAAGTTAAAAGCTACTTTTCCACGGGTTCGTTTTATGAGTCTTAGTTCACAAAGATTGAAGCAATGTGAACCAAAAACTCAAGAGAAGTGAAGTTCAACTGAAACTGAAGCGTTTCTTCAACTGAGCAGAGAATACAAACACTGCAAAATCACCTGAGTAGAGGACGACCTCCCTGATCACCTGACATCAGCACTACCTCACACCGGTCGGATTTCTAGCCATCTTTAAAGAACAGTCTGAACTTTTAACAACTACATGGAGTACGCTTTTTTGGTAAGAGTTACAACTTTTACAGCCGTTGGCTGAGCGTAGCATGAAGACTGTAAACAAGGAGAAACAGCTAAACTATTTCCCAAAGATAAAACAATCCACCGACCAGCATCTCTCTCTCTGTAACATGTTATATCTTGTTAGTTTCATTGCTACAATAAGCCGAGTGGAATGAACTCTGGTTTCACAAGAGGTACTGAGAATTCTTCTTCTTAGCAACATCCTGGAAAAATGTCAAGATTAAAGATCTTTAAACCTCACTTTTTTCATGCCATTAATTCACACATCAATATATCTTTATTGAACTGTTTGTTTTTGTCCTTTCACACAAAAATGCATATTAGGTGACGACAAAGCGACCTTCGCCGTCACACGCCGCTCCGAATGACAGCGTTGATTGTTTGTGTCTGTAGCAGCTCGGTGTCGTATGAAAAAGGAAAGAAAAATGACAAAGACAATGATCTCAAGGAGCAGCATCGCCACGCAAACAAGCGGTCAAGATATTAAGTAGTTGATATAGTTCACTTGGATGTAGTAGAGTTGGTAGTTAGCATGCAGCAGTGGCACAACGCGTATGCTAATGTACCAAAATCTCTTCTTTTGTCGAGTGAGGAGGAGGAGGAGGAGGAGGAGGAGGAAGATCATCACTGGATGATGTTAAATTGATCATTTTTCTGAAGAACGACCTGACGTTAAGCTTTTCAAATTTTTTTTTGAACAACTATTTCAAATTGGCGTCGCTGCTGCTGTGAATAGTTTCGATGTTAAATATTTGGAATGAAGTCTTTTGCATTTTTATATTGTTTATTCTTCACAACCCGGGAGTGTAAAGGCCTGAACACTCTGATTCTGACAATAAAGAAACAACTCTACTTAATTGTTCGACTACCTGCACACATTTAACATGAATAATTATACTTACCCTCTAGTAGATCTGATGCGGAGCCCAGGCAGTACTCCATCACCAGCTGAAACAGAAAACACTCACAGCTGAAGAATAATCACTCCAGCAGAAAATATCCTAAACACAAAGCTTCAGGTCAGGTTTATAAAAACGTGTGAAGCTGTTCTCTGCCCCAAACTCATCACAGTCTGAAGATGGTGGTATTAATTACAACACACAGTATACAGAGAAACAGTAAAAGGCAGCGGGAAAACACAACCAGTGGGACATGAAAAGAAATAAAGACAAAGAGGAAACCAATCAGAGGAGGAGAGAAAAAGACTGAAACAAAGAGGGGAAGAAGAACAAGGATCCACTAACCCAGGCAGTGTTGTCTTTCAAGTAGCAGCCTTTGTACTCAATCGTGTTTGGGTGTCGCAGCTGTCCCAAAAACTTGACTTCCTTAATGATGTCCTGCCACTTCTGCCGAAACACATTCAGACACACACATGGTTACACACTGCAGGTACAGTCACGATATCACGAGGAGGCATTGTTGCGACTTTAATTGCAATAATCCTCGCTGTAGTGAGCGATCACAGCTTTCATACATCTCTTACTATTGTATACTGACAGCTTATGATGGCACTGCAGCAACATGAATAATAAACACATTAAAAGCTAGCTCTGTGCCTCAGCTAGTTGACAACAGTCTGGCAATGTCATGTGGGAGTCCTCCCACAAAAAGCATCAGTCAGTGGTTTATAAAAAGGATCAAGTTTGAGATGAGGGCTGGAGTTCAGCTGAAGTGTAAGCTGTGATGACATAAAGCCTCCTGAAATACGCTGGTTCCTAAACATTTTTAGCCGTTTGCTTGTTTCAAGCTTTGCATCTGATGGTTAGTGATCATTTTTCATGATTCATATCATATCACGTCATATTATTTTTGTTCCTTTAGAGTTAACTAACCGCCACATGGAGCATCTCACAAATTCAAGCATCAAGCTTTGTGTCAAATAGCGGTGAGAATGATGTAATGTTGCTTTTGCATTTCGAGCTATGGCTCCCACTCCCACGTCAGAGAACTAAATGTCATCTGATCGTGGCCAAACCGAAAGCCCACTGGACCTTGAGCTTTTGTTTTGTGATGTGGTTCAGAGGCAAAACCAGCAAACTGCATTCACATGGCATGAGTCATGTGCACGTGCTCCTGTGTGTGATAGTCCTTCTTACTTCGGTAGTCTGCTTGCCATTGTAGGACATCTTCTTGATGGCCACCACCTCATTGGAGTAGGAGTTCCGTGCCTGAAGGAGAAAATGGATGAGATCAGTCTATTATAGTCTTGAAACGAAAAGGCGAGAGCAAAGACTCACTACGAGATCAAACTGTTTAGGAGCGCTGCAGGGAAAATGTGCAGCAGTGTGAGGCGTCTTGTTTTCACGGTTTCATCATGGCTGAAAAAAGTAACTTGTTATTCTCAAATGAAGTCAGACAAAAGACCCTAAAACCAACTTTAGACAAGCGATTCACAACAAGATGAAACTGCTTTAGAATGATGCAGAGAAACGTTGCAGCAGTGTGAACTGGTCCGTCCAGCTGATGGTGTCGCCCGCCATGTCAAATCACCAGTGGGCAGTTTTAGGACGTAAGACACTAAACAACAGAAAAAGATGAGAAAAACTGACAAAAGAGGGGATATCTCCTGTAAGTTCGGGGCATAAATTCGAATAAGCCCCGTTGGTATTTCATTGAAGCACCCACGGGCCGATGTCTCCACCCTCTTGTTTTATTTTTCGCCGTTTCATCACGACCAAAAATCTAACTTTTGCAAGTAACTCACCGTCACTATCCTCATTCATGTTTGAAGATGCAACAAATTACATCCAGCTACAAACGAGCCTGAAAATGCCACAGCTGAAACGAGAACTACAGAGTCGCAGGTGTGGAGATGTTACACCGTCTCGTGGTGTAAACTAACAGGAGTCAGAAAGCTGTAGTTCGGTGAATTGCAAGTATTTGCAAGTTAAGCAAAGACAGCTTCCACCAGATATCACAGGACTTCATGCTTTTTCTTTTTTTTTTTTGTCCTCTAGCCATACAGATCTATAAAAAGAACTTGGAATCAATAAATTATAAACTAAAGCCATGTTGGAGTAACACACTATAAAGAGGCAACATACTGCTTCAAGAAGTAAATCCACTGCTGTGCGTTTTGATCTTGATGATGGATTAAGCAGGCTAACTAGACATTAAAATTAAGATCATCACATAAACATCATAAAGAGCCAGAAGGAATAAAATCATCACGTGCAGTATTATTACAGCAGAATGATACAGCAGCTAACAGATTGTAAATTAAATTAAAAAGGTTTGCGTTTTCACTGGACAGCTTCAAGGGAGGTGAACCAGATGAATCGGATGATAAATACAAAACATCACGATGCACCCATCGAGTGTAGCATCCACCACAGCAGCAGGAAGCGGATGTCTGAATAGAATCTAAACAAATGGAAAAATGATCACCGCACTCAACAATGTAAATTGGTGCAGCCTGCAGGTTAGTGCTGCCTGGTTTATCTGTGGCTACTCTGAGGGTTGGCTGTCATGCCCACATTAAACCGGTGGTGTTAACCTCGGAGGTGTTTGGCCTATGGGACGGCTACGCAGCGGCTCAGCCTAAGCCCTTATCCCGGCGTCATCCCACTTATAAATGAATGGGAATTTCATGTCGAGATCCAAATGGAATTACAGCAACAGCATGCAACAGCAGTATTCCCATTTGACTTTTATTTTCCAGATTAATTTGATTCCTATGATTGCCTGTCAGTTCGTGCACAGTAGCTGTTCCCTCTGTGGCCGGCTCTGTTAGATGGTTGTAGAAAGAAGGAAACAAAAATAATGTAACGCTAAAATATTGAAGTCCATTCGGGCTAATTGTCGTTGCAGATGAAAGGGGGAGGAGGTTATCAGCAATTCCAATTGTCTAATTCACTCAGCGTACATTATAGTGGTGTGTGATGTTCTTGCATACTCAGCAGGGGATTTCCCCTTCTTCTCCTCTATAATGGAGTTCCTCATTAGTCTTTACATGCATAAACTACCCATGCATTCAATTGTCTACATTTATTTGACTATGCATGCCTGTCCTGTAATAACCTGGAGAATATGCACGTTTCTACAGAAGTAGCTGCTGTCCCTTTCCCTTCTGTCATGCAATGAACCGGTAGGTATTTACTTCTTAAATGTTTGCATGTTCTGCCCATGTTTCATTCTGCGTCTTCAGGTGCTCTGTCCTTTGTCATACAGTGAGCATCGTTTCCACTGAGGATGGGAGGAAACTTTCACATTTACTTAGATTTTCGTACTAAAATGTCCTCTGACTGTCCAACTGCTAAAATCCAGATTAGAGAAGCTCTGATTTATATATATTAAAATGCTCATCGGAGTCGCTATTAATTATTAGCAATAATCTTAATAATCTTAACAAGTAGCAATGAGTGATTTGCAGCCTACAGTGTCTTCGGTTATCGGGACGTGTCAGATGGAAGCCGGAAACAGGAGTTTATTGATGAGTGAAATAACTACTTGACCTGCCCTGAATATTTTTTCAGGTTAAAATGAAAATAAAAAATAAACGTTTTATATACAGTGGGGCAAAAAAGTATTTAGTCAGCCACCAATTGTACAAGTTCTCCCACTTAAAAAGATGAGAGAGGCCTGTAATTTTCATCATAGGTATACCTAAACTAAGAGACAAAATGAGAAAAAAAATTCCTGAAAATCACATTGTCTGATTTTTAAAGAATACATTTGCAAATTATGGTGGAAAATAAGTATTTGGTCAATAACAAAAGTTCATCTCAATACTTTGTTATATACCCTTTGTTGGCAATGACAGAGGTCAAACGTTTTCTGTAAGTCTTCACAAGCTTTTCACACACTGTCGCTGGTATTTTGGCCCATTCCTCCATGCAGATCTCCTCTACAGCAGTGATGTTTTGGGGCTGTCGCTGGGCAACGCAGACTTTCAACTCCCTCCACAGATTTTCTATGGGGTTGAGATCTGGAGACTGGCTAGGCCACTCCAGGACCTTGAAATGCTTCTTACGAAGCCACTCCTTCGTTGCCCGGGCGGTGTGTTTGGGATCATTGTCGTGCTGAAAGACCCAGCCACGTTTCATCTTCAATGCCCTTGCTGATGGAAGGAGGTTTTCACTCAAAATCTCACGATACATGGCCCCATTCATTCTTTCCTTTGCACGGATCAGTCGTCCTGGTCCCCTTGCAGAAAAACAGCCCCAAAGCATGATGTTTCCACCCCCATGCTTCACAGTAGGTATGGTGTTCTTTGGATGCAACTCGGCATTCTTTCTCCTCCAAACACGACGAGTTGAGTTTTTACCAAAAAGTTCTATTTTGGTTTCATCTGACCATATGACATTCTCCCAATCCTCTTCTGGATCATCCAAATGCTCTCTAGCAAACTTCAGACGGGCCTGGACATGTACTGGCTTAAGCAGGGGGACACGTCTAGCACTGCAGGATTTGAGTCCCTGGCGGCGTAGTGTGTTACTGATGGTAGCCTTTGTTACTTTGGTCCCAGCTCTCTGCAGGTCATTCACTAGGTCCCCCTGTGTGGTTCTGGGATTTTTGTTCACCGTTCTTGTGATCATTTTGGCCCCACGGGGTGAGATCTTGCGTGGAGCCCCAGATCGAGGGAGATTATCAGTGGTCTTGTATGTCTTCCATTTTCTAATAATTGCTCCCACAGTTGATTTCTTCACACCAAGCTGCTTACCTATTGCAGATTCAGTCTTCCCAGCCTGGTGCAGGTCTACAATTTTGTTTCTGGTGTCCTTTGACAGCTCTTTGGTCTTGGCCATAGTGGAGTTTGGAGTGTGACTGTTTGAGGTTGTGAACAGGTGTCTTTTATACTGATAACAAGTTCAAACAGGTGCCATTAATACAAGTAACGAGTGGAGGACAGAGGAGCCTCTTAAAGAAGAAGTTACAGGTCTGTGAGAGCCAGAAATCTTGCTTGTTTGTAGGTGACCAAATACTTATTTTACAGAAGAATTTACCAATTAATTCATTAAAAATCCTACAATGTGATTTCCTGGATTCTTTCCCCCCATTCTGTCTCTCATAGTTGAAGTGTACCTATGATGAAAATTACAGGCGTCTCTCATCTTTTTAAGTGGGAGAACTTGCACAATTGGTGGCTGACTAAATACTTTTTTGCCCCACTGTATTTGTATTCTTTTAAAGATACAATAATTGAACACATTAAAGACAAGGCAGTAAGTAAGTAAGGACAGTGGTATTTGATGTGAAGCTGCAATAAAACATCTGTAATGAGATCTCCACTGACAAAAGTAGCATTATTTTGACGGCAACGCTGCAATTTATTAACATTTTCTATTATACTCGCTTAATGATCAATGTCATTATAATGTTTTATTTGTTATATTCAGACATGTATCCTCTATTTGTTAAATGTACCTTCATCTGGAACAAAAAGCTACGGACTACTTTACCAGAGCTGCTCTGGTGAGCAGCTAGCGGTGTACCAGTTGTAATGCAGACAGCATAAGTGTGTCAGTGAGCACAGCACTGGCGTCAGGGCAGGATTTAGACACACACTTGAGCTTGTTAGCCAGATGGACATGAGCACCAGGGCTACTAGTGATGTATTGAGTGTGTGCGCGTGTGTGTGTGTGTGTGTGTGTGTGTGTGTGTGTGTGTGTGTGTGTGTGTGTGTGTGTGTGTGTGTGTGTGTGTGTGTGTGTGTGTGTGCGCGTGTGTGTGTGTGTGGATGACATGGGATAGTAAAGCCCTGGCAGCCAAGAAAATCCTGCCCCTCCATCGACAGCTTCTCTGTTTTTCTATACCAAGAGAACAGCTGTCTTATGAGGCAGACAGGAGGCTTAGTGCCGCCAGCCCTGCATCTGGAGGACAGAGGAGAGGAGAGGAGAGGAGAGGAGAGGAGAGGAGAGGAGAGGAGAGGAGAGGAGAGGAGAGAGGAGAGGAGAGGAGAGGAGAGGAGAGGAGAGGAGAGGAGAGGAGAGGAGAGGATGCAGCGTGCTTTTCTTCCTCCTCTCTATGTAGCTTTAGAATCAAAGGCTTGATGAGTAATTAGTGATGATGAGATTAATAAGAAAGGCTACAGAGAAAGTGCTGAGAGGAGATCTGTCTGCACTTAATTGCATTCAAAGAGCTGTCATGCAGCAGACTACATTTACAGCATGTACAAATTAGTGAATCAGTAAAGACATATGTAGGGAAATACTAAATAAATTGAAGTTACACTGTATTTGTTTAATAATAATAATAATAAGGGTTAAAAGTGTCTCATAAATTCCATCGCTAACTCCATCAACGCTAACGGTACACTCATATTCTAGAAGATAGAAACTTGAAATGGGTTCATCAGTGGACATTTGCTGAATGGTTAAAGTCTAGACTTCAAGAACCTTTCTGGCCTGTGAAAGAAAAAGTTCACGAAATCGCAAACTGGCTCTTACAAAGTAGACGGCCCCAAAGCTGCCATGTCCGATCTCGTGCAGGTCACAGAAGACGTCCTCGGGGTCATCTTTGAAGAAGAGGTCGGCCAGCTCGGGGTCCTTCGGCACTCCTTTCCGTGTGGACGACGGCATTATGGGCTGGACATGGGCTAGGCGCCGGGGACCACGCTCACATACACACTACTGCTGCTACTGCCGCCACCAGATGTCCACGACGGGCCCGGCATTGGCCAGCTAGACCTGAGGAGAAAAGATGTCAGACGATTAGCTGAGCACATTTAATATTGCTGCACAGTGCACAGCACAATTCAATTCAACTTTATTTATATCGCGCCAAATCACAACACAGGTTATTTCATGGCACTTAACACATTAAAGCCCTTACAGCAAGACTTTACAATATTATACAGAGAAACCAACAATCCAACAATCCAACAATCCAACAATTCAACAATTCCCACATAAGCTAGGAGGGAAAAAACTCCTCTTTAAGGGAGAAAAACCTCCAACAGAGGGAAGGAAAAACTCCCTCTTAACAGGAAGAAACCTCCGACTGAACCAGGCTCAGAGGTGGAGAACATCTGCCTCGACCGGTTGGGGTGAGAGGAGAGCAGAGAGAGAAAAGGACAGCATAGAGATACAAGAGAAGAACAAGACCATTACATTTGTTTCCATGTATGCTGTAAGCATTAAATCTCACACACACCACACACACACACACACACACACACACACACACACACACACACACACACACACACACACACACACACACACACACACACACACACACACACACACACACACACACACACACACCAGCGGGTTATTGATACCTGGAAACATCCAGGCATTGTTTGATCTAATGTTACTTCACAGTCTCTTCTAGCTATGATATCTATATCATATATATATATGTGTGTGTGTGTGTGTGTGTGTGTGTGTGTGTGTGTGTGTGTGTGTGTGTGTGTGTGTGTGTGTGTGTGTGTGTGTGTGTGTGTGTGTGTGTGTGTGTGTGTGTGTGTGTGTGTGTGTGTGTAGCGCGTCTATGCCTTTTTGGGGTGTTTGCATTTACATCTCATTGACAGTTTGAAGGTGATAAGACTGGTCATCCAAGTCACAGTCCCACTTTCGTCCACGTACATACACACAAATGCACACATTTCTTGACAGCTGAAGTTCAGTCAGTGATGCATCATTTCCCCACATGCACATGCGTGCAGACACACACGCTAACGCTGAATGTTTTGTATCAAAAGGCTGCAGCCGGGCCGTCAAGCGTGTATGCATCCTGGACACCCTGCTCCAGTTAGCTTCGCTGCACATGCAACACACACACACACACACACACACACACACACACACACACACACACACACACACACACACACACACACACACACACACACACACACACACACACACACACGCCATCTCTTTGATTCCAGCATCTCTCTTTCTCCGTGTACCATGAAATCTCTCTGCACATCAGCCAGATGCAGCAAGTGAATCTGCCTCCAAAAGGCCGGCCCCACACAGAGGGAGCTGACATACAGGCAGAGGCAGCAAGACACACAAGCACCCAGGCCAAGACACTAAGCATCAGCATCACCCTAATCCCCTGCTCTTAAAGGGCTCTGAGCCATCACACCCACTCCTAAAAATATCGGTCTTAAAGGCAAAGTCCTGCGCCCTCTGTTCCACCGGATTCATAAAGAGGGCAGCCTTGAGGTTTTGGATGACATTAGGTTCAGTACGGGAATCTCAGGTTGCAAAGATTCATCGCAAAACTTGAATTATCCCTGATTCACATTTTGTTCCTCTTAATCTCAAAACTGCGGTTCCATTTTTCTTTACATATCTGCAAATGTCGTTGTGTTTGGTAAAAAAAATTATAATCTCACTCTGTATAAAAACACAATATTCAAGGAACCTTAGAGAGTCGGAAGCCGATGTAAGAGATGCTGGTGAACCGGGAGATCATTTCCCTTTGAATTGGCCTGAAGCTTTTTGACAGCAGTTAATGGGGTGTTCTTGTTGTAGTTATTGACTCTGACCTAAATTTTAAACGGCCATATAAAGACAATTACAAAATTAAAAGCAGCGCAAGAATGACACAGAAGAACTTCATGTGTTTATTCCCAGCACGCTGCTCTACTGCAACGGTGTCTTCATAAGTCTTTGTAAAAAAATGAAGCAGACCGATGCAGCTCATCCATAATTCTGCCACCAAACTCGCAAACACCAGGAAAGTGGAGCACAATCCACCGGTGAGAAAATCACTACACAATCCTCCTGTGTGTCAACGGATAGATTTCAAAATCCTATCGCTTGTCTTTAAAGCACTTAAATACATGTCTGATTTACTTAATTAAGTCATCTGGAACCGGATCAGTCGATGTTCCCAGAATCCAAACCGAGCAGCTTTCAGTTTTTATTCTACCCACCTGTGGAACAAACTTCCTGAATACGTGAGGTCAGTTACAACCGTCAGCTCACTTAAATCAAAGTTTAAAATATTATTATTTTCTCCATTTTTCACGTAAATGAAATACTCGCTTAATACTTTTTTGCTTTTGTTTATGTTTTCATTGTCTTTTAAATACAATTTTAATGTCCTATTTTTATGTTTCTATGCCTCTGTGAAGCATTTTGAATTGCCTTGTGTCTAAATGGTGCAACATAAATAAACTCGCTTTGTTGTCATTGCACAATAAGGATTTTTTTTGTTTTCCTCTCTTCATATCATTATCCCAATAGGATTTGAAAACACATGCTGCTTTATGTAACCTTCTGTACAAGGAAAGGTCTCCTGAAGCACCGTGACAGCTTGGTGCTGTTGACAAAGCTCCTCTAACATCTCAGCACTGGGAAAGTCAGTTGTGCTGTCGCCTGACTAAAATCAATTTCATGGCATTTAGCTTTGATTTCTCTCAAAGAATGCTCCAGAACATGCTTGGAAACAACGACGGCTGTTTTCACACACACACACACACACACACACACACACACACACACACACACACACACACACACACACACACACACACACACACACACACACACACACACACACACACACACACACCAGGCCTGGTTTCAGTTTACCTGCTTACATAATGTGGATGATCACATATACAAGCTTAAGGCATCTATTGGTTGTAGTGGCTTTTCTTAGAAGCATGAAACCCCGAGCGGAGTTCCCCGTGACTTTGATAAAGCTGTGACGAATGTTGAATGAACCGAGTACAGTACAGTATAGCAATGGAAGCGTATGCACAGTGTTGGGAAGGTGACTTTTGAAATGCAATACGCCACATATTACTAGTTACCGTTGTAAAAATGTAATAAGTGATGTATCTATTTCAATTACTTCAAAGTAATGCAAATTATTACATTTTGTTACTTTTCCGGATAAATGCTTTGAAATCTTAAAGTCCTAAAACATAAATTTGAATTAGTCAGTGTAAACCTCACGATAGGACTCAACGCTGATTACTGTCAAACAGTAAAGGAGAAATGTCCCGATGACCTCAAACCAAGTCTACATTCAGGTAGACTCCATAGACTGTACATAATAGTGGAAGTGCCTTAAGCTGCCATACCACCAGGGGCCACTAGAGGTTTCGAAGTCAATACACTTTTTTCCTCAGGTATTTCGGTGATGTTAGCTAAAGCTAGCGGTCCATCTGAAAATAATCCATTAATTAGAAAATAAATCTCAGAGAGCTGTGTTTTTGGGGAGCATGTCTGTTTGATTGACAGGCCTGTGGTGCAGTTAGGTTAGAGGTATCAGGGGGCAGGATGTAATATCGTCTGGTTTCCAATCAGATGGAGTCAGAGCCGCTGAAACATCAAATATGGTCACTTCTGGCTCCAAACCGCTCCGAACTAAAAAGATGGCGCAAATATTCAAACTCGAAACTTCATTATTGCCGTTCACAAACCAATTGGTGACGTCACTGTTGGTTGCTGCTCGGTGGACTCCGCGCCGAGGGATGATGTAACTGTCAAAAAGGCTGCATACTGTTCATAGTTTGTTCACAATGGTTGCTGAATGAATTCTTTTAAATTACTCTGTCTTGTCTGACCACCTTGGCGTGGTTGCTTATGGCAGTGCACATCGATTTGAATGGAAGACAAAAGATGGTGACAAGACAAAAAAATGCAAACAAGAGAGGCAATCAGAAGTGGACAGAAGACCTTCCTGTGCAGTGAAAAGACGCAAAGCAAAAAATAAATATATTCTACATATAAGCTTTTAACTGAACAGAATACGTTTGGATGTAAAACCTTTGTAATCACCAATATTTTAAATAGAACTGACAACTAATTACATATTATTGCTCAGTAGCTGTTTACAATTACATTTATTTTACGTAACTTATCAAATGTAACTGGTTACAGGTTACTTCCCAACACTGTAAAAGGAACCCAGCCTCCAGCCTGCAGA